>NC_034599.1:9325534-9356356 GCF_900095145.1 Mus pahari | reverse complement strand
CTTCTGTATTAGTCAGGCACTGGCAGAGCCTCTCAGGAGACAGCTATATCAGGCTCCTGTCAGCAAGTTCTTGTTGGCATCTGCAATAGTATCTGGGTTTGGTGGTTGTTTATGGGATGGATCCACAGGTGGGGTAGTTTCTGGATGGTCATTCCTTCAGTCGCTCCTCCAAACTTTGTCTCTGTAACTCCTTCCATGGGTATTTTGTTCCCCCTTCTAAGAAGGATTGAAGTAACCACACTTTGGTCTTCCTTCTTCCTGAGTTTCATGTGTTTCGCAAATTGTATCTTGGATATTCTGAGCTTCTGAGCTAATATCCACTTATCAGTGAGTACATATCAAGTGTGTTCTTTTGTGATTGGGTTGCCTCATTCATGACGATATTTTCTAGTTCCATCCATTTGTCTAAGAATGTCATGAATTCATTGTTTTTATGTGTAAANGTACCACATTTTCTGTATCCATTCCTCTGTTGAAGGACATCTGGGTTCTTCTCAGTTTCTTGCTATTATAAATAAAGCTGCTATGAACATAGTGGTACATGTGTTCTTATTACAAGTTAGAGCATCTTCTGGGTATATGCCCAGGAGTACAATTGCTGGATCCTCTGGTAGAACTATGTCAAATTTTCTGAGGAACCACTAAACTGATTTCCAGAGTGGTTGTACCAGCTTGCCATCCCACCAGCAATGGAGGAGTGTTCCTCTTAACAGAACACATTTTTAAAGATGTTTTTATGTATGTCAGTACACTGTCGCTCTCTTCAGATACACTTAAAAAATGCATTAGATCCTATGCAGATGGTTGTGAGCCACCATGTGGTTGCTAGAAATTGAATTTAGGACCTCTGGAAGAGCAGTCAGTGCTCTTAACTGCTGAGCCATCTCTTCAGCTCACAAACAGAAAATTTAAGAACATAAACTTTAAAGAGAAGGAAGGAATACAGCTCATGTCTACATCTCATGCAACCACAGCAGTGTCCCCCACACTGTGAAGTCGGTCCCATGAAGAGAAAACCATTTACCTGAAGGGATTTATGTGAAGGCACAGGTACAGGGATTTATAAAGATCTTATAGAGTACCAGTGAGGTAGTGACTTATGTTCACAAGGCCCAACAGAGAGCTGGAGAAGAGAATGGATGGGAAGGCTCTGTCTCGCCTAGTCCCTGTAAACACATCTTGCCTGACCCAGTCATTGGCATTAGGAAAACAAAGATGCCTACCCCCAAGACCAGGCTGTCAGCATACTTCATTTGCTGAAAGTGTTCACTCAGACACTTCTTCCTACCCACACCTTCTCTGGGTTTGGGAATTCTGCACTCCAAATCTACCTCTGAAGCCTTTTGCTCTCATGACCTTGAAGGGTACTGTATACTCTGTTTTTGTGATTCAGACCCATAGGGTCTGTGTCCACAAACATTCCAATGTGAGTAAAGATTTAAAGATTTTCTCTCCTTCCCATCCCACTGAGGGAGAACGAGGGTGGTCCACAGTGTGCAAGTGGAATGTGAGCAAATGAAAACGAGAGCATCCATTACCTTCACGAAAGGGATGCAAGTGAAGATTGTGTTGGTTCTTGTATGAGTTTCTAGAAAATAGATTTTCCACATTTCAACACCACGCGTCTGCTTACCCACTCGTACAAGCTCATGCTTACTGTTGCTAACTATTTAACACAACTCATAATACACAACCTATAGGTGGCAAAGCTTCTTGCAAAGAACAACCAAACACAAATGGAAGACAAGACAACAAAAGCAAGCAAACAAAATTCTGAACTTGTCAAAATTTGTCCTCATTGCTTCTTTCAGCAACAGCCTTTGCTGGGAGTGGCTGTCCTCCCCTCTGCTTACGGTTCAGCTCCCTGTGCGTGATTTCCCCTCACGTGTGGACTGACATCGTCTCGAGGCATGTTAAGTGAAAAAGAAAACCATTTTATGCTTAAAATACAATACCCCCCATGATATTTATACCTTCATAAGAAACTTGAAGGGCGATCCAAAGGACTGACTCTCTTGGGGTTAGTTTTCAGATATAAAATCTCAAAAATTATCTCTATTCCTGAAATTATGTCAGTTGTAGGGTTTTGTCCCTCTTCCACAAATGGTAAAACCTAGACAGAGCAGACAGAGAGCAACAGGAGTTATTATGTATGAAATACATAGTTCTCTTCTTTCACGTGACCCCTCTTCCCAGCCGGCAAGATGGATTTTAGAACAATCAAGCCTCGATGGGAAAAATCCTCTCGGGGCTAGGACACCGCCAGGCAGCAATGCTCCTGTAAAAAGTCACAGATTCCTTCCCTCGGAAAAAGCCTGAAAGGATTGTGCTCTCTGTAAAACCCAAGCTGGCCAAATGATTCTGGGAGAATATTTTTCTAATTCTGAAACTCTCCGCACAGACGAGGCTCCCATCTGAGCCGTAGCATGGCACAAAGACTGCACTCGAGGCTCTTTAGGTCCAGACTTCTCTGGATGGTTTCCAGAGAGCTAAGGGAGCTCACACCCCACAAGCAGGTGCCCAAAAACCCAATGCTGCATCTTCCCTATTTTTATTTTGATATCACAAGACTCATCTTGCTCTTGAAAAGGCAGCCTGTGATGGAAAACCAGGGCGACCAGGGAAAGAGTGCAGAACACGGAGACGCTTGTCGGAGATTTCAGGGAGTCAAGAGTGGTGGACGCTGTGGTAGTTGGTGAGCGAGGCTTCATCCTAGAGACAACTGCAGACAAAGAAGCGGGGGACCCATGGAACGGCACTGTGACAGAGGCTGGAAGCACACCCTGGAGCCAATGAGGCAGGAGCACCAGCAAAAAGCATTCTGATCTATTCACTTGTTATTGGCACTGAAGCTCACAGGCTCTCACAAAGTCAGTCAGAAACATTGATATAATGACAGTTAATATCAGTGCTGGAAATCGCAGAACCCTCCCACCCTAACGAGTCAGACATGAACACAAATTCTGCAAAATGCTGTAGGTGCTGGGGGTTCTCTGTCTTCCTTCTCCTAGGCTTTGCCTACTGGTTTGCTTCAGCTCTGTGCTCCCATAAACGGCTGCCTCATTTGACCATGGTCAAAAATATTGCACAGAGTCAAGGTGAACAGCAAGCAAAAAGCTTGGGACGCCTCCAGGAAGAAAGATGAAGGCATTAGCCACCAGAACAGGAAATGAAAGGACTGCTCAATGCTAGGCTTTGGCTCCTTCAGCTCCCCATCGCCTCTGCTGTTACTTAGTAACCAGTGCTCAGTGTTCGTCTTGAGCCTCCGGTGAAGGAATACTAAAGGAACAGAAACCAAACCCATCTGTCTTTTTCATCTTGAATCCACCAAGAAAATATGACACAGCTTCTGTCATCTCCCTCCGAAGGGGTTTCCAGATGCAGTTAACTATTACAGTGAGTTCCTTACTATGTACAATCAGTTTTCCAGATGCAGTTAACTATTACAGTGCAATCAGTGTCTGTTCATCAAAAACAAAATAGAAAGACTGACAGAGCCTGGACAGTGAGAGACCACGAGGTCCACACCGCCCCACCAGCGGAGGGGACTTTTCTCCAGATTATTAATAGAAGAGGGACATAGATTTCTGTTTTATTTAAAGCACAAAAAAGTATATAAATAAAATATTTGGGAGTTGAGAAGTTGAATTGTGAGTAAAATATAATTTTTAGGTCCATAAACTTGCTTTTCTGGAAGGAAGTTCCTTCTCTGACAGAAGAAGACAAAAATATCCCTCACAAGTACTCAAAGGGTCATTTGTAAACCAGCCATTTCACAGAAAGGAAACAAAGATTCAGAAATCGGGAAAGACTAACCTTAGCATGACCCACCTCGGAGCTTCCCTGCTCTTGGGGTTTTGTGCTTGTTGTTAGTTACATTTACACAGTGCCACAATGTCTGCCATGCACCATGTAAGGGCTATGAGCAATTGAACCCAAGTAAGGCCTGGTTCCTACTCCCCTTGAGCAAATAGGAGGTAACTGTTCATCAGATATCCACCATATGAGGACAGCCAGGCTGGCAAACATTACCTTCTGGTTATGTATATTCCTTTTCTCAGTCTTCAGATGAGGAAACTAGGACATAAGACAGTCATGCAACTGCCTCAAATTGTATTCTCATTGGAAGGAGAGACCAGATCGGAACTCAATTGTACCTAAATCTGAGACCTTGGCTCTTACCAAGCCTCCATCCAAGGCTCTGAATGCCATATGGAAACTTCCGACTGACCTCTAAAGGCAGTGGGAGATACTTTAGCTAAATGTAAAAGGAATTTCTGAAAAGCAGAACTTACTGACTGGGATACTTTTCCAAAGATGTCCAAAAACTGCACTGCCCTAGGAAGCTTTGAAATGAGAGGATGTGGATGAAGGCTTCCTTTGCAATGGGCCTACCTAATGCCTAGTGAGAGGTGAGAGCAGTGTATCTTAGATTTTATCCCAAAACATGACTTTAAGGAACAAGAGCAGCAACAAACCAAACTTTCACCTCCATTTTCCTAGGTGTTCAAACAAGCAGAAATAGATTGCAAATGAAAGAGACTACCAATGTCCCAAAAGAAAAATGCATATGAACTTTAAAGAGTTGAAGAGATAACAGTGACTTTCAGGGTGGTGTTGAAGTTTAGGGAAAGGTACGTGTTTGTGTACAGCGACTAAGCCTGTATGCATGGGAAGTGTAGGACCCCCTCGTGTGGGACACCCTGACTCCTCAGCCACTCCAGATGGCTGAAAATGTGGTAATGTTGGAAAACACATATAATGATTGGCACCCTAAACAAGACACAGATGTCTCCTTCTAAGGAAGATTTTAGAATAACTTGCCTGCTGACCTCTTCAGGCCTCTTTTACTGGATCTCCACATCAGTCCCACAGGGACACTTGTTGACACTTTAACACACTGCACTGTGTCCCAGGAAGAAAACAGAGCACCAGCAAAAAGGCAGCCAGTGCTTAAATGTATGTATACAATAGATAAAAATACAAACATCCTACAAAATTTTATTTATTTTGCAGATTGCATAACATGACAAAGGTTCTTGCTAATTTTGTGTAAATCAAATGGGATTATCAAAAAGACAGAATTTTAACCCAACAGCACACACAAAAAAAATGCGTACTGGTGGACATCAGGCTATCTGGGAACCAGGCTGTGCCCATTCTCCTTGGGCAATGTTCCCCAATAGCTTTAGTGTGAAGTCTTCTTATTTAGTGTAAAGTCTTAGTTAGTGTGAAGTCTTATTGCTTCTAGCTTCCTCTCTGGGTTCTGAATGCTGTGCACTAGGTTATGATTGGAGCAGAAGCATCTGGAGTTTGAGAAGGCTCATCTAAAAGACTGTCCAGTCCATCCTTCCCCGGGGGAATGTGGAACTGGATAGCAACGAGTGTGACCTCATACAAAATCATAACCTTCTTTTAAAAATTATACTTTTTTTAAGTAATTGTTTTGTAACTCAACTGCACGGTTCAAGCATGAATTTTACAGATGAGAAAGTTGCATTGCTATGCCATTCGAAATAAACACATCTATGATCTCCTATCCTGTAATTAGACACCCATGGATTTAAGGTGTGCCCATGACAAGTATTTGTTCCTGTGTCTCAGAGAAGCCATAACGTTAAACATTGTTGCTAGATTCTAGATACAAAATGTCATACAAATGTTTTTATTTCCTGAGGAAATAGCATAAATAATAGAAGTTATTAGTTTTCATGGGGGTCAGGTTTCCTAATCCACTAACTCACTTCCCAACTAACAAATCTACTGCATGGCTTGGTGGGTAATGAATGCCAGCCCAAGACACTGAGGGAGATTGTTGTTCATCACCCTGAACTGGGAAAGCAATGAGTGAGTGTCAGAGCAGAAAAAATGGCCGTCTATCTTCTGTTTAGTCAGGAAAGATTTTACAGAAAAGATGGGAAATGGCCTCAACTGAAGCTATTTAAAGACATCCTGACCTTTAAAATTCCTCACTGCCTTTTCTTAATGTCTTTTCTCCCATCAGTCCTTCAGGTCATAGAAGTTCTCCGGATGAGAACAAAGATGTCTAATGGAGACAGCTTAAGAAAACGTCAGTCAGCCCCGGGGGGGGGGGGGGTCAGGATGTGGTGCTAAGACTTGCCTGTGCTTTGTTTGATCCAACTAGAACCAGCCTTTGGGACTCACATGCTAAGTGCTAGAAAGGCAGAGAAAACTCTGGGGCACATAAGTGAGAGACTGGTGGGTGGGATGGGGCCAAGCAAAGACAAAAAAACCAAAACAAACAAAAAAAAAAAAAACAACAAATTTTAGAAAGAACTCAAGTTGGAGCCAGTGCAAGGGAAAACTGGAGGTCAGTAGGAGGGCCTAACCACAATTCTCTCCTCATCCTCTGCTGCACTTCCCTGGACACCAGATCCTTCCTAGGAGTTCCATACCCCATCCTCCCAGCCGCCTGAAACAACAAACCCTTCAAATCACTACTAAGTCTTGTGTATACAGTGGAGACTCATTGTGCACAAATGTAACATATTCTGACTTTCGAAACTAGGATTGACACTAATGCTTTCTAAAATATTAAACCATAAATAATTCATTGGCTTATGTTAAGGTTCCAATGGCTTCATAATAAAAGGCAGACCAGGATATACCCTACAGCAAATGTTGGAGTTCACACCTATTTTTCTACTATACAATGATTCCATAATTACTTCAAGGGTAGAATGCTTTGAAGGGTCATATTGCCATTCTTCATATACTCCATTTATTCCATCTTTGGTCTAGATTCAATCTCAGTGTGTTTAACAATTACTGAGTGAAAGAATCCTCAAAGACATCTAACTGTACTTCAGAGCTGAGTGAGTGCTTTAAAGAAGATTTAAAAATATAAATCGTGTGTTGTACACACGTGCATGTAGGTATATGCACATGTGTGTTGGAGCCAGAGGTTGACGATGGGTAGCTTCCTCCATCACTCTCCTTGGTTTTTGAGACAAGATCTCACACTAAACTTGAAGCTAGACTGGCTGTGCATCCAGCCCTAGGGAGCCCTGTATTTCCACCTCCTTGGCCTGTGGTTGCAGGTGTGCGTTACCATGCCCACATCTGGGTTTTCTTAACATGGGTGCTCATGATCAAACTCAACATCTGAGCCATCTGCCCAGACTCTTAGGCAAATTCTTCATCTCAATGGATTTTCCATCTATTTTCAAATTTTGAATGTGCCCAGCTGCAAAAGTCACCTCCATGTACCACGCTTTGTACATTTTCTGCACAGAGGATTGTTGCTTTGGAACTTTCTCTAAAGAGATTGGAAGTAGAGGTGGAACTGTCTAAAGAACAAAGGGCAGTGGGGGGAGGGGAGGAGTGATAAGTAGTAGGGATTAGATTCAGTGTAAAACATGTATGAAATTTGAAAATATGTATATAAATAAATATTAAAAGAAAGATGGATAAGGAGGGAGAAGTTTGGGATCCAGGATCACACTCAGCCCATTCTGGCAGGAAGAAATGACCGGTGAAGAACTGAAACCCCTATCCCGGATCACAGCCAGAGGTCACAGCTGTCCTCCTGAGCAAGGGGAGGGATCTGCAGGTTGTGTGCTTTCAGGGCACACTCTAGAATAGCTCTCTGAAGAGCATCACATTCTGGACCGGGGCGGCGTCCTGTGTGGTCCACCTTCAAGGGTAAAGGGAAGGAAGCTATGAAAAGCCACTTGTGCCAACATTCACACTCAAAGCATTGATCCTGAACTTGGGTAAATATTAAAAATATGGAGAAACTCACAGGCAGCTTAATGGAGAACCTGGGAGAATGTGAGCCAGAGTTGGTAAGATGGCTCAGCAGTTACAAGCACTTGCTGTTCATCTAAAGGACAAGTTCCACTTTTAGTACCTTCAGTAGGTGGTCCACAAATGCCTGGAGCTCCAGGGAGTCACATACCATAAGCCTCACCATAAGTATCCTTTTCTAAATAAACTCTTTTTCTATGACTAAAACTAAAAGTAAACAATAATGTCATGATGGTGTTTTCATACGTGTGCTATCATCATGTTCTGCTCATGAGCTCGACGCTTTGCCTGTCCCTGCTCCCACTGGTCCCCCTTCTGCCTTTATGTCTTATGTGTATTAAAGTGGATTCCACATATGAGAGAAAGCATGATGTCTGCCTCCTCTTGCCTCACCTCTCTTGCTCCTCCCTCTCGTTGGTCTACTCTCCTTCCCTGAAGCCTGCCCTCCTCTAATCTCATGTCATAGATAAATCCAGATCCCCAGTGAAAGAAAGCATATGGTGGATGTCTTTCTGAGCCTGGCTAGCATAAAGATCTCATTTGTGTGTGTGTGTGTGTGTGTGTGTGTGTGTGTGTGTGTGTGTGTGTATGCTTTGCTTATTCATCTCCTGGTGAATTTAGACTGACATTTAGACTGGTTCTGCATCTTGCATAGTTTCACCAACGCCTTAACAATGACGAGATTGCATGTTATCCTTATCTTCATTCTCCTAATCTTAGAAAATGACTTAGTTCAACACTGGAATGTTGGGCTGGAGAGATGGCTCAGCGGTTAAGAGCACTGACTGCTCTTCCAGAGGTCCTGAGTTCAATTCCCAACAACCACACGGTGGCTCACAACCATCCGTAATGAGATCTGATGCCCTCTTCTGGTGCATCTGAAGACAGCTACAGTGTACTCATATACATACAATAAATAAATAAAAAACAAAACAAAACAAAAACCACTGGAATGTCTAGATCCTTATCCATAACATGCCTAGAAATCGTTTTACTAAACTTGCGGAAGAGAGGGGACTTTTCACTCACCATGAAGAACACATGGGGCTTCTGACCAGAGCTCCTGCTGTAGCAGAGGTTCAGTATTGGTACAGGCAGGAAGGGGGTGAGGGAAGAGCCCTGTATCACAGTGCCTGCTTATTTGGCAGCAACTCTTCCCCTAGGCAGCAAAACCTAAACAGGGGTAGTATTGGATGTGTGTGTGTGTGTGTGTGTGTGTGTGTGTGTGTGTGTGTGTGTCTACATGTGTGTCTATGCCTCAGTGTGGGTATATCTGTCTGTCTGTGTATGTGTGCCTCTGTGTGTGTATGCCTGTCTCTGTGCATGAGTGTGTGAATCTGTGCCTATCTGTGTGCATGTGTAAATATGTCTGATTCTTTGATGTGTATGTGTATCTGTTTCTGTATGTGTGTACATGAGCACATACCTATCTCTGTGTGTCTATCTCTATGTGTGTTCTAGTGAAATACATTGAAGGACATTCTGAAGTAGTCCATAAAGACTTAAAGGACCAGAGTAAAGGAAATGTCTTAGTTAGCGTTGTATTGCTGTGAAAAAACACCATGCTTTCTTTTATAAGAGTTGCCTGCTTAAAGTTTCAGAGCTTTAGCCCATTCTCACTGTGGTAGAAAGTATGGCAGCAAGCATGGCATTGGAACAGTAGCTGACAGCTACATCCTGATCCACAGGCTGAGAAAAGGGGTGGGGACTGGCAAGGGCATATATATATACATATATATCCCACTTTATTGACCAGCATTGGTAGGAGTTTTCTATAAAAATCTGGCCTGTGGAATGTGAGGGGTGTGGGTGATCCATCAGATGGAAGCACACGGGCCAGGGTGGCACAGACCTTGTGACTGGCTCCCTTCACCTGTGGGGTATCAGCAGGACCCACATAGACAGCTTAGAGGGAGAGGGTCTCTGAGGCTCTCTATTCCTTGGCAATGATGGTTTCTCCACTTTGATCCTGCCACAGTCTGCAACTATCACATCCTTCAGAGGCTTGTCCTGTCTCTATGTCCTGGTGCTTTCCAGCTCCCATACCACATCCATGCCCTCTAGAACTTGGCGGAAAACCACATGCTTGCCATCTAGCCAGGAGGTCTTGACTGTAGTTATGAAGAACTGGGAGCCATTGATATCTGCCTGCATTGACCATGCTCACCCATCCAGGCCCATAGTGCTTCGGCTTCCAGTTCTCATCTGAGAAGTGCTCATCACAAATGCACTTTCCTCCTGTGCCATCTCCCCTGGTGAAGTCTCCACCTTGGATCATGAAGTCCTTGATGACATGATGGAACTTGCTCTTTTTGTAGCCATGTCCTTTCTCTCCTGTATCTAAGGCTACATAATTATCCACTGTCTTTGGAACAGTCTTTCCAAAGAGTCCAAAGACCACTCGTCCTACAAGTTCATTTTCAATTTGGAAATCAAAAACTACCTTGCTGGGGACCAGGAGTAGTGGCTCATACCTGCCATCCCAGCACTGGGCAGGGTGAAGTGGGAGGACCTCTCGGACTAGAATGAGACCTTGTCTTAGAACAAGTGCCACGGACCAGCCCCAGTCAGCCTCTCTCAATCCATGGGGAATCAAGGTTCCAGACTGGTGGGCATGGAGTTGGCGAGAAATGACAAACGGACACAGACACAAGGGAGTGCTGTATCTGGATGTAATTTTTTACAAAGTGAACACCAGTCTTACATAACACAGAAAACAAAGGAATAGGGTTTCACAGCAGGCAAGGTACATTAAAGTATCTGACACAAACAGAGAATGCCTTCAAAGGACTGACAGGAACCAGGCAGTGTTTACAGTAAAGATAAAACAGCCCTGCCTAGGGTCAGGTAAGGATTTCACACCCTAGCCACAATTTGTGCTACTCCCTTGAGCCTTGTGATAGTTAGCACCAGGGGGTTCTGCTCTAGCAGACCTTATCATGAATACTGCAATACCACAACCCCCCTTTTTCCTAGGCCTTGGTAAATTCTTGCATATGACAGTAACTTGGTTGTTCTTAAGTATCTGTAGGGAATCTCCATTTGTCAGAAGAATTCACCAACTTTCTTCTAATATGCAATGTAGTTTGTTATACCTGGCTGTAATGAAGATTCTAAGTATACTTTGCTAAGTTGCCCTGAGATTTCTAACTCTTATCCAGTAAAATACTGTAAGAAAGCATGCAAGACCCTCCACAATATCGCAGGGACAAATCTGGGGCATTCTAGCTATGAGAATGCCAAGGTTCCAAGAGGTTAAGTTTCCATGAAATTCTTTGCCTCGTGACTGCTTCCAGGATTTTAGGCCTGCCAAGCGAATCACTACTGGAGTGGATGTAGCAAATAAGCATGACCAGTTATGGTAGGCACGTCTCTTTAGTGTGTTTCAGTGTGTTTCTGTGTCCTCTCTCTGGACCCCTTCCTAATGGCTCCAATTCCTCCATCCTCATCTGGCAAGGGCTTTTGAAGGCACACTTTCTCCAACAAAGCCACACCTCCCAATTCTTCTCAAATAGTGCCACTCCCCACAGCCAAGTGTTCCACTATAAGAGCCCATGGGGGTTATTCTTTTTTTTTTTTTTTTTTTTTTGGTTTTTTGAGACAGGGTTTCTCTGTATAGTCCTGGCTGTCCTGGAACTCACTTTGTAGACCAGGGTGGCCTCGAACTCAGAAATCCGCCTGCCTCTGCCTCCCAAGTGCTGGGATTAAAGGCATGCGCCACCACGCCTGGCTTATGGGGGCATTCTTATTCACACCATCACACTCCACTCTGAGACCCTCATGGCCCTGTAGCTACATCATAATACAAAATGAATTTATTCTGACTTCAAAAGTCCCCATAGTCTATCATAGTCTCAACATTGTACAGAGTTCATAGTCCCTTCAGAGACTCATAGCAATCTCTTAACTGTAACCCTCTATAAAACCAGAATAAAAAAGCAGATCACAAGCTTCCAACATACCATGACACAGAATATATATATATATATATATATATATATATATATATATATATATATATTACTATATATATTACCATTCCAAAAGGATCATAATGACAAAACACTGGACCAAAACAAGACTGAAAACCAGCTGGGAAAACCCCAAACTCTGCATCTCCATGTCTGATGTCAAAGTGTTCTTTAGATATCCAACTTTTTTCAGCCTTGTTGACTGCAACACACTTCTCTCTCTTGGGATATTTCCACTCCCTATTGGCAGCTTTCCTCAGCAGGTATCCCATAACTCTGAAATCTCTAACATCTGGGTCCCCAAAACAATTCAGGCTTCATGTTCACAGCTTCATGCAAATGGCCTCTCTGAGCCTCCCTGCAGGGACACCTCTGCTAGGCTTCAGTGGCTCTCCTTAACCATGGATGTAGATCCACAACCTCTTTCTGTATCCTTGACTCAAGCTAGAACCATGCAGCTGAAGCTGTTGAGTTCTGACTCTTGGTGAGCTGGAACTGTGCCCCTTATTCAATTACACTTACAGCTTCTGTTGCTGATGGTTGGGTCTTGCCCTGAGGTCATACCCTTTATTCCTTTTAATATTAGGCTTTTCTTTACACTTAAGCACAGGACTTAGCTCTATTACACTTCCTGTGGCTCCTTTTCTCCTCAAACTATCCAGTTTGTATTTCTCTTTGTCCAGATTGCTCCTTTTCATTATAGATTTGCATTGGAGTGATTACAAATCCTTCTCACATAGTGCCGCTCATGATGACTAAGTATTCAAATACATGAGCTGGTGGGGCCATTCTTACTCACACCACCACAGAAGACAATCGAAGGCAGAATACATTTGTCCCACCCTCCCCCTCATAGCAGGTGTGGTTTGGGAAATAGGTCATATATGTCTCTAGAAATTTGGGAGCAGCTCTCATCTCCACAGCTGTGGAATTTCTGAGGATGGCTCTCATACTCCTGGAAAGTCCTTTGGTATGCAAGCCTGTCCTGGCCTTGTGGAAACTCCTGATACACTGCGGTTCAATCATCCTTGGCTGCTTGTGCAGCCCAATGCTTCACACCACAGCCAGCGGAGCCCTTCCACTCATTCTTATTCACCCTCATGACATAAGGGCAGGTGTCAGCAGGTGATGTCAGGAGTAGAGCAGTGAAGAGCTCTTGAAAACTAGACCACACTCATGGCATTCACTTAAACCACGTACTATGCTGAACAGTGTGTGCCTGAGAAACAGATGCATTTTGGTGCATTATGTATAAAGACAGATACTACTTAAGCACTGACTGCTTTTTAAACTCTACAACAAATTCATTTGCAAAGGAAATCATCACTGCTTATTAATTGTTGGTACATTTATTCTGCCTCGATGGGAGATCTGCAAAAGTGAGAAAATCTAGTGGGTTTCAAGTCAAATGGAGTAATACTGTCCTCAACTGGATCGTGCCCTGAGAAGCATCCTGAAGATGAGCTAAGGCCATCTCCTTGCAAGTAAGAAGGAGCATCTGCTGCAGGCCACTGCTTTCTGCATGAAATGGTGTAGAAGAGTGATAATTCTCGGGGACCAGCAAGACAGATGAGCAGGGGAAGGCGCTTTCTGCCTAGTTCGAACCCTGGGACCCTCAGGGTGGAGGATGGGAAGACCAGTCCTCTGACCTCCACACAGTTTTTGCTCTGTTAACATGTGCATGCCCCTATAACACACGCGCGTGTGCGCGCGCGCGCACACACACACACACACACACACGGGCACACACACATGGACACACACACACAAGCACGCATGGGCACTCACGGGCATGCATGCATACACACACACACACACACACACACACACACACACGGGCACACGGACAGACACACACAAGCATGCACAGGCACGCATGGGCACTCACAGGCATGCATGCATACACACACACACACACACACATGCACACACACACACATGGGCACACACTCACACGAGCATGCATGGGCACGCACGGGCATTCATGCATGCACACACACACACACACACACACATGGGCACACACATACAAGCATCCATGGGCACTCATGGGCATGCATGCATACATACACACACACGGGCACACACATGGACACACACACACACGAGCACGCATGGGCACGCATGGGCACGCATGGGCATTCATGCATGCACACACACACACACACGGACGGACACACACAAGCACACATGGGCACACATGGGCATTCATGCATGAACACACACACACACACACACACACGGACAGACGGACACACACAAGCACGCACGTGCACGCATGGGCACTCACGGGCATGCATGCATACACACACACACACACACACGGGCACACACACGGGCACACACATGCACAGGCATGCATGCATGCATGCACACACAGACACAAATGTAACCAGAGATGTGGAGTGCATGTGTATGATCAGGAACATTCCTGTAAACTGTTTCACCATCCAGGCTAGTTTTCTGAAGCTGAGCAAAGGTAAGCTTTCTCTCTCATATGTGCCACCCACGCCTCTTTGTTTTTAAAGAAAGTAGCAATTCTATATTTTACCTGCAAATTTAAATGTTAGAACCATGCAGCCCAGGGACTGAGGATGTAGCACAGTTGGTGGAGCACTGGCCTAGCACGCATGAAGACCTGGGTTTGATTCCTAGCAGTTCGTGGAACCAGGCAGAGGATAAAGATGGGATAATGGGAATCTCAAGGTCATCCATCCTCTCCCAGGCTACACAGCAAGGTCAAGGACAGCCCACCTTTTAAAAAATTAAGATAAAAGGTTAGAGTTGATGGGTGGCTTAGCATGACAACCTGAGTTCAGTAGTGGAAGGAAGGAACTAACATCCAAGGACTGTTTTCTGACCTCAACAAGGTGCCATAGATAGCATGGACACACACACACACACACACACACACACACACACACACACACACAAACACACTACGATGATAATAGATAAATAAGTACAAATACTCAGGAATAACCCTACCAAAAAAAAAAACAGTATTGTAGTTTATACTTTAAACATGTTTTGATTTTTTTATTTTAGCATTAATTATTAGCACTGTTTAAAGTTGACAGCTTCCCTCCAGTTCTAAATGAAAACCTCACCAGGGGCCAGAGAAATGGCTGAGTGGCGAAGCACACTGGCCACGCTTGTAGAGGACCTGGGTTTGGTTGCTAGCATCTGTCAGGTGGTTTCCAGTGCCCGTAACTCTTCTGGCCCCTGTATGTACATGGCATACACACAAGCATACACATGAACAAACGAGAATCTTTAAAAAGTAAAGAAAGAAATCCTAGCTAGATTGGATGTGTTTTTCTGTTTTCACTGGAATAATGTACCCAGTTTCAAAAAATCATATTTTTAATAATTTTATTATCTAAGTTTTAAAAAAGACTTTTACAAAATGCAATGAATTGCCAGTCTAGATTTCAAATAGTCTTTCTTCTTCACAACACACAGATGCTGTGACCACTAGTCACTGCTTACAATTCAATATTTGTGGGTTTTTTTTGCATTTTACGCAAACTGGGCTTCAGATCTGCTCAAAGCCAATGTGTTTCGATTGCAATGTTTATCCCAAGAGGAAAATTAGAATAAATTTTGCATGATAAAATCACCAGTTTACATTCCACAGCCTTAGCTGATTTCTACACTAATGTGGAAAAATTATAGGAAACTATCTCTGGGTCACGTTCATCATTAAGTCTCCCGAGAGATAGCTGCTTAACAGGTTAGAACAGGAGCTGGACGAATGTTCCTTGGTGTTGAGAACTCTTGATGTCAATCAAATTCTGTCAGAGTATTTATCTCCACACAGGACATTAGACCTTATTTTTTTTTAGTTTCATTAAATTTCATAAAGCAGGTGTAAGTTGAATTTCACTGATGTGCATGATCCGCTTGTAGACAGAATCACTCTGATCCTTCTTTCGGCACACTTACCTTTTAGGCAGTATTTTAAAAACTGGCTTTTTAAAAAGTTCTTTGATTTCAGTGCAGCCCATATCGTCAAATCCTGTTCTTCCAAAGGTAACTGAAAAGGAAGTCAACACTCCTTAGACAGACTTTGGTTTACTTCCAGCCGACGCGTGTCCTACCACCTACATCATACACCCTCAAATCAAAAGCATTTGAGAACTGGAAATGACTGAGATTACCGAGCCTCCAATCTCCTTACTTTAAGAAGAATTAAAGCCTGGAGCTGCCTCTTCCATAGATACCAACGCTTCAGAAGTCAGCACAGCCCTTTCTCCGGCCCCCACTCCTATGGCTTAGGGGTTCTGGAGATTGGTCCTCTGGGGCTCTGCCTAGCCTTCCCATGCCGTGGCTGCTGTTTCCTAGCACAGACTCTTTTCCAGGCTGGGGAGCAGGCTCTCTCAATCGATCAGTTTGTTCTGCAGGTGCTTTCACAGCTTGGATTGGTAAAGCAGGTGGCTGGCTCGTGTAGTGGCTCAGGCCTTGGGAGGTGAAGGTAGGAGGGCCAGTAGTTCAAGGCTCTCCTTAGCTTTATAAAGAGTTTGAGGACAGCCTGGGCTATGAAAAACAAACAAAGCAAACAAGCAAGCAACAAAAACCCTGTATCAAAAAATCTGAACAAAAGAGCTATAGAGGTGGCTTAGGGTTAAGAATATTCATTACCCTTGCAGAGAGAACTGGGGTTCAGTCCCCTTTAAGATGATTTTTATCTAGTATTTCGGAAAACAAACTAGCATAATGATTATAATAGATTATGTAGAATATTTTGTATCTGGACTCTAATAAATAGTTCTAAATACCACGCTGTACACTGCCTTTCTGTCTATCTTTGGACAAACAAACCAGCAACTCCGAGCCTCTGGTCATGTGAAATAAATGAAAGTATGGTCCAACTCCAGTGGGTCAAAGAGGCAGTTTAATGAAATCCAGTTCTGAAGCCATCACTGAGCATATGTTGGTTCCTGTTTGTCCTTCTGATTCCAAGTACCCAAGGAGAAGCTTGATTTCCATCCAAGGAAAACACACAAAACACAAACATCACGTAGGCAGAAACAACGTTAAAATAGCTGCTCGATAATTAACCCAGTCCTCAGAATTGAAAACAATTTCATAATGACAGAACGGAAAAAACACTTTTCAATAGCATCTCAATGGGCAGCTGAACAAAGCCGGTCTGACCTCCTTACAGTATCCAGATGCACTCTTTAATTTTTACAGCCTCACAGATTCCAGATGCGTGGGGTTACCTAGGCCATAATCTGCTCGACAATCTAACCATGCCCCATGGGACCGTGAGCTGCACATCAGAAGAGGATGTGACAGTCACCAGTACATTTTTGTCCTAACAGGGGGGAAGATTACTTTTTCAAGTCCAAGTTTCTTGCAGTGGTTCTCTTTCCTAAATTTATTGTGATTAATATATAAAATACAAAGTCATGCTAACCTATAGGGTGACATACTGACCAATTAAAGAATGGGCTTGTTTTAGCTCAGGGCTCAAGGTACAGTCCATCGTGTAGGGAAGCTGAGGCAGTAGAAAGGAGCTTGAAACAGCTAGTCACACTGCATCAGAAGAAGAGAGCAATGGATGGTTGCTCCTGTCCAGTTCCCCTTCTCTACTTGTACAGCTCAGAAACCTAGCTAGGGAATGGTGCCAACCACAGTGGGCAGGTCTTCCCTCAACACAATCCGGGTAATGCCCCAGAGACACACCAGAAGCCCATCTACTGGGCGTTACTAGATTCTGTCAGGTTGATAACTAACATTAAGCTCTGTCAGATGTACAGTTTGTCAATATGCTTTCCTGTGCCATTTGCTGCTGGATCCAGCTTGATGCTGTTTGTGGAGGATTTTTTGTACCTATGTTAATCAAGGACATTGGCCTAAAGCTTTCTTTCTTCTGTTGTGTTCTCATCTGGCTTTGATAGCAAGATATATAGCTGGGGAGGAACTGATGTTGGTTCTTCTGGAAATGTTTGGTGGAACCCAGTAGCAAATGTGCTGCAGGCTCTTTTCAGATGGCAACTGACTCAAAAGTTGTTTGCTGCTATTCCATCCAGGCTGTCTGTCTCTTCACGACTCATTTATTAGAGTCTATGTTCAAGTATCTATGGATACCTTAAGGTTATGACATCTTTGGAATCATCCATAATAATCCCTAATGGCCATTGAATGTGTATGCTATCACTTATAATGTGTCTCCTCTCTCATTTTTTTAAGCTAGTCTAGCAAAAAGTTTATTCTGTTTGTCTATCAAAGAAGCAGGTTTTTGTCATTAATCATTTCAATTTTTGTCTCTGTTTTTGTTGTTGCTGTTGTTGTTACTGTTTTAATTTCTGCTCTAGACTTTTTTATACCTTTCCTTCTACTAATTCAGGATTTTAATTGTTCCTTATTTTTCTAGTTCCTTTAGATGAAAGGAACTAAGCTACTTATTCAAGACCTTTCTATTTTTTTATTTGAACATTGAGGCCTTTAACATTTCTTGTCTTTGCAATGCTTTGTTTCCATTTAAAAAACAAATTGTTGAGATTTTGTGTCCCATCATATGGCTTATCCTGGACAAAGCTGAGTGTTGATGATAGGTGTACTTAGCAGCTTCCGGCCTATGACTCTGTCTGCCTTCCAGAGTGGGGCCCAAGAACATCCAAGACCATGGTTCTGCCAGCTCCCTTATCACCACCACCCGAGGAGTCCTGTGGGCACCAAGGACATTCAGCAAACACCAGGACTAAAGGCCAGTGTAAGAACACTATCAACAAGAGCCAGAGCCATGTGGCACCACCATAGCTCAGCTAGTCTACTGCAGGAATCCCTGGATACCCTAATCCAGCCAAAGCACAAGATGATGATCTTAAATCCAATCTTATAAAGATGATAGAAGCTTTTAAAAAGGAAATGAATAAACCCCTTAAAGAAATATAGGAAAACATAATCAAAAAGGTGAAGAAAATGAATAAAGTTATTCAAGACCTGAAAATGGAAATAGAAGCAATAAAGAAAACACAAACTGAGGGAATTCTGGAGATGGAAAACCTAGAGATGAGAAGAGGAAATACAGGTGTGAGAATCACCAACAGAATACAAAAATCTCAGTGGTGAAAAGTATGATGAAGAAATTGATAAAATGTTCAATCTAAAAAGTTCTGAAACAAAACATCCAAAAAATCTGGGACACTATGAAAAGACCAATCCTAAAAATAATAGGAAAAAAAGATTCCCAGCTACAACACCCAGAAAATATTTTCAACAAAATCATAGAAGAAAATTTCCCCAACCTAAAGAAAGATATGCCTATAAACATATAAAAAGCTTATAAACACCAAATAGATTAGAGCAGAAAAGAAAATCCTCTTGCCACATAATAATCAAAACACTAAATATACAGAACAAAGAAAGAATATTAAAAGCTGCAAGGGAAAAAGACCAAGTAACATATAAAGACAGACATGTCAGAATTACACCCAATTTGCCAACAGAGACTCTAAAAGCCAGAAGCACATGAGCAGATATCTTGCAGACTCTACGAGATCACAGATGTCAGCCCAGACTACTATACTCAACAAAGGTTTCAATCATTGTAGATGGAGAAAACAAGATATTCTATGACAAATACCAAATTTAAACAATATCCATCCACAAATCCAGTCATACAGAAGATTCTAAAAGGAAAATTCCTACCCAAGGAAGCTAATTACACCCACAAAAACACAGAAAATAAATAACCCCATACTAACAAACCAAAGAAAGGAAAGCACATACACACACATACACACACAACAACACCACCACCACCACCACCACCATCAAAATAACAGTAATTAAAATTCATTGGTCACTAATATATCTCAATATCAATGGACTCAATTCCCCAGTAGAAAGACACAGGCTAACAGAATGGATACATAAACAGGTTCTGTCATTCTTCTGTATACTAGAAACACATCTCAACAACAAAGATAGACACTACCTCAGCATAAAGGGCTGGAAAAAGGTTTTCCAGGTAAATGGTACCAAGAAGCAAGCTGGAGCAGCCATTCTACTATCTAATAAAATAGACTTTCAACCAAAAGTGATCAAAAGAGATGGAGAAGAACACTCCATACTCATCAAGGGAAAAATCCGCCAAGATGATGTCTCAATTCTGAACATCTGTGCATCAAGTGCAAAGGTACCCACATTTATAAAAGAATCATTACTGAAGCTTAAATTACACACCAAATGCCACATATTAATAGTTGGAGACTTCACCATCACACTCTCATCAATTGACAGGTCATTGAGACAGAAAATAAACAGTGAAATAATGAAACTAACAAATGTTATGAATCAAATGGTCCTAACAGATATGTCTGGAAATATTCCTTCTTCTCAGCACCTCACAGAACTTTCTCCAAAACTGACCAAACAGTTCGTCACAAAACAAGCCTCAACAGATACAAGAAAATTAAAATACTTCCTTGTATCTTATCAGACCACCAGGAATTAAAGCTGGGATTCAACAACAACAACAACACAAACAACAGAAAACCTACAAACTCATGAAAACTGAACAACTCTCTTCTCAATGAAATTTTCCAAGTAAATGATTCCAAGGAACAAGATGGAGTAGTCCTTCTAATATCTAATAAAATAGACTTTGAATCAAAAGTAATCAAAAGAGATGGGTAACTGTAGCCTCCCCCAGCCTTGAGCAGGCCGATTCAGACCTATGCTGCCACTGTGAATGAGACCACCTGGGGTAGAGTCTTCTGTTCTATTGCTGTCACCTGTGCACTGCTACCCACTGAGAGGCTGAACCTGTCTTCCTGAGACATTCCTGAGACAGCTGACAACCTGTGGAATTGGAGACCTAATGCTAACAGCTCTGACAGACTAGTGCTAACAACTTAACAACAAAGCATCAAGAAGCCTGGCATGGCAGGGGATGGGCCTTCCCCCCACCCCCCTTTGTAAACACAGACTCTTAGTAAACATTGGGCCTTGGTCAGAAATCTGTCTTGGTCTCGATTCTTCTCTCACCGTTTCCTCCCTTATAGCTCCGGCCTCCCACTTAGGAATCCAGGTCGTGTGGCCGCAGGCGGCTACAAAGGCCACTTCATACTCACCAAAGAAAACAATTCACCAAGATGATGTCTCAACCATTTACTTGGGAAACTGGGAAAGGGCCAGAGGGATCAAAGACACCACATGAAGACCTACAGAATCAACTAACCTGGGCCCATGGAGGCTCCCAGATACTGAACCATCAACCAAAGGGCATGCATGGCCTGGACCTAGGCCCCCTATACACTTATAGCATATGTGCAGCTTGGTTTTCAATGTGAATCCCCTAACAATTGGAGTGGTGGTTGTCTCAGTCTCTGTTCCCTCCCATTAGATCACCCTCCCCCTAGCTGGCCTGCCTGGCTGGGTCTTAGTGGAAGAGTGCTTAGTCCTGCAGGGACTAGATATCCCAGGGTTGGGTGGTACTCATGGGGGGGGTACTTCCCTGTCTCTGAGAAGGGGAAGGGGTAGCAGGGGAGACTTGTTAGTGTGGGACTGGGACGAGAGGAGAGAGCAGGGCTGTGATCTGGATGTAATGTGAGTGAATGAATGAATGAATCAATAAGTAAGTAAATAAATAAATAGAAAAAATAATTGTATTACTTTCTGTATAGAAGCTCAAAGTACTCTTAACAAAATCTCTACCAGAAATGCATTTGAGTTTACTAAGAAGCATTTTCTAATTCAGCAAGGCATCATTTGTGTGCATGTATGTACAGATGATGTGCATGCATGTGCAGGTATATGTATAGATGTGTATACATCCATGCATGCCTGTGTGGAGACCAAAGACCAGTATTGTCTGTCTGCCTCAGTAACTCTCAACTACGCTTTCTGAGGCATGTTCTTTCACTGAACCTGGAACTTTGCTTGCTGGTTGGAGAGTCCCTGGGATCCCTGGGAGAATCTCTGTCACCCAGTGGAATTACAGGGATTAAATGGCACATTCAGATTTTTATGTGAGTGCTGGGCATCCAAACTCAGGCCCATCTGCATTCGTAGCAAGCACATCACCCATCATTACTCATCGTATCAAGCACTGAGCCACCTCCTTAGCATAGATACAAAAATTCTCATACCTGCTGTTGAATTGTAAAGTTAGCTAGAAGCCATGCACTCCTTGTATGCAAATGCAAGGGAAAGGCTAAAGTAAATTAATGGACACATTAGTTACTTTTCCATCTCTGTGACAATCACCAAACTTACAAAAAAACTTACAAAAGGAAGTTTTTACATGGCTATGGTTTCCATAATGTTAGGAAGGCACAGCAACAAGTGGTGAGGGTGGGGAAATGGCTGGTCAGAGAAACACCAAGAAAGGGAACAAACAAAGTGGGGTGTGTTTGGAGCCTGCTGCTTGCCTCTACACAAGCTGCGAAAACTCCATCTACCATCCTTCTCCAATCTCATCCACACTGAAAAACTCCATGCCATTCTAACATGGCCAACCTACCCAAGTGCCCACCTAGGTGCCCAGGTTCTGACCACACTTGGGTACAGTCCCAGCTCCTGGCTGACATGTGATCACCCCTTGCCTGAGGTCTATAAAACCCCCTGCCTTATTCTGTGCATGCTTGCCTTCTCCAGCCTGTTCTTCGGGATTATCAGAAGTTGTACCAATTAAACCTGCATGCATTTTCTTTTAATCTTGACTGATCTGGCCTATATTGTGTCAGTGGAAAACCTATTAGGGCGATGTTATAAACACTCAATGTCTGTTCCCAGTGATGTACTTCATCCATCAAGGCTGCACCTCTTAAAAGGTGTATAACCTCCCTTCACATCACTGTTTAAACCTATGACTCTATACCAAGCAGCAGTTATCCACTGTGTGATTCAGTGCTGTGCACACTTGCTCTTGGCTCCTTGCTTCATCCCAAGGAGTCTTCACCCCAACTCTCAGTTCGGTTGCTTTTCAGCATCAGGCTGGGGTAAGTCCCTAAGCAGGGTTCCCATGCAACTCTTCTGCATGTCTCTCTCTCCTCTGGTTCCTTGTTCTACAAGATTTAAGTATCTTAACCTCCCCAACCTCTCCCTTCCGTTTCTCCAGAGAAGGCCAGCTGCTTCCCTTCAGAGCCCCTGAGTACTGCTGTACATAAGTACAGAAAGCTGAGGCTCTTGGACACAAGAGTATCCAAGACACAGTGTGTTTCTTACCCCCCCCCTCCAGGGACCACAGACCTAGACTGCTGTACAAAATCTGAAGAGAGCTATTACACACTTATCTGTCCAATTTCTTGTGCTCTGGGCTAAGGAAGCAAGACCAGTCTTAGAACTGAGTTACATCTGGAAATATAATGCCAGAACTGTTTTAATCACTACTATACTTTAGGCAAATTAGCTTTCCAATTAAAGTAAGAGTCACATGAGTCCACCGAAGACTTAGCCCTCCTCTTCAAAGGCCAGGGTAGTCCCTTTCAATCACTAAGCAGAAGCCCTAAGGTGATGAGGCTTGTAGGGCTTCTATTAAAGAGAGAGGAGTTTTTGAACCCTTTCCACTGAGCAACTATTGCTGCCAAGTGGCCCTTTCTCACCCACATCCCTGGTTCTGAATCCCCCACTTTCTTCTCAAAAGTCTCTCAGTAGAATAGTCTGCCTAATTATCCATCTGTTCAGAGTCCAAATTCCCCACTGAGGGACTGTATGGGTGGCTGCACCCCAGGGTGGTGGAGAGACCTGCTCAGGGTTAGTGCTTTTTTTTAAAACCAAGGTAAGAACACCTGATCTTTTAGGGAAATACTTGCTGGAGATAACAGTTCCACCTTTATTGTTTAATGCAGAAGAGAATGTCTAACTAATCCACAGAGGAAAGGGGGCTTCTTTTCCCATCATTTAGAGGGGACACTTTAATTAGGTTTGGACTTAAGTTCATCACCAGAAAGATAGCTAATAATATCGGAGAGTTTTTAATAACAATTAACCAGAACATGATTCTCTCCTTCCAGGCAGCACAAGAGCAATGGAAGAGACCATTCAAAACATTGTCTGTCTAACTGACCTCTGGAGAATGACAAATTACACCTGGCAAGTAGTTATAGGTTTTTAATTTGGGTTTGTTTTTACTCTTTTAAGAAATTCACCAAGGGGTATGTATGGAAGTCTTGGTTCATTAACTCAAGAAGTGTTTACTTTCATCTTGTGTTGTGTCATGCCCAGCACTGGATATTCCCTGGGGATAAAGCGAGTGTGGCCCAGTGGCCAAGGAACACATAGTCTCCAGAAGGAACAAGATAGGTAACTGGATTACAACATGTGATTATGACGATGTGTGTAACAGAAATAATGTGGAAGCTTTTATCTAAAAGAAATAGGCTTAGACAGCTGCAGGAACACAGGCCTGAAGATTAATTCTTCAGGTCATGGAAAAGATTTCTGGAGGTGGTACCATTCCTCTAGTAGATGAAGGACAGCATCCCTGAGCCAGGTGTGAACTGGGAGATCATGGAAGAACTACAGAGACAGGGCACTAATGTAAACACTGTTCTATAGGGTAGGAGGAACTGTGGGTGTAAAGATAGGACAGGAGACCATTTGCTGTGCTCAGACCATTGTCAAGAGGTGGGGCCAAAGCAAGTGAGCAGGTCTGACAGAGGACTGGAGGGGGGAGTCAGGCTGTTTGACAGCTGACTAGCAGGGAAGGATGGAGAAGTTAGCTGTTATGTGAAGCACAGTATGCCTACCGTGAGGCCTAAAGATGGACATCAAATGAAAATGAGCTCATTCCCTACTCACTCCAGACTTGCCTTTGCGTGTATATGTTCACGTGTGCCTCTGGGGAGTGAGAATTTATGTAGCTTTGAATGGAGCATCAGGGTGTGACGACCACTGCTGTGCTGACTCCCATGACATGATGAAGTGGTAAGGAAGCCAGAAGGCACAAAGACTAGACTCATCTCCTCAGTACTGCTGAGGCCTTGCAATTCTCTATAAGACTTTTTTTTTTTAATTTGGACAAAATCCAAATCAAAATTTTATTTGTTATTCTAAATTATTCTTCTCTCTGTAAAGTACAGCAAATCCTGTCTGGAGGTTAGCTCCTTTCTGCATGTATAGACATGCATGCATGGGTTTGTGTTTATGCTCGAAAATAAGTTTTGGTGAGAAAGTTTACAAACATATATAGAAGGAGAGAAAATCATTAAAGAACTCCCATATGGCTATTACTGGTCTTGATAATTATCAATGTATAGCCAATATTGCTTCTTTCATGCCTCGATCCCTCTCTCCCTTGTTATGAAGCAAATCTAAGAAATGACATTATATTTGTACATATTCTAGCATGCTTCTTTGAAGGACTCTTCTTCCTTTTCTCTCATATCCAATGCTGGTCTCAAACTCACTGTGCAGGTGATAATGACCTTGAGCTTCTGATTCCTCTGCATCTGCCTTCTCAGGGCCGGAATGACAGGTGTGCAGCATATGCCTGGTTTATGGAGCACCAGAGAGGGATCGAACTTAGGGATTCATGAATACTAGACAAAGCATTTTACCAACTGAGCTAATCCCCAGCCCAAGAACTCATGTTAACAGAATGAAACTACTATTTAAACATAAAAATACCATTATTGTCCCCCAAATATTACAGCCAGTGCTCTGCTTCATCGGTTTAAACCTCCATGATTGTTTGTTGTTTTAAGACAAGGTCTCACTGTGTATCCCCACTTAGGCTCAAATTCACCATGTAGACTAGCCAGTCTTGAACTCACAGGGATCCAACCACCTCTGCCTCTCAAGAGCTGGGGTTGCTGGCATGCTCCATGATATCTGGCTCCAGTTATTTGCTTAAGACAGAGTCCAAACAATGGCTACTGCACCTTTGCTGCTGGGTTCCACAAGTTCACTTGATCTTGGCCATTCCTACCATCAGGGGCCCCAGGTGTTCCACTGGGAAGTCCCCAGATCTGGCCAGGGCCTGTATGTAGCTGAAGCCTCAGGGACCAGCAGGTTCACATGAATTTTTTCCCTTTCCTTCCTCTGGAGCTCTTTAACTACAGTGGGCCTTGATTTCCTGAAGGATGTCCTGACTAGTTGACCCTATCTTTAATGACTGCCTGTGGCTATAAGTCATTTGACATTTGACCTTAGATAATATGTTGTGCTTGCACGGGTTGCTATGACCAACACAAAACAGGAAGTGACAGAGTATGACACACACAGGAAGCCAGGAAGCTCCTACTTTTGTTTTCTGGACAAGTCAACCATTACATGAAACTCAAACTATCTGAAAAGACCTCATGTAGGAATTCCAATTGGCAGTCCCACCACAACCCAGTCCTAATGCCACCCCATTAGCTTCTATGCCTGTGGAAAGATGCTTCTAGGTGATTCTGTCTTTTGTTACTGGGTTTGCTCCAGATGCCTCACACTCCCCACTGAGCCTCTAGCTGTTGTGAAGCAAGTAACAGCCATCTTGGCTTGGGCCGTATGGATGAGTACGAAGCCTGGACACAGACCTGGGAAACCATGAGCACAATAAAGTGCTGTGTCTCGTGTGTCAGATTTGCGGCAGCTTGATAACACGTTAACAACCTCTCTAGGTCCTGCCTTGCCTGCTGTGCTTACAGGATGAAATCCCTCCATACTTCTGACTCAACACATTTTTACATGCACTAGTCCAGCACTGTACCAGTGAGTTACAGACTGGTAGTAAAAAGCAAATCTTTCTGAATTTGTGAAAGAGTAACTCTAGTTTAGCTGAGAGTTCAGATAAGTAAACTTAGAGACCTCACCATCTCTTTGTAAAATGTAATGGCATTCCCATGTCTCCCAGGTTGACTCACTCTGGCCTTCGGCCATGTCTGTCATCACTAATTGCAGAGTGTCTTGAGTTAATTATTCTAGCGAGCAAGACTCCAGATGACTACCTTGATAGGTTCCAAACAGTTTAAGACTTCATCAGTCTTTCATCCAGCTCATCTCTCCATCTTTCCTGGGTCCTGCACTGTACATTATCTGCCTCCTCGCCATTCCCCTCTGCAGGCATCGTATCTCAGCTCTTCTACCTCCACACTCTCTCTTCTAAAGTATCTGTTGGCATCTCCTATCTGCCACCATACCTGGGAAAGTGGCCAAGGGCCTGTCCTTGTTCTGTGTGGTACTTCCATGATGCCCCCTGCTCCCTGGCGGCCTTTCACTTCAGCCATACTTAGGCTCTTGGGGCCTTGCTGTAGGCTTTGGAATGCTCTTCTCAGCTTCAGTCCTGTGCTTCATTCCCACCGTCCGTGGGTCCTGATGCTAAGATGCTGAGTCTTGCAACTCATGCTGATCCCCACTTGTAAAACTCTTTGAGCCTGCTAATGACAGCTAACACACTTCACACACTGGTGCGAATCCAGTTTGTACTGTGCTGACAACAAAAGTACCAAAGTAGGGGCATCTGAGAGACAGTTGTGTCTTTTACAAATTCAGAAAGACTTGCTTTTTACTTCCAGTCTGTAACTCACTGGTACAGTGCTGGACTAGTGCATATAAAGCCCTGGGTTCAATCCCAGGCACAGCAGAGAAAAGGGGTTGA
The DNA here is from genome assembly GCF_900095145.1 of Mus pahari. NCBI lineage: Eukaryota > Metazoa > Chordata > Mammalia > Rodentia > Muridae > Mus > Mus pahari. The sequence continues at coordinate 9,329,074 of NC_034599.1, read as the reverse complement.
TTTCTGGTCCATTCTGACAAATGAAAATGGGAGTAGAAATGCATATAAAGAAGGTTAAGATCAACACTCAAAGCCATTAGGAAGTTTCCAGTGGATGAGTGAAAAGAACTCCAGCTCTGGGTGAGCACCTGGAAGCCAGGGACAGGAACGCTCAGCTTAAACAGCTCATGGTCCTCAGTTCTACTGGTACTTACTAAATACAGCAGCAACGCGTTCTGTGTGCCTACTTCGTTGCTGCAGTGACTTTCTAAGACCCATCACATCTGCAGCTCAGCCCTGGAGGAACTGTGGGTGGTAGCGATGGGCAGGACGTCCAGTTTCACAGCCAGTGATAGAGAAGCTCTGTGTGGTACTCCCACAACTTAAGTTGGCATTTGTAACGAATTGGGCATGTTGAGGCTGCTACTTTATTTTTCTGAAAGGGTTTGTTTGCTTGCTTGTTTGCTTAGCGTTTTATCTGTGTGTCTGTCTGAACACACACACACACACACACACACACACACACACACACACACACACACACACACCTCCATGCAGAGTCCTGTGGAGGCCAGAAGAGGGCATCAGATTTCCTGCAGCTATAGGACAGGGGAGTGAGCTGCCCAGAGTGCATTCTGGGAGCCATACTCTGGTCCTCTGAAGGAGCTGCAAGGACTGAGCATTTCACCAGCACTAATTTTAAAATTTTTAATATTGTTTTTGCATATAGATTTGAAACATTAAAGTTCACTTTATTTTTGACATTGTCTACAAAAGCTGTACAACATTCATAAACTATTCTTTAAAATTGTGCATCCTCTTCCATAAAAAGTCAGCACCACAGATCAATCAACAAATGCCAAGCCTACTGAAGTCAGATCATTTCTGTTTCCCAAAATGGTCTATTTTTTCTTGAAAATGTCAAGTGCTTAATAATAATAGACACATCAGGATAATGACTTACATTTCACAGAATATGACATTGTTGTGTGACAAAACATTTCCTGGAGAGACACACATCTAATCACCCCAGATAATCATGACAGACCAAGGTGGAGTTACTTATAGGAATATGGGTGAGGGCATGGTGGTACACCCCTGTAATCTCCGTGTGTAGAAGGTAGAAGCCAGAGAATCAGTAGTTTAATGTCATTCTTGCCTACAGTGAGTTCAAGGCCAACAGCCTGAACTGCCTCAAAACAAAGTAAAACTTAATACATACTGTTCTAAGTCTCCTTGTTTTGGTAGAGGCCGAGCCAAAATAGTAAAATGAAGGGAGATGGCAGATGCTAGCTGGAGAAGGGCTGTGCCTATTGGCAGGATGCTAGCTGCTAGGCTAAGAAACCTTTGGAAGCATTTGAAGAGATGTGTAAACTAACACTGTAATAGGAATATGTGTATACATATCGCTTATAAAAATATATAGGACTAAAAATCATAAGGCACCAAGACACACTAGACATTAGACAGCAAAGGCCTTAGCTCCATCTTCACGTCTGGCCCACCCCTTATTTCGAGTTTAACTCACTACCTTCCAGAAATCTAAGTTATCCATTGAATAAGCTGTAACATGTCAGCAGAATTGTTCAGAGTGCTAACATACTAGAATATTTGCTACAGTACACCCATACACTGGACAGTTACTCAAAAAAGGTTAAGATTTCATCTAGGAAAATTGGCATGCTTATCCTGGCCCATATTTGATAGCAAATTGATATTTTCACATAGCAAAGGAGACATAGTCATTTGAGCTGCATTGAAAATCAACAATACAAGAATTTACAACAGAAACCCAGACTATAAGATTCCTGGTTTCTAAGGTTGTTCTATTAGCAATGCCTAAGGGAAGCTTCATCATAGATGGAAAAGCCAGGTACCTGAAATGTGCAAAAACAAGAAACAAGCATAAGGCAATGACCCTCTAAGAACCATCTAAAGCAGTGATCCTCACCTTCCTATTGCTGTGTTCATTTAATACAGTTCCTCATGCTGTGGTGACCTCCCAACCATAGAATTATCTCATTGCTACTTCCTAACTGTCTCTTTTGCTGTTGTGAATTGTAATGTAAATATTTAATACTCAGGATGGTCTTAGGTGACCGCTGTGCCAAGGGTCATTCAACCCTCAAAGGTTGAATGACTCACTCCCTACAGGTTGAGAATCGTTCATCTAACTCAAGTAACAGCTTGATTCAAAGCATGCCACTTCTCGTGCAGAAGGCACTGAGAGCATGGGAGCACATTCTTGGCTTCCCAAGCTGTGGGTTGGATGGCACTAGGCTGCGTCCACAGAAAAGCACAGTGATGCACACTAGCCATGCCACTTTCACAGAGCACACTGCCTTTGCTGGAGATGGCAGCTTCTAATTCAGGACTGCTAGGTCCTGTGTTTCCCTCCAGCACAATGAGAACAGGGATGTCTGAGTGCACATAAAGGACAAATACGCACTGTACTCCAAGCTTTAGTGGGACCACTGGAAGAGAAATAAATGTTCAAATATTCAGTGTGAAGTTCTTAAAGAAAATTTAAAAAACACTAACTCTGATTTCAAAAGCACTTCATCCAAAGAGAAAATGGTACTTTCAAATTCACTTTTATTGAGCTAATCAGTTGACTGGATTGGGAGTTGGGTCTGGAAACACACTCTCACGTATAACAAAACATTCATCTATAAATTCACTAGAGGGCTGGCGATGACTCAGCCTTTAAAGGCTAGGCTCACAACCACAAAGGAGGCTTGCTCTTACTGAAGCAGGTCCTAGGACTGGCCTGGCCGGGAAGGAAACCACTGCATAGACAGCATGGTTTGGTAGCAGAGCCCTCCCTCTGGTGGACATTGGTAGGAATTTTCAGAAAGCTTAAAATCCAGGATTCATTGCCTGACCTGTAATTTTATACAAGTTGTTTTAAAGTCAAGGTATTTGGGTTATTGGACAGCTGAAATGTAAACCCATTTGGGGGGCTTCCAGTTAGAGGTGTTTGTATTTGTCTCTTCAAAACCCTTCTGCTGGATCTCCAAGTGATGACTGCAGAAAGTGGGGTTGGTGGGGCGAGTAGTTGGATCATGCCTGAGATATGAGAAGACAACTAACTCCCTTAACTTTCCACCATCTGAAGATGTGATGGGAAACCACTACCTGAGAATGAGCGCTCCCCACAATCAGCCAGTGCCTTCATCATGGCCTGTGAAACCGTGAGAATCAGTGTTGTTAACAGGCCACCAATTTAAGGTACACTAGGTCAGGAGATCTCAACCTGAGCTTGCAGTCATCTTTACTAATGGCTCTTGGTTATGCAGGCTTGCAGCTACTTATACTAACAGCCCTTGGTTATGCATGCTTTCAGACACCTTTACTAACAGTCCTTCATTATGCGAGCTTGCAGCCACCTTTACTAACAGCCCTCGGTTACACAGGCTTGCAGCCACCTATACTAACAGCCCTTGGTTATGCAGGCTTGCAGTCACCTTTACTAACAGCCCTTGGTTATGCAGGCTTGCAGCCACCTTTACTAACAGCCCTCGGTTACACAGGCTTGCAGCCACCTTTACTAACAGCCCT
>NC_034599.1:9321591-9325511 GCF_900095145.1 Mus pahari | reverse complement strand
CTTGCAGCCACCTTTACTAACAGCCCTTGGTTATGCAGGCTTGCAGCCACCTTTACTAACAGCCCTCGGTTATGCAGGCTTGCAGCCACCTTTACAAACAGCCCTTGGTTATGCAGGCTTGCTGTCACCTTTACTAACAGCCCTTGGATATGCAGGCTTGCTGTTACCTATACTAACAGCTCTTGGTTGTGCATGCTTTGTTTGCTGGAATGTGGGAAGGAGACCAATCTTTATTCCCTTGATCCCCAGAGCAGGCCCTCTCCAACCCTAGCTGTCGTCCTGAGTGGCCAAAAACACTGGAGACATTCAGTATGCTTACTTTCAGAACTGATGACAGCCAAGTGTCACCAGAGGAAATGGGAAGGGGATGGGGAGAGTAGTTAAATTCTGGTTATGTTATAAAGTTAGGGCAGGCAGAAATTTTGAAAGAACGGTCAGAAGTGTGAGAAAGGGTCCAGGACTGTAGATTTGAGCCCCAACAAATTGAAATGTTTCCATCTAGGGTGAGAACATCAAGAGGGGCGTCCACTTGGACTGGTCAGGCACTGCTAAGCACTTGGACACAATTTTGGACATTAAATTTAAGAGGCTTAGACTGGCAAGATCGTTCAGTAAGAAAAGGTGCTTGCCACTAAACCTGACAGTCTGGGTTCAAATCCTAGGGCTCCCAATTGGAGAGAACTGACTCCTGCAGGCTGTACTTGCATCTTCACACTGTGGCATGTGGGTACACACACACACACACACACACATACAGGTTAAAATAGTAAAATATGTTTGAGGCTTAGACATCTAAATGGAGCTACCAGCCAAGTTGCACTGAATACAGTATGAATATGAAGGTAGATCTGATCTATGTAGCACTAGACTTACAGATAACTAGAAAATGAGTACTGTTCGGGGTGGGTATAGGGAACTTTCAGGATAGCATTTGAAATGTAAATAAAGAAAATAATCATAAAAAATATAGCACGCACGCAAAGAAAATAGCAAGACTATAGAATATCATTCATGTTGATGAGTTACCAGCAGATAAGAAGTTACTCCTTTTAAAAGAGACAAAATCTTCTGCCTGCCTAAGACTAACTTTAAACATAAAAAAAAGAATAATAAATCGTATAGCTATTTAAAAAAATTTTTTTAAAGGAAACATAGGATGAAAGCTTGAACACCTCCAACCCTCCAATATAAGGGATGAAAGGGGACCAAGAACAGGAACAAGGCAGGAGTCACGGCCAGTGTGGGAAGCTGAACTTTTGCAGTTTATAGAACAGTTGCATCATATTACCTTTGGTAATGCCATCCTTTGCAGACTCTGCACTCCCTACAACAATCTGATGCTTGCAGATCTTTGCATACTTTTGACTCCTCACCGTGACTGGCACATGGCACATGAAAGTGATTGCTTGTGCTCTACCGCAGAGCTCCAAGTCCAGCTGTATACTGTTTTGTAGCAGTGATTCCCTCTGCTATGATGGAGAAACAGGAACCAAATTATACTGCAGCAAGGTGATGGCCATTACTCAGACATGAATGGAAGATGAGCAGAATCAAGCCATGGATGTCTTTTTACTTTCTTACTTGAATACTGGTTGTGTGTGCTCTTCAGTGAACATGTACTGAATATAATTTCATAGGGGCTGTTGGTGTCAGTGCTTTGCCTTTTGAGTCCGGCTCTCATTACATAGCCCAGGCTGGCCTCAAACTTGTGATTCTCCTGCCACAGTTTCTCAAGTGTCAGGATTCCAGGCATGTACAATGAAATTTGTGTTGCTTTATTAAGCTCTATCACAAAAATGGGGCATGCCAGGTATGGTGGTGTACACCTTTAATCCATCCATCTTTTTCCATGAGACGAATCAAAACCAAGTATTTAATAGGAGTCACAAAGACTTGTAAAGAATAATTGTATCATTACCAATACTGGAAGATAATAAAATAGCCAATATTCAAAATCTATTGTGTTTTATAAAGAAAAAAATTACGTTTGATTCACAGTCTAACTAGGAGCCACCAATGTGACTGGGTATTTCTGGAGTGCTTCTTAGTCTATAGGTTCTACCTCCATTGTTTTCACACACACCCCCACCCCTGCAATTTATGAAGAAAAGGTCAATTATAGCCATTGGTATGACTTTCAATATGACCTTGGGTTCTATTTCTAATTAGAAAGATGCTAAATCTACCAACTGGGCAACTCTTTATACAGTGTCTCTCCATCAGAAAATTCAGTGTTAACAATGTGTTGCCTAGTTTTACTGAGAGATCATTATTGTATTGTAAGTTTTGTAATAAGTGGATTTTCCTCCCAAGAGAAACTGCATCTAGTCAATTTGCCTAGTGATTTCAAAATAATGAATACCAGTGTGCAAAATAATGAACTAGGCCCTAACCATTTGCCAGTAGCGACCAATTACTGCTCTGGTTTTGTGTTTGTCTGCATTGTAATTACATACATAAATTCACTGAATGTTTCATTCCATTGGTTTTCTCTTCTGTAGCTGTTCATATTGACATGCTCAGAACAGCTTATCCATCTCACTCAGACAGACTGAACAGTAATGTTCAGCCAAGTCATTTCCCTTATAGCAACTATGTTAGGACTTCACTGGGAGGAGGAAAAACCATGATCCTTGCAGAATGCTCAGTGCCTCACCCCAAAATGTCCATAATGGAATTCCTAACTAACCCTGGAAGCACGGCACTCAGAGGGGCTGAACCACTGGGACTTTGCAGATGTAGCTAATGTGAGTGCGAAATGGGCAGAGTATGCAGACACAGAACGACACGATATACATTGCAGGAAGGAATTAGAGTGGGACCAAAGAGTGGAGATTTCAAGAAGTTCATTGGGCTCTGAAGGAAGATGATCACCTAGTGAACAGAATGGAACTGAGTGGGAAGAGGCAGGGGAATGACAAGCTCCTCCTATTCACGACTATCCTGCCAACATAGCGATTTCAGACTGAGGACAAGTTTTGGATTTGTGGTCCCCAAGACTTATTATTTGTGCATGCGTGCACACATGTGCGTGCACGTGTGTGTCTTGCCACCAAAATTACAGTAATTCATTACAGCAGAATCAACACAAAGCTTTTGGCATATTTTTATTGTGAAATATTGGCTTAGAAAAAAAGTACAAAATGTCAACAGTCAGATGTATACAGGTACAGTATTCTGTTAATCTATACATGTGACCAGCTTAACAGGTTCATCGTAAAATGCATATTTAGACCAATATACTCTAAAAATGACTGTAATATTCACAGGCTATTAATACATGATAAACTGGAGTCTATATGACCCTCACTGGGATATGCTAACTGCAGCAAACAGGCTAAAAGCACAATACAGCACACCATAGTACCTCTGGACAGGTCCACGTTTAAAGAGTATCAACTCATTAGATCAATACACTACAGATCTGGGACTGAGACTTAATCACTAATTTATACAATTTCAAAAAAATTTAAGTTATAAAATAAAGTTATGGAATAAAGAGTATGTCTGATTAGGGCTGAATAGTATAAAGTCCTAAGTTTTAGTTTTAGCCTTGCACTTTACAAAGCTTCACTATTTTAAACTGATTTCCAATTTCCATGTTAGCTAAAAAGGGGAGGAGGGATTCTGTTTCTATCTTCTCCAGCAAGGTATTAGAACCACTGTAGTTCATTTAGAATTGTGACTACTGTGGATTGAAAAATGGCCAGGAAACTGTAATCACAACAAAACGTAAAGCAATGTAATAAGGACTTTACGAATGCAGCAGATCCTGCAGACATGGATACCCACAGTAAGGCATTGTCTACCGAAGTGGAGAACAGTAAGTGAGCGAGCGTGTTTCTGAGGCCCTGTGATAGCACACAGCTGACTCACTCTTACCAAAGCTGACTAATTCAATCTTTTTTTTTTTTTTTTTT
>NC_034599.1:9258004-9321556 GCF_900095145.1 Mus pahari | reverse complement strand
CCTGGAACTCACTCTGTAGACCAGGCTGGCCTCGAACTCAGAAATCTGCCTGCCTCTGCCTCCCGAGTGCTGGGATTAAAGGTGTGTGCCACCACGCCCGGCTTGACTAATTCAATCTTACTGTCACTTGAAAATGACATGTTCTGAACTTGTAGATGTCCTTTCACTTGCAGCAAACTACTGTGGGAAGTTTACTAAAACCTGAGTAATTTAAAATGAATTGTTATATGTATTCTTAACACTAATCTTTGATATGAAGATCATATAAACGTTTCTCTAAAAATAAACCCTTAAGGACTGATGAAAACAAGTGTAACTGCACATTCCTAAGAGAAAGAAGTCATATATATGGTGTGGCCAGCAATGCCTGAAGGTTTAAAATTCACCTTGAAGCCAGAATTAACAGGAAGCAGATGTTGGTTACTGGTTGAAAACTGCTGACGTCAGAAGCTGATTTGGAATTTCTCAGAATCTATCCCACACTATGTTACTCTTTTATAGACAATTTTATTCTTTTGAGGCAAATTACTTATAAATAGTGTCTGAATCTTACAGATTTCAATTATTCAGACATAAGCACAGATTTGATTATAAAAAGTTATTTAATTTTCCAGATTTTTATTAAATTTACAAAGTAAGTATGGTGTACATAAATATTAACTTAGAACACATTATAAAAAAAGCAGATATATGGACTGTTATAGAAACGTTATAAATTTTAAAGAAATTTTATATAAAAATAAAGCAAAACATGTAACTCACAAAATATAAACATAAAGCCACACAACATAAAAATAAAATCACTCTATCAAAAATGGAGTTAAAATTAAATCTTTAGGAAAGTATTCCAACATAATTAAATGAACTCAATGACCAACAGCTTCCCTTATGATACAGCAGCAAACCACAAAATTACCTAAAGTCTATATGCTTTATCAGTTAATTCTTAATATGCAATCTTGCATGTTACCAATAACTTTGATTTCTTTTTGAAATCCGGTTATGTACATATGCACTTATATACAAACTTATTAACATGATTTTTTAAACAAACCATATGTACAAAAGATCAGCATTCCTATAAATAAAAACATTAGGTGGCAAAAAGGCACTTGTAAGTAAAAATCTACAGTTTTTACAAAACAAAACACATTTTACCTTGGATGCTGTACAGTAAACATCAATCCTATAACAGTAATGAAATGTTAGATTACTAAACTGATGTTAGTGATGTAACTTTTAAAAACATATTTACATATACTCTGAAGCTCTTTTAATAAAAGCACCATGATTCTCTAAATTCATGTTGATGTGAAGTAAAAATACAATCCCCAAAAACAGTGTTCACCATTTTCCTTGTTTAAAAGTTTGCATTTCTAGATTGAAAACTATTTATTTGAAAACAGCATAGTGTTAAACAAAAGCACCCCCCTCCGCTGTTCTGCCGACCACTCCATTATTGCGTGTTGCATTTAACACAGTGCACACGGGTGCACTCCACAACCATTAATACTATTGCTAGAAAAAAGTTCCGGGTATCAAAGAATTAAGAAGTCACTCCAAGCCAGCTGAAGTTTTATCTGCATGTTTACAACTTAAAAAATGCTGTGTGTAAGATACAAAAGTGAATCGGAGACATACCAATTTATTTGGCATGTAAAAATATCTTTCCACTGCACAGAATCTAAGGGTGTCTCAGGACACCTCAAGCACAAACTGTTGGGCAGAAATGCTAAACAAGTGACTTTTTCAGGGAGATGTTAGCACGCTTCCACTCTTGTCAAACTTTTTACCCTTTGACAAGGCTGCAACCTGTTTGAGTAGTTCTCTGTTTTTGGCCTGTGAGAGACAAAAATTCAAGATTTAAAAAAATTTGAACTAGTAAGTCATGCTGAAAACTATTACTTAATAACTTCATTTATATAAAAATTATATCAAGGAAACACTAAGAGATCCATGAGTTGGTCTATTTAATCTCTTTAAGGTTAGATAGGCAGACATTCTGGATTGGTTTATCAGCTTTTGGCAAACGTCAGTGTTTGTCCACTACTACAGTTATGGACAAATGGCAAGTGGCCGGCTTCCTAGAAGTTTCAAATCTAAAACAAGAAAAAACTTTTAGCTCTTTAAAACATGAAAACTATCTCAATGCATGTTTTTCAACGAAACAAAGGATGAATCAAATATTTATTTTGGACAATTTTCTAGCAAGCTGAATGAGGTCTTCCACTTGCTGTTTACTGTTATACAGAAAAAGTATGAGACTGTTTTTGTAAAAATCATTGTGTCACTTTGCCAAAGGCCCTTCTTAAACATTTTCTTATCTATTTGCATGCACATGTCATTGTGTATGTATATGTGTATGTGTGTGTCTATGTGTAAGCCACCATATGCATGTGAAGGTCAAAGGACAACTTGAGGGAGTTCATTACCTCTTCCGGACATGGGTCTGGGAAATCCAACTCTGGTTCTAAGACTTGGAGGTCAGATGCTACTCTCACCATTTTCACAAGCCCAAGCGGTCCTTCCACGTGACACTGACTTTAGTATCACCTAAGCCATTTTCATAACCCCCCCACCCCAGCCTACCCCCCACCCCCACCCCCGCCAAAGACTCAGAATGTCACGTTAGCAATGCTCTGACTTTTCAGCTAGTTATACAATGCCTGGTCATCAGAAAGAACACTGCCTGTAGTGTGTCGTCTGGTGATCTGGGGGATCTACAAGTGGGAACTTCATTGAGTCTTTTCTCATTCTTCTGTCTCTGCTACTCTATGCAGCCTCTAGGAAGTTAGGTAATGAAAGTTCCTCATGAAAACTACAAATCATCAAATCTGCTCTGAGTTTCGGAGCCAACAGAAACAGTATGAAGTTTGAGCACTACTACACTCTAACACAATCCTCAGGGAAGTCCCCACTACTTATAAGCATAAACCATTACTCTGACAAATCCTAGTAACAGTGTAACTATGTATTATTTAACATTAATTACAACAGACTCACTTGCAAGAAATAAATTGTGGAGTGCAGAGCAGGGAAGGGCACAGAAAGGCCTTAGCCAGGGCTGCAGAGGCAGGCAGTTAGGAGCAACCATTTACCCTGGCTTACCAAATAATTAAAACTCTGCTTTCAATCAAGGAAAAAAATGAACTTATATGTTTCTTTCCTAGAATAAAAATGCAGGAACTAGAAGAATAGATATGTAGCTAGTCTCCCAATGACAGCAGTAACTTGTTGATAAATTATATATGACAAAGGCTTTAAGAAGAATAGTGCATTCGTTGTTATTGAGTCCTTGCAATATAAGCTTAACATTGCAGATAAGCTGTATATAGCAGAGATTAAGTGTATACATTGAAATTTTATTCTAATACTTATGTTGCACCCTACAGAAGTCAATGCAATTACTGTAATACTTAAGTTAGAAACATTTAAAAATGTCAGCCTAAATAAAGGAAGGAACTACACAGACCCTGCCTATCATCTCCAGGCTCTACTTACCTATGACTTAACTGGAAGATACCTTATCCCTAACAAGAGACTCAGGGAGTTGAAAAAACAAACAAACAAACAAACAAACAAACATGGTACTGCGGTCTGCACACAACAACACTCAAACATAATTTCCCTTCCCTTTAGCTTGTCTTACTAAAGAACAGAATTTTTACTTGGCATTACTGGTACTTTGGATTTAATACCATTTGGGGGATGAATTTCAGTTTGCACCCCTAGGTTTGATAGTTTAAAATATTTAAAAGATCTATTAGAGCAAGATAATTTTTTTTAACCATTAAATTCTCTGTATCATAAAAGATTAAAGAAACAGGTAGGAAGGAGCAAGGGTACAAACCAAGCCCTTGGAGGCTAAAGGAGGGTGGTGAGTTTGAGGACAAACTGGGATACATAGTGAAGCTCGACCTCAAAAACAGAGCAAACAAATGCAAGAGATAAGAACAGATTTCACTCGGTATACTCACCTCAGGAACTGCTACTAAAGGCAGTAGGTGGGAACTACGTTAGCTGTAGAGAGTCTCTAGCAGAGACTCAAAGTGCATAGGGAAGCAGCTGATCAGGGCATTCAGATACACGAGTACCTGAGGTGTGAGCTGATGCAAGACATTCCTCAGAAGGAACAAGTAAGCCTGAGGCACACAATGCAATGTCTATGTCTCGCTTACTACTTATGTGACCGGTTTCACCTGTAATTTGGGGCAACTCATCACTCAGCTATTATAAGAAGCAAATGTGAACATGACATACAAAACACATTAACTGTACCTTCCCTTCTGTATGAGTAGCTGCTATGGTAGCATAGAAAAACTCAGTTAAGAGGAAGTAGGCTAAAGACACCAACAAGGCTAAAATAAAAATGGTTCTCTTGCAACTCACTTTAACAAAAGGAACTGTTCTTTGGCGCATTGGAAGAACATACCAGGTTAAGTCAAACCTAGAAAGTGCTTACCGTTATACTTATTCTATAACTTAGATTTATTTCAGCGCTTCTGTTACATAAGGTTGATTATATCTCAGGGGATCATTCAACATAACTTAAGAATAAAACAAAATAATTGCTGGTAGGTAAAAATAGTAAGTAATGCCCAAGAGGCCCACCTCACGATGGGCAATCTCTGAGGAGGGCGGGCAAATGCATTCCGACAAATCACCACACATGAAGCAGTTACTTGGATGCACTATGCCCCTGGTTCTACGATGGTTCCTTTACAAATTCCTGTCACTAGTAAGAATGGGAAGCAAGGAGAATATCCATGTTCATTCCAAGAAGTATGTAAATCCTATTCAATTACGACACATACCAAACCACAAAAGGAACAGAAAATATACCTTGGTGTAATGGAGAAAAAAAAAAAATCAGAAAACAAAATATACTAATGAAGGAAAATTCATGAATTCTTTTCAAAGTTGCACTCTCCCTTCAAGTCTGAACTCTGAATATGACATCAGCTCTATGTTTAAGAGATTAACTCTATAAATGTCACAATGTACAAACTACAGAACATGAATCAATGTGTTGTAGAACAGTTAAAAACAAATTGTAATGAGGGAACAGCCCCTTTCTATGTTGATGTTCACTATCTACCCTCTTTGGTAGCGACTCTCAGATCCCACTGTTCAGTTGTTCTGTATATTTAGGGCCTATGCATCTACATTAAACACACTAGTATTTATTAAATATATTAAATACCTAATACACTTTCAAAACAATCAAGCACTGTCTTGATTTGCAGAACTTATACACAACATGAAGGCCCTTCAATCATGGTCTGGAGACCTGGCTTTTTGGGGGCAGTTGTGCAGGGGAGGTTTTGACATAGGGTTTCTCTGTATAGCTTTGGCTGTCCTGGAACTCACTCTGTAGACCAGGCTGGTCTCAAATTCGCAGAGATCCATCTGTCTCTGCCTCCCAACCACCTAACAAGACTGGTGTTCTTAATCTTCCTTCCTTCTGGGGGTCCAGAAAAATGGGAAGAATGGTTAAAGTGCATATAGTCACATACAGTCTCATCTTAGCTCAGCAGTCAAGTGAACAGTCTGCACTATTTTCTGGAAATCCCACTTAGTGTGTACATGTTTTCATGATCAACAGTGAATCATCTTTAAAGTGATTTAAAACAAAAACTTTTAATGGGATGAAGATCTAAACTTTATAAAGTCAAAATTAAAACTGGAAATGAACAAAATAGAATTAAATACCCATCTACTTAAGTCAAGAAATACTACAATACAGATTTAAATCTACAACTGGCACTTCACATAAATAGCCCCATTTACCTGAAGTTGTTCCACAGTTTCTTTGTGCGCTTTTTCCATACTGTTCATCTTAGTTCTCAAATTTGACTCTTGGTACTGAAAGTCTGCCTTCAGTTCAGTTAACTGAAATAAAAAAAAAAAAAAAAGCATTCATGCACACACATATCTGTCCATATACTGACACATTAAATATTCTTCCCAACAGGCGTGTACTTGTTATGAAAGTAGAGGCAGTTGGTAGCAGCTGCATCTTCTGTGAGACCAGTTGTCTGACCCACTGCAGCCGAGCTTTTAATGTTAAGGGTGATCTTTGAGAGTTGCTTTGGGCTTAACTGGTCAGACTTTCATAACTAGAATGCCAAAGCAAAGCTTAATGGCTCGTGAGGTGCTTCAACTAAATACACTTAACAGTAAATCAACAGATTTCTAGTTAAAATCATCTTCAATAATGAAGGAGAAAGGCCCCACAATAGGCACATTTATTGCCAATGGTTATCAACCAAGGGCAATGGTGTTTGTAATTGTTAATTTGTGCCCAATATTATGTTCAAAAAGCCATTATACTACATTTACCTATCAGGACAGAAATATAGTCAATGTGAGGAAGCAGAGACCACAAGACAATGCTTTCATTAACATGAAGACAAACAAAAGTACAATGGCAGGATTTCAAATATATAGCCCAAGTTGCTACTAACAGAACCACACAAAACCAGCTTCTGCCATATGTAAGCTTTTGGAGTTTGTGCTTTCCCCATAATTACTAAGTACCTAGTAAATAAAAAGGCACAAAAGCACCGAGAAAAAGTGAAGAGTTCTATGCTCATTCTCCCAAACAAAAAGCTTTACTTAGTCCCTCTCCTGGGTCTGTATACTTTAAAGAGAGTTCTGTTCTGAACTGCCAATTTTGACACCATCAACTTTGACTGTGAGCTTCTGGAAGGGAAAAAGAGTGCCTGTTTATTTGCCTGTGATTCTTTCTGACTTAGTACAGTAAGTGTCTGGCTTTGGAAGCCACTCAATAGAAACACAGAGACAGGAAACTAACTTGATCCTTTTAGACTATAAGGAATAACTCTAAGTGTATCATTAATTTTAGATACATACTATTTTTCTTACACTAACTGTAAACTTGCTGGTGCTTTTTGCACTTAAAGGAAACACTAAAGCAAGAAATTTCAACAAGTAGTTAAACACAACAGCTATGCTGGGTATAAAGGGTCCAAGAGTCTACAACAGCAGTTTTCAACCTGTGGGTTACGACCCCTATTGAGAGGTGTTCACAGACATTTTTTGCAGGGGCCACCTAAAACCATTAAAAACACAGATATTTACATTATGACTCATAACAGTAGCAAAATTAGTTATGAAGTAGCAACAAAAATAATCTTATGGTTGGCATGGGAGGGGGGTGAGGGTCACCACAGCACTAGGAAGGTTGAGAACCACAGGTCTACAATTTGTTAATGTCTGGTTCATAATTACTGCTATTTTACATTACATCTGTCATTTTATTTATTCTGAACTTTTGTTCAAGGCTAATGTAGACACTTTGGCTTTGTGTAAAAAATTAAAGTTCTGTGTACACATTTCCATAAAAGCAAATTAATTTAAAATTATTTCTCATAAAGAGCCCTAAAAAAGACAACTATAACTGTCCAAATTTTAACTTGCATATCAATGCCAATTTTCACAAAGTAAATTTACTCATACTGTGGTCCATAGGAAACTAATCTCAGCACTTGGGAGAAGGCAGGCAGCTCTGGAGTTCCAGGTCCGCCAGAGGCACACAGAACCCTCGGTCAAAATATAGCAAATGAAGTAATAGAGTAAATGAAGACCGTCGAGCACCAGAGTGAGTGTGGGAGCTGTGGCCCAGAACTGCTGAATGGAGGAGGCTCGAGGGCTAACTCTGTCCCTATTGGACCTGTCTACACTTTCATTTCTTTTTGCTGATAACAAGCACATTTTAAAGAGTCTAGGGTTTTTAAATGTTCATTTCTTTTGTCTGCTAAAAATACAATTAATGTTTTTTAGGAGTCATTAAAAGGTTTTTAATGTTTCCACTATTTTCCCAGTGAATGCTTGTCTGTAACCTAAGTGTGCAGTAACTTCTCTTCCATGGCAATAAACAGCAGCACCGACACAGCATTTACGGTGTCAAGAGCTCAGGAAACACTCTCGCACACATGATCAGCACAGCCAGTCCATCAAGTAGCATGAAACACATATCTACAAAATGAGAAACTAAGCCTCAAGTAACGAAAAATGTTTTACTTAAGGCCATACAGAATTGCCCAGGATTAGAATTTCATCCTGAATGTGGCTAAATAACTACAAAGCTAGTAAGTACACCCACTTCTTACAGACTGCTCTTAGACACTTATTGCTAATCACTACCACAGGATATTAGAATATTATTACTTCTCATCGGCTTGACACGGAGACATGGTCAATATATATCAAAGACTGTTTTCAATTACTTTAAAACCACAACGATTTAAATATTCCATTTATATCTAATTTTAAGATATTAGATCTACTTTAAATGTGCATGCTACCTGTAAACTCAAAATATTACTACTATATTTACTACTATAATTAGCTCTCTGTTAATTCTTAGAACTATGAACATTCTAAAACACCATTTTTACTTATTTTCAATAGATGGTTTAGACTTCAATTTGGGCTTCTATAGCTTGTCTTGTAAAAGTCATGCATTGCAAACATTAACAAATAACTAAAGAAAATTTGCAAAGGCTAAATAAAAGTCAAGATGCAAACGTTATCAAGCTTCAGTGAACTGTATTCTCACCTTTTTATCTTTTTCCAAAATAGTCTGGTCTCTTTGCTGTAAGAGACGCTTAAGTGACATCACTTCTTCTTTCAGTTGACTGATAAGGACAAAATTGTCTGTTCCCCCACTATCTGCTGACTGATTTATAGAGCTACTAAAAAGAAAAAAGTAAAATGGAATTACATAAAGTAGAAGGAAAACCTGCAGATGTTCAAATTGCATAAATTAGACAATTCCACAAACATCCTTAAGGCTAATGCAAAAAAATATGTACCTGACAGAAATGGATGCAACTGGCAAATTACCTTACTAATGGCACACATTACATACACCTGCAGAAATATAATTCAGTATTAGCTTTTAGGGGGTCAATACTTCTAGTGTAAAGCAATAGGCAGCCAATTTGTACAGTAACATCAGCAAACGTTGGCTAATGAACTAAAAACAAAGTCACACTCATATTTTTAATCAAACATTTGCTAAGCAGGTCAACTGAAAAGTACCACAGATTTGTGTTTCTTTTCCTTGAAGAACAACTACAGTAATGTTCTCTATTCAGATTTGTTCTTTCCTCAGAACCCAAATTTATACCCCAGTTATAACAACATAGTTCAGTGCCACTTTCTTAAAGTTTTCTTAACCTATTATGTATGCTTTACTTTCCAAGGTGACTTAAAAAAGTCAGTGTGTGAGACCCATGTTTCTATTCTCATATAAAATATGAAATAATAATTGATAATTAACCAGAACTACTCAATTAAGTTCAGTTTTCACAGCACTAAAAGACATTCATTTTTACCTATCTCCATTAGATGGCTTAGATTCCAATTTGGGCTTTTTCTTTGGAGTTTCATTCTGAATTGCTGCAGAGGATTTATGGCTGAAAGCAAACATTAGCAAAAATGATTAGAATAAAAGAGAGGCATCAACGTATAAGCTACTCATCCTCTGAAAAATCACTGATCATCACAGTTCTTTCTCAATCTAAGCACGTTAGAGAGGCTGACTTATACAAGTGCACCTCAACCACACCACACACACCAGCACTCACCTCTGTTTCCACAGTCCCTGCTCCTGCTCAGGACTTAGACTGCTGACTCTGAAAAACACACAAGTAACATCTGGTCATATTTATTTAAGACATTCTTTCCCAAAAGAATCAAACTATTGCAAATCTACTGTTCACAGTAGCTATATAAGCTGATATATGCAACACATCACATTTAAATAGGATAAACTCTAATTAAACTATTACTAGCCTGCTTAAATTTTTTACACACATGTACAACGGTAGATTGTCTTTTCTCTATAGATTTCCAATAACTCAATTTAAAGTTGTACTCAGTTTTGGAGTACATGAGCACAAGGCCACAGCAGGGCCATGTAAGAATCTAGGGATGACAGTGGAAAAAAGATAGCATTTTCAACAAATGGTGCTGGCACAACTGGCGGCTATCATGTAGAAGAATGAGAATCGATCCATCTTATCTCCTTGTACAAAGCTCAAGTCTAAGTGGATCAAAGACCTCCACATAAAACCATGCTTGTGGACGTTGTACATCGTGGTGCGGAGCCTAGTGCGCACCACGATGTACAACGTCCACAAGCAGTTACTAGCTGCATATGTAGCAGAAGATGACCTAATCGGCCATCAGTGGGAATAGAGGCTCCTTGGTCTTCCAAACTCTATATGACCTAGCACAAGGCAAGGCCTGGGCCAAGTAGTGGGAGTGGGTGGGAAGGGGAACAGAGGTGGGGGGAGGGGTATGGGAAACTTTCGGGATAGCATTTGAAATGTAAATAAAGAAAATGGAAAAAAAAAAAAAAAAAAAAAAAAGAATCTAGGGATGATTATGTCAACTGCCCTGGCTATACCATACAGAAGTCTGCACCTGCATGGTTATCCTAAACGCACATAAACTTGATATGACTTAAGCTGCTATGAATCCTGTGCCAAGTCAAACTAGGTTTCCTCTTAGTCTCCCTAAGCAGCCTCCCCCAAGTCTATAGACTTTTTGTCAGTGCACAAAAGTCACACTCATCATATTGTAAGATTTCATAAAGACAAATGGTTTCACTCATAATACTATGACTTCCTTTCCATTTTTCTGTAGTATTAATAACTACTACATAGCCTGTGAATTAGAAACACATAATTATTCAACTTAAGAAATGCGTATCATCTAAGCTGTAATACCATAAAGTTATTTAAAGCCCCCAAGTCTCAGATCCATATTGGTGAAGTGGGGTACAACTCACTTTGTCTATGGCTACAAGCACGTATACAACCTAATACAGCAGTAACATGTATCACAAATATATACATTTACATGTGTATAAAAACCATCAGTCACATTTTTAAGTAGAAGTAAAATAAAGAATTAAAGTGTACCCAAAAGAACAAAACAAACAAGAAAAAAACTTAAGCTCCAAAGCCTGAGCTGTAACCCTATTACCCTGGACCATTCTCCACCAGGCATCGAATTGCAGTTCTAAGGAGGAATTCCTCTGTACATGTGTAAGATTAAAACAAATCTCACTACCCGTAAGCATTCTCAAGTCATATAACTACTCACTGCAGTAGCAACAACACAGTAATGACTTATCAGGAACTCCTGGATCCAAACTGACTTCAGTGCTAAGCCCTGCTCCAATGGCCTTTCATCATCAACCTTTATCTATCATACACGTTCTTTCTGATTTACTCAACTTAAGACAGGACCCAACAAACTGGCCTGCCTATTCATAATACGGCCTTTAGCTATCAGATACAAAGCTGTACTACCAGCCCTCCACATTGACAGGTTCTGTATCTGAGGACCCAATTACCTGCAGAGAATATGTAAGTCAGCCTACAGTCGTTGATGCAGTGAACAACACTGAACTTTCTGTCTTTTCTGCATAAACAACACAGTCAACCAAGACTTCTAATTATATCATTGTGTTAGGTGTTCTAAGTAATCTACAGATCACTTACGGTACAGGTCATGGAAAAACTAGACCACATCATGAAGGATACTGGGGCACTTTGGAGTTTTGTATCCAAAGGACTTAGAACCTTTCTCTTGTGAATAACAAGAGAACAATGTAACTGTATTTCTTAAGTACCCCTCCAAAAGAGAAAAAAAAATTTTTTTGAAAGTCAGCATTGTCTTTTCCCCCTTTTTGTTAGAAAATTGTTATCCTTCTAAAAGATTACACTGTTGTACCTACATTTACATCTTGTTTTTTCCCATTATGCTAGGAAAAATCATTCTGAAAGACAGTCAGGGAAGAAGACATTCTAGAATCTGAGGAATAGAGCTCATGATACAATTTTAAACATTCTTCTTAAAGGAAGACACAGAATGGAGGCTTGTGCTCCTCGTTCCATGGCTACTTCAATCTAAAAGCCTACCTTTTCTTTCTCCGTGTCAGTTTCAGTGCAGTCTGTGACTGCCACCCTAGGAAACAGTACAACACAGCAGCAAACAACCACAGGCTCAAGGAATCCTCATCATCTAAGAGGTATTTGCTGGCAGTTAAGCTAAAACTTTTGTGCTGCAAAATGTAGAAGTCATTTGTTTCCTGCACATAAAATTGTATTTTAAATAACTATCTGAAATTCTAAAGATATATAGTAAAATTTAGAGGAAAAAACAAATTCTTCTGAAAAATGAGTATAAATCATATCACTTGTAATTTTCATTTACAAATAAATTTGTTTTAGTGTTTTTTCTATAAACACTAAAATTACATCTTAAAAACTTCTTAATCATGCACACAGTTAAGACATTACTACTGCATAATTTCTCCCTACATGAAATCACTTTAAAAACTAAGTAAGATGAAGTATTATAATACCACCTATGCTTAAAAAAAAAAAAAAATCCAACAACCAACAAAAGTATAAAACCTAAGTACCCATAGTTAAAAATACTGTCTCTTATACTTTGGAACCTCCAAGATTAATAATGTTTCTATAGGGGCTGGGCATATAGCTCAACAGTAGAACCTGTGCTTAGCACATAGAAGGAGAGCTGGGTTCAATCCTTACAACAACAAAAAAGTTTCTACTAGTCACAAATGATGTTATAGTCTGTTCTCTGAAAGGATTCTCTACACTGCTTTAAATATGTTTTTACTGGGATAAATAAATGGCAAGTAAAATAAACTTCAAATACTGAGACAGAAAACAAGGACTTCCCATGAGGCCTTCAACCTGAGCTTCATCTCTGGAAGTCAAACGAGGTAGAAGGACCAAACTGGTTCTACAAAGTCATTCCCTACCTTCCAAGTTTGTGCTGTCATGCACATACCCAGAAGATTAAAAAATAAATAAGTTTATATAAATAAAAGCTAAAGTTATCTTTAAAATGGAAGTTTTTGTTAATTTGCATAACTGAAATGGCAACGCTGATTTTTTTTTTTTTGATTTCCACACAGGATGACTTTATAAATGAATTCTGTACTACTTTAATAAACACTGAATATATTATGTGGAAATCTTTCAGAGTATATAATTGGGGCACAGTCAGTGCAACAGAAACTGGCCTAGCATCTTACCACCACATGGAGGTAAGTACCAGCGAAAAGATCACTAGCAATGGCAGGATTGGCTCTAACAAAGGATTTCAAAGTGCTTACTTGTGGTGGCCACTGCTGTGGCGGTGGTGGTGATGGTGGTGGTGGTGATGGTGTTTAGAATGGTGCTGGTCTTTCTCAGTAAGAGATGAAGATGAGGAATTAGAATGTGAAGACCCCAAACTCTTCCTCTGTTCTTTTGTCTTCTGTAAAACTCTCTTGTATGATAAGGTGCAGAGCCAGCACAGTAACTTCCCATCAACCTTTGAGGAAAATAGCTGCATTAAGTGCATTTGCAAACGCTCCAGCGAGTTCAGCAAGCAACTCAACTTGCAATCATACTCCACTCCATGTGTGCAACAACACTATGCGTTTCATGAAATTCCAGAATAAATGTACATATGCAGATTTTAAATTAACACATTTGATGTTTGGAATAATATTGTAAGAAGATTATAAAATTAGCTACGAGAACTGATTTACAGACCTCCAGTACAGTTTAAAGTATTTTTAATTTTGAGAGGCACTGCTTTTATTTAGTCTAGAAGGTAAGTACAACAAGGGCTCGAGAGACAGCTCAGGAGTCAAGCGCATATTTTTGCTCTTACAGAGAACCCAGGTTCAGTTCTTGGCACCCACATGGTGGCTCACAACCACCTATAACTCCAGTTCCAGGGCATCCAGCACCCTCTCCTGACTTCTCCAGATATTAGGTAGGCATATGGTACATACTAATACATGCAGGCAAAACATTTATAGACATAAATCAGTTTCAGTGTGATTACCAAAATGATAGTTACTTCCCACAATAGTATTGTATCTTAAACAAAAACAGAAGCCTTAACAACAATCAATTCTCAGAGTTTATAAACCTGTAGATTTGCCTATTGATCTCTAAGAATCCTATTTATAGTTGTTCATATAGATGTAGAGCAGTGCCAAACTCCTGTCAGCAGGTGTCACAGCTCTAGCTATAGCAAAACAAGCCAGGATACTCTTCCATGCTTCAGCTCTCACACCGTAAACCACTGTTCTTTCCACGAGTCACTCAAAACTGCCATTTCTAGTTTTAAAAAAGGCTGTGATGGACTTTTTAAAAAAAGCTAGTTATAGTTTTATTCAGCTATTATTACTGCTCCTGGCTATGAGTTCAATTAAATTCACAGATAAGTTATCTTCAACAGACACTAATCACAAATGTATTGGTGAACTGTCAAGCATCTTAGGATTATAGGCAGGAACTTATTCCTGAATTTCTCTTAAAAGCCATGGCTCACTATTCACTGGTGCTTCTGGCAACTTTACAGACAGTAACTACTGCAAATCATGAGAATCAATCCTGTGAGTCCAGCGGAGAGAAAGTGACTGCTTTCCAAAATTAAGGCCTAGTTTCTGCCTTTCCTCATTTCATATAGGAAATGCTGGAGGGACATGTCTTACAACTAAGGTACATACAGTGCTGTGGGGGGATCTGGGTAAGCCCCTCAAAGTGATAGTCATCCTCCAAAGAACTGAAACTGACAAACAGGAGGCTTGTGGGAATGCTCATCAGCAGAGGAATGGCACATGTACACCTAATAATTAAGTCACTGTAGGCAGAGAGAAACAAACAGTAGTTTCAAACAGGAGCCAAACAAAAGGCAGAACACTAACTTTGAATTTTAAGTGCTAATATGTCATCTGGTATTTTTTTCACAGCAACAATTTCAAGTAACCAGCAAGAGTATACATAAAAGGATTCACTACAAATCTGAACTGGAATAACAGTGCAGAATTTCGATCACAAAGGAATTATAAACATTCTTACTCAGTACAGTTTTACTGAACTGTCTAGGCTGGTCTTGGATTTCTGGGTTCATATGATCCTCCTGCTTCAGCCTCCTAAGGAGCTGGGACTAGAGGTACACACCATATTCAGTATGATGGATCTTTCAGGTATAGTCATCCTAACTGATTAACATGAACCCATACATGATGCAAAGTAAAACATGCTATTCTTCCATTCTGTTTCCAGGCAGCAGAAACAAGTGTCTTAGAGGTATACAGATTCTAACAATTGCCAAGTTGTTTTCTTTCTAGAAGACATCATAAATAGAACGTACTTTCCTTCTTCCTTCCTCCTTCCGATCAAAAGCACACTGCTGTTTGCACTGCTCACAGGTCTGAGGCGCTCCGTACTTCTTTTCTGAATTTGTACAACGCTGACACTTGGTACCAATAAATGCCGCAATTATGTTACAGTACTGACAAGGCTTAGGCTGAAAAATAAACACATTGTTTTTAACCGAGATATTCAAAACTCTGTCCTATAAGACACATCCAGTGTTAGTAAAATATTTAGGGGGTTAATAAAGAAAAGTATTAAGTTAAAAACATTTGATTCTGCCAAGTACATATTCAAAGACAAATATCATGGGTCTACTCATTCAACTAACACTCATTGCTATGGTCATGAGGCTCACCACCCTGCTCAGAAATCTGACCACGGTGAGAAATACACTCAGGACTTCTATGGCATTTTTATACAATATAAAATTTGCTTATGAGGTTAAATAATTATTCACAGAAAAGTCTCATAAACCTGTAATTTGAGGCTATGAGCTTGCAGTGATATACAGCAGGCTTAACCGTTACATCATTTATTCAATTAAAAATAACTTTACCATGTATAGGTTGTTGCCACAGTAAACATAAATATCTTTTCAATATTAAAAAATTGTATAAGCATATTCAATTTATGTAACAATAAGCATCCTTGATTTCTTGGATATTCAGGACAGTATGAAGTCTTAAGGTCAGCACTTTGACTGATCATAAACTACACTGATATGTTACTATCACCAACATAACATACATACATATATATATATATATATATATATANACACACANACACACACACACACACACACACACACACACACACACACACACATCAGCCAATTTGTACCAAGGTACGAATTGAACACTTGAATGATGGTACTACCATATAAAAAGTTCCAGAAATCAGGAGAAAGTTTGATTATTTTAACACTGTAAATCATTATGTTCACATTAAGGAATTTGCTTCATTTGTACTTTTAAAAGATAGCTTCACAAACTTCACACTGAAATTCACTCTAAAGCATGCAGTTGTTTTTAAATGATTTCATTTACCCATCAAGACTACAGAAAATTTGTTCCATGAACTACTTTCATATGTACAGATACACAAGTATAGAGACTGGACTGTTTTATGAGAAAAGTCATGAAGAACATTAACTAGTCAGTAATAATGACTTGAAATGAAAAAACACTTACTGTTCCAAATTGCTTGACATTTTGAGCACACTTCTTACAAATTGTGTTAGTTTTACTGAAAAGGAAATTATTCAGATGATTACACTCATGTAGCTTTCCAGAGCAACATATTCCAACCTATAGTAAATGGTCGAGTCAAAAGATTGCACATTACTTATTCTAATTAACAAGTGTCTTCTTAAAAACACAGTAATTTTAGAATAGTTTTCTGTAAATTTAGTTTTCTTAAAGAGACAAATTTTCCATATACTATTTATGTATTACACAGTGTCTACAAGTCTCAGGATATATGCCCAGGTTAATCTCTAAGTAGTAATTCTCCTGCTTCCACCTCCAAACACTAAGCTTATAGGCAAACAATTTACTGCATATCTTCTGTAAAGAAAACAAAGCAGAAGCCCTAATGCCTTCCCTCTGGCTCTCAACGCTCCCTCACCACCACGAATGCACATCCTCACACGTCAGGGCCCACCGCACTCCCCAGTCCACTCGTCTCCACTGTCAGGTCCACAGACTCAGTAATAAACGGACTTGTTCTCTTGAGCTTACTCTGTGTCCTCTAAAAGAGGGATTTTCTGTTAAAAACCATCTGTGCTAATCACACTGCTAAAGGCAGTGACTTCAGTCTTCCAAGGCAGTTAGGAACACTGTATCTTTCCTCAGGTTAATTAGCAGTTTCCCACTTTAAAAAATTAGTTTAAAAGTAATTGCTTATATTTTGATTGTTGGCAGAAGTGTACATTTTCCATCTATCAATTTATCCCTTATTTTCACATGTAAAACCAGGATTTCTTTAGTTAAATGTCTTCTCTCATACTGTACATAGTAGTGCTTAATTTTAAATTTCAGAAACAAATTTTAACACAAATATTACAATCCCGTTATTCCTTATACGAATTTGTAACAATGAAAGATTGCTCAGTATACAAACCTCTCCTGCTGAAATTCTGATCTGCAGTAAGTACATTTTACAATAGGATGTGCAATCCGACATTCCTGTAATAAGATAATACATAAGTCAGTATTTATCTCAGAGACCCAATCTCACTCTTTGGTAGAAATTAATCCACCTAGTCAAGTGCCTGAAATGTCAATAAAACCTGACTGGCAACGTAAACAACTGGGTGACTTATCACATCAGCCGCCAGGCAGAGTATAATTCCATGGGGATATTTTTGTCCTTAGTGGATGCGGGGGGGGGGGGCGGAGGGGGTATATGAAACAGATTAAAAACTAAGGAAGCGGTCAGGACTGACTTCCAGGGGTGCTCTACATGTGAAACTACTAGTTATTTTGTACAGTTGCTCAGACAGCATCCCAGCTTTTATGGGATGGGAGGAGCTCCAAATCAGAGCACTGTTCCTAAACCAGTCGCTTAGCTTTCCCGGACAGGGAAGCAGGATGCCATCAGCTCTGCAGCTTCGGGTTCCTAGCAAGAAAGTGCAAACAGGGCCCTGCCTCCCAGTGGAAGGAGAGGGCAGTCCCGGCCAAAGCTGGGGTGAGAGAGTCTGCACCCGACCCAGGCTACACGGAGGACTGGTGGCCGCCTGGTTCAGCCCCACCCGAGACCGCCAGACGCGGCCGAGCTAGCCCCAGCCTGCGAGCAGGCGGGACGCGGTCGACACGGGGCTCGCCCACATAATGCCCCGGCCCTGGCGGGGAGCGGTGCGCTTATCGCCCGGCGCCCACCGACCTTGCAGAGCTGTTGGCCCTGCGAGAGCTCCTCGAAGGGGTAGCGCTGCGTGCACTTGGTGCAGGCGTACAGGGCCGACGCCGCCATCCTGCTTTCCGGCTCCTCCGCGCGCGCTCAGGCGGGGCCTCCGGGAACTCGGCTGCCCCGCCCGCGGGCTCTTCTGCTGCTGTGGCCCGGGCCTGGCAACTGCCGGGCCCCCTGCGTCTCCGTCCGCCTCCGCCGCCGTCCCGGGACACCTACTGCCGCCCGCCCCGCCGCTCCCGCTTAGGCCCGGACCGCGGCGGAGGGAGACGAAGCGGGAGCTAGGCGGTAGATTCCGCTTCCTCCTCGGTCTCGCGTCCCTCTCTGTGATTGGCTACAGAGAGCCTCACGTCACTCGGAAGCTCCGCCCAGTCCCTGGCCTAGGTTAGGCTGGGAGCGCCCACAAAGAGAGAAAGCACCAACCAATAGGAAACCGCCGTTCTCAGAGCGCGAAATCGGCTTTGAAAAGATCCCGCCCACAAGCCACGGCCAGTCCCCGTTTGGCTGGTGCGCTTGAGCCTATTGGGCAGGGGTCCACGAAACGCCGTTTTCAGTCCTTGGCTTCCATTGGACCATGTCCTTAAGCCCCGCCTACTTCTGTTTGTCATTGGCCGAAAGGTCAGTACATCATATGGAGAAGCAACGCTCTCTGGAGTTTATTCCTGGGATGGTGATGGAGTATGTCAACTTTCCATTCGCCTTTATTCAGCTTCCGTCACCCACCCCGGCAGGCGCTGAAGGCTCCAGAAGCCCTAGCCTTTGCTTCCTCCTCCAGAACATCCATCCCTTTTCAGACGCTCCCAGAGCCATCTGTCAACTCAGACGTCGCCGTTCCCGCAGGCTCCGCGAAGCACTACTTGTGACGTCACCGAGAGAAGAGGCGGGCTCTCCCCTGCCACCCGAAGTTGTCCTCTTCTCTGATTGGTCACTGGAAGGCGTCTGTCAAGACGCGTTGCCTTTGCGGTGCGCGCTGAGTGTGGCGTCCTTGTGGTTTGCGAGACCGAGGCTCCTATAGGGTTCGCAGCTCGCCCGCCCCTTCCATCGGGGACTTGGATTCGTCTCGCCCCAGGCGGGCGGCTGTCGAATCCGGAGGAGAAGCTCAAGGACGGCGGCTCGCGCTGCGCAGGTGGGAAGATGGCGGCAGCCTCGGTCTCGGCGGCTTCTGATTCTCAGTTTTCGGTAAGGGGCGACGATCGCGTGGGTTCCAGGTGGGCCCGTACGGCTCTCCGGGTCGCCTCACGTTTCGGGCGGCCCTCGAGCTGGCGTCAGCCCTCGTCCCGCAGGTTGGCGGGTTGCCCGAGGCCGCGTGCCACTCCCGGAGGCTGCTGCTGCGTTTCGTGGAGCAGCAGCCCGCCTCCTTTTCCACCCCGCGTTCCCTTGTCCTTTCAGCCGGTGCCGTGGAGCGTTGTCCCGAGCCGGGCTGGTGCACTCTCAGGCCCGCTAACACAAAGCTCCGTCGGTCACGTGAGCGTAACGGCCCGTCTCGGAAACCCTCGCTAACAGGTAGGTGTGCAGGTCTGTAGGGTGGCAGCCGCTCAGGCGTCCGTGGTCCCCGCAGTGCAGTGCCTCTCTGTGTCTGTTGCGCGACCCTTGCAGCCGGAGCCCGGGCATTCCCACTAGGACTCTACGTGGAAAAGTTGCTTTGGAGAAGCGATCGGGAAAAATTACTCCTGCGGGTTTAGTCACTGGTTTTTTTAAGAGCGGATTGTGGAGCTCAGTCTTTTGGAAAACGCTCCAGTAGGAAGAGATAAGAATTAATGTGAGAAAACTGGAGTTCTTTTTAGAAATGTTCCGGTACTTAGCCGACCGTTGGTCCTAAAGTTACAGGAAGGAATTGAATAGAAACCCCACTCTGAAGAGGAGCAAAGCACTGTACTAATTAGATAATTACTGCGCTGCAGGTTTTGACACCAGAGGCGTCTGGGAGAGATTGATAAGCAGTATTAGGGGAGATAGAATCTTGAAAGGAAGATAAGCTAGTTGCGTGTTGAAGGAATTTAAGAGAAGAAAGCATTGCAAGTTTTTTAAGGTATGTGACAAGACAGTGGGTACTTTCTGGACACCAGAGGGTAATTTCAAATATGCAGAGATAATATAAAGGTAGAGTTGATAAAGAAGAGCTAGAGAAAACGGGTGAAAATAGAATAACGAGGGCTGTCAGGAAATTCTCTGGGTAATTTTAACAGCAGATGAGGAAGAGGGCATAAAGATTACCAACACCTTCAGAAAGTCTCACTTAGGAATCTCAGCAGTTTCGACTTTCTATGGCTACTAGAATTTGTGATAAGGTCAGAATATTTCAAGTGTTTCAAACAGTGGGGTATACCTTTGCCAAAGAACTAGAGGAGATTAAGGAGAAGAGTTGAAGCAAGCATTTGGGAGTTAATTCCTTGCCAGATCAATGAAAGGTAAAGGAAGAACTAGAAGAACTAAGTGTCAGCGAACACATGAATTATATAAGAGATACAGTTGATTAAAGTGGAGAAAAGAGAGCTCTTTGCTCTCAAAACTTAGAAATTGGAAACTAAGGAAACTTAGATTGAACTGCACGCAGGACCATCAAGGGATCACAGGCCATCACAGGGATGTAGTTAATCCCTAGTCCTTATGGTAGAAATCTAAAGCCTGTTTAATGGAAAAATGCATCGTGTGACTCTGTGTCTGGAATTGGGAACAGAAAAGAAACTCTTTTTTTATCTCCACCATAGTCCATGTGTATAATAGTAGGTTTGGAGCTGCATTGATAGAAAGGTGCTATTTTTAGTAGGGTGTCCAGAGAATGCCTTAGTGTTAGGCTTGTGAGCAGGCAACTGAAGGGAGGAAGGGAGCTATGCAGGCAGAATAATTGCAGCAATGAAAATAAGAGTGTATTGTGGGTGTTTGAAATCAATAAAAGTCCAGATTGCTGAAAAACTTGTAGGGAGACAGTATCAAAACAAAGTCAGGAAATGAAACAAGGGTTAGCCTGGTACTACATTACATGGAAGTTTTATAAATTATGATAAGAATTTCGAATTATACTCTATGGGGTTTTGATTAGATATATTTATTTGAGTTGATTTTTTTTAAAGGGTCATTATCACTAGCAAGCTGTTTGGAAGAGCATACTTAAGAAATGTGAAAAGTAGTTAGTATTTCACATAATTCAAACTAAAAACGTAACTGCAGCAACATGGCAGTATAAAAGATTCTAAATATGTTATGGAGAAAGAACCCTGAATGATTTGCAAAGAGTAGATAAGAGGTGAATGAAAATTACCTCTTATTAGGATTTTATATAGAGCAATTTAGTAAATAGCAGTGCCACTTGTTCTGGTATGGTGGGAGAGGAGCAGATTTGGGAACTAACCAAGAATTGGCTATAGCCATGTTACATTTTAGGTGCCTATTGAGACATCCAAGTAGGTGATGAATAATTTGAGTTTAGAGTTTTAGATTCAGATCTCAAGTCTGTATTTTAAACTTGTAAGCTACTGAAAAATAAAAATGAAAAGCCCTGAGAGTAGATGAGATTTTTCAAGAGGATCCTTATAGACAAGAAAGGAACCTTGAGGACCAAGCCTTGAGGAACTGTGGCATTTAGTAAAAGTGTGGTTAGAGATCCATGGGGTTTGAAGGAGAGGCCTGTGGGATTTAGGGACAATCCTTGTTGCTTCCTCTACTGGGGTTTAGGTGAATGATCCCAGAAATGTGAGCCATGCTTCTGAGAGGTTGTTGAGTTTAGCAATGTAGATTGATTGGTGAGTTTGATGAGCTGTTTGCTTCTTAGGAACGAGTAAAGAGGGGTGACCTAAAGTAGCAATTGCAAAAATCCTTTTGAAGGATTATCTTACTTAAAATTTTGACAGCTTTTATTAATGTGTGCGTGATGATGCCCCCACCCCAACCCTCTCACCTGCCTCGGTTTGCTTTTGAAGGACACAGGACAGCTTTGGAGTTGTCTCCTTCTACCATTAAATGGGTTCTGGGAAGTAAACTCAGTTCATTAAGCTTGTTCAGTAAGCACCGTTATCCCCTGGACTAGAGTTTGTTTTTTAAAAAAACTTAAAATCAGTCTAGGATTGAGGAGTCTTGTAGTTTAGGAAAAGGTTTTCTCTTTCCCCTTTCCTGGCACTGGGACAGATGTAGTGGAGAAAGGGAATAAGAGGCACCAGGAGGGGTTTAATTGTAGGAGGTGAGACTTTAAAAACTAAGTAGAGACAGACAGGTTACATGCTTGCTGCTTATTTTGGAAGACGGAAGAGCTAGTTGATGGGTCTTCTATTTAGAACTAGTTTTTGGTTCAAATGATCGCGTAAATTTTTCTGCTTTTGAATTGTAAGCTAAGTGATTTTGTTATAATCACTTAGTGTTAGTGTTATCACTTAGCTTAGTTTGAATGTTAAATGATGGGATTCTAGCTGATTCTAGCTATTTCTAGCTAACCAATAAAAACACAACATTCTCAGTTATATGTAAGATCAAGGTACCAGACAATTCATAATAACATTGACCATATTTTAATATTTTAAGAAGTGAAAACTTAACTTTAGGTTACCTTCAAAACAAATTTTTATTCTCACACAGATATTTGGATAGTTCTGCTTATTCCAGGACTTGGTTTATTGTTATGAATACTCTTCATTCTTTTGTACCTACACAGACAATACAAGATTGAAAATCCTAATTTGGTATGACATTCTGAAAAGATCAAATGAGTATGTGAGAATTCTGAACATCTGGCAGTCTAGAATCTCCATTACTTCCTTCTTTCCTAAATGTCTTAACACTATAAACTCAACAACCACTACTAAAATTCCAGTTAACATTCAGAGCTATACTATGATAAATTTATATCGTTAGAACATAGTGTCAAATTTGACAAATGCATGACAGATGGTGTATGTGAAGAAATAGTTTTATGTGAGAATATCTCATAAGCCTGAATGTTTTACAATTGTTTCCCCCTTTGAGGAACCAAATATAAATTCTTTTTTTTTTTTTTTTTTTTTTTTTTTGGTTTTTTCGAGACAGGGTTTCTCTGTATAGCTCTGGCTGTCCTGGAGCTCACTCTGTAGACCAGGCTGGCCTCGAACTCAGAAATCCACCTGCCTCTGCCTCCCAAGTGCTGGGATTAAAGGCGTGCGCCACCACGCCCGGCATAAATTCTTTAAGAAAAGAACATGCTGGTGTCTGTGGGCTATAAGTTGCCACAAGAGGACAATGCCTGGGTTCAGGATCCTCTGGCAGCTGGGGGCTTGAACCTAATGTCATGCAGATGTTACAATCAAAGGCTATTTAGATATCAGTGTTCTATGCTGCTGCCCAGTGCCCATACTGCCAACCGGAGCCATATTTATGTGAGTGGCCTGTGAAGCCACCTGAGGCTATGTGTAGGGCACTATTCCACTGAAGCTGGGGGGCTTTTGTTGATGTCCATGGACTATGTTACCACTGAAGGCAGTATAGAGTGTGATCTGTGCTGCTGCCTAAAGCCATGCCGATGGGGGAGGGGGGGCTGAGCTGTGCCACGGACTGTATGGACCCCTGTGGACCGTATTGACCCAGAGGTCATGTGTTGTCCTTGGCCTGTGCTGCAGCTGAGGATTATGATGGTGCCTGTGGCTTGTGCTTTGACAGGTGGCCATGATCTCTTTTTACTAGCATTGGAGACCATGCTGAGGTTCTTGGCATGTGCAGATGCTGGAATCCTTGATGATATTCATGGTTTGTGCTCTTGCCAAAGCCAGGTAGAAGTCCATGATCCGTGCTCATGCTGACACTACAGGAAAGGGAGGTTCCTTTTGTAGTGGTTTGACGACTACAGATACACAGTTGAGAAAGGGGACATAGAAGGCTTCCAGAACAACTTAACCCCCCACCCCCAAAGTAACAACCTAAACAGGAAGTAATTGAAGAGAACACTTAAAAATTGTTACAAAGACTCTGAAGTGTAGCCCTTCACAATTGATGGCTCTGAAGTGTAGCCCTTCACAATTGATGGCTCTGGCAGGGGTACAGGTGGAGAAAGACTCAGTTTTCTTTGAGGGCTTGGTCACTGGGAATTTGACTATACTCCAGCGAATAGTTTTTTGGGCAGTTCACAAGGGTAGGGGGGTTGGGCATAGGAGGACTTAGAAGTGAGTGATGGAGTGCATGCTGTGAAATTCCCAAATAATAGATAAAAACATTGTGTTCTTTATCGAGGCTAGAGTAATTCAGCAATTTGTATCTGTTTCTGATCTGAACAAAGATTTAACTTGCCTAAATATTTGTATTTAGGTTGTATGATCATGTATAAATAGGTAAACATTTATCCTAAAAATTATATATCTTGACAATAAATAGTGGTTGGGTTCACAGTCATGAGTATTTGGTTTAAATGTTTGAAAGATAATTACAGTATTTTGTTTTTCAGAGCATCCTAGCTGAACCATCAAGGTCTAATGGAAATATGGTTCGTCATTCTTCATCTCCGTATGTATTATATCCACCTGATAAGCCTTTCCTTAACAGTGATCTGAGACGCTCCCCAAATAAGCCCACATTTGCCTATCCGGAAAGCAACAGCAGAGGTAATCAACTGTAACAAAGTAAATGCTATTTGTTCGCCCATTAGTTGAAACTTATGACATCTGTTGTTTTTATATTAGAACAGTATAAGTTTTCCCCTTTACTTTTGTGAATTTTGTGCTTTTCATCTAGACTGCTGAACATTATTCACCAAGTCATGGAACCTAAAGTTCTTTGAGACACTTATCACTAGTCTGTCATCTTGAGAATCAGTCAGGACCAAGTCTCAGGTAGGGGCCAGAGAGATGGCTCAGTGGTTAAGAGCATTAGCTGCTCTTCAAGAAGACCTGAGTTCAATTCCCAGCACTCACATGGCAATTCATGACTGTTTGTTACTCTAGTCCTAAGGAATCTGACACTAGTTTTATGCACAGGGTACATAGATAAATATATTCAGGCAAAACATCCATACCCATTAAGTAAATAAATACCTTTGTAAAAAGTAAGGGTCATCTTGTAGAAAGCACTACTTGGACTCTGCATTCTATTTCTCTAGAGAAGACAGACATTGAGAGGGTGTGTGTGTTGACGGGGTCAGGTCCTGGAGAGTGTGAGAGGAAGTGGTAAATAGGATCTAAAAAAGATGTCAAAGAGTAAACGAAACCAGTACTTTATTTTTTTAAGGCAAGACCTTTAGGGTTAGGGTTAGGGTTTCTATTTCCAGTGCTATATGGCAGAGGTAGATAGCTAGATCTCTGGAGCTCACTGTTCAGCCAACATAACTTTAATCAGTGAGCCTCAGTTGTAAAAGACGTTGGCTGAACAAACATGTGTTACCTGAGGTTGGTGACCAAGTGCATATTTGACTCCATGTGCATATTTATATACTTGTGTGTTCATATAACTAAAAGACTGAGCTATCTATTGTGTCCTTGTTGCTGGGGATAAATGAACAAATAAATGTCTGCTTGCCTCAGAGAGGTATCAACAACAGACCAAAGAGATACTCTTGGTTAGGCTTTCCATTGCTGGAAAGAGACACCATGAGCAAGGCAACTCTTGTCCAAAGGACAGCATTTAATTGGGACTAGCATTCTGTTTTGAGATTCAGTCCATTATCATCATGTCAGGAAACATGGCAGTGTCTAGGCAGGCATGGCACTGGAGGAGCTGTTTATATGCTTGGCCAAGGGAATGACAATATTAGAAGTTGTGGCTTTGTCGGAGTAGGTGTGTCACTGTGGGTGTGGGCTTTGAGACCCTCATTGTAGCTGCCTAGAAGCCAGTATTCTGCTAGCAACCTTGAGATGAAGATGTAGAACTCTTAGCTCCTCCTGCACCATGCTTGCCTGGATGCTGCCATACTCCTGCCTTGATTATAATGGACTGAACCTCTGAACTGTAAGCTAGCCCCAATTAAATGTTATAGTTTATAAGACTTGTGTTGGTCATGGTGCTTGTTCACAGCACTAAAACCCTAACTAAGATAAGCTGAGAGTTCTACATCTTGTTCCAAAGGTAAACAGCAGAAAACTGACTTCCAGGTGAAGACTTGCTTCCAGGCAGCTAGGAGGAGGGTTTCAAAGCCTACCCCCAAAGTATCATACTTTCTTCAGTAAGGCCACACCTACTCCAGTAAGACCACAGCTCTAATAGTGCCACTCCCTGGGCCAAGCATATTCACACCACCACAAGATGATTCTATTAAAGATGAATTTGATGAAGTAAAAGTTTATTGAGCTTCCTCACATGAACATGGGCAATTTACAGGTGACTAATGAAGAGTCTCCCCTAAACTGACAGTAATTATCAACCTCTGAGGAATCTCTAGGAAGAGGGCCTTCTATATTGCCTCCTGAGCTGTTTGGTAAGCTCTGTGAGCCTCACCTTCCAGGAGACAATGTTAGGACACTTTTTTTAGGATCTTATGTGGACAGCCATAGTGGCTCTGATTTCAGTGCATCATCTAGAGGCCAAGGGGTTAACAACATTGATGTACTTTGGGACTGTCTTAGTGTTCTATTGCTGTGAAGAAACCATGCTTACAGCAGCTCTGCAAAGAAAAGCATTTCACTGCGGCTTTTCCATAGTTTCAGTGGTTTAGACCATTGCAATCACAACAAAGAACTTGGCAACATGCATGTAGACATAGTACTGGAGAGGACTTGATTTGTATATGCTCAGCCCAGGGAGTGGCAAGATTAGAAGATGTGGCCTTGCTGGAGTGGGTGTGTCACTGTGGATGTGGGCTATAAGACCCTCATCCTAGCTACATAGAAGTCAGTCTTCCACTAGCAGCCTTTAGATGAAGATGTAGAACCATGCCTGCCTGGATGCTGCCATGCTCCCACCTTGATAATAATGGACTGAACCTCTGAACCTGTAAGTCAGCCCCAATTAAATATTTTCCTTATAAGAGTTGCCTTGGTTATGGTGTCTGTTCACAGCAGTAAACCCTTTGAGTTCTACACTAGATCCGAAGGTAGCGGGAAGAGGGAGACACTGGACATAGTTTAGGCTTCTGAAACCTCAAAGCCCACCCCTAGTGACATTTCTTTCAACAAGTAGTACCATTCCCTGTTTACCAAATATAAGCCTATGGGGGCTTTTTTTTTTACTCAAAGTACCTTAGAACAGCTGTTAATTTATGTATAATTAGCCAAGGTTTTTGGTTTTATTTTTAACAGTTAAAACTCTGTTTTAACACAGTGATGGATCTTGTTCAATTTTTACTTGAGTAACTAGTAGAACCTTAAAGAGTCCAGATAATGCCTTGAAATGACTTTAAACAGGAAATGCTTTGTGACTACAGAGTGCTCTGCTGCTTGGCTTGCAGAGCTGGGCTCTGGCTCATACCTCTAGCCCAGGTGTGAGTCAGAAGGCTCAGGCAGGCTTACTGTGATGTTTGAGGTCATACTGGGGTACACAAAATTTCCTTTTTTGGTTAACTTTTCTATGTGCGTAGCTAACTTCAGGTGTGGTGTGCTTTTTATATTTGTCAGCCATATTTTCTGCTCTTAAGAATCTTCAAGATAAGATTCGACGCCTGGAACTGGAAAGGATTCAGGCAGAAGAAAGTGTGAAAACCTTGTCTAGGGAAACAATTGAGTATAAGAAAGTACTGGATGAGCAGATACAGGAGAGGGAGAATTCAAAGAATGAAGAATCAAAGCACAATCAAGGTGTGTTTAATTATAAAGGAAACTAAAATCTGTCCAAATACTGTAAAGTTATTTCACAATTCCACATCGGTATTTTACAGTGGTCACTGTCTTTTTTTTTTTTTTTTTTTTTTGAGTTTTTTGAGACAAGGTTTCCTTGGCTGTCCTGGATCTCACTCTGTAGACCAGGCTGGCCTTGAACTCAGAAATCCACCTGCCTCTGCCTCCTGAGTGCTGGGTTTAAAGGTGTGCGCCACCACTGCCTGGCTAGTGGTCACTGTCTTTAGCTGATGAGGAAGTACATCATAATCAGGTGTATTGTGAGGAGCAAGTGACGTCATGCATAGTGCTTACTGGCAGTGTGTGGCATATTTGACCCAAGTAAGGAAGACCCTACGTTGTCCAGAAAGGTTTCGAGGAGTACTGAAAGGGAAGAGGCTGAAGGCTTGGGAGGGCTGCTGCTGTGTTCTGGGGTACTCTGGCATACCAAGCAGGCACCCTACCGTGAGACTTACCTATGTCCCATGGATTTAATGTAAGTCCAGTTCCTGCTTACAAGCTGTTGGACAAGTCTGTGTCTTAACTAATTACTACTTTTTTGTATGTATTCATTTTAGAACTGGCATCCCAGTTGGTAGCTGCAGAAAATAAATGTAATCTTTTAGAAAAACAATTGGAATACATGCGAAATATGATAAAGCATGCGGAAATGGAAAGAACATCTGTCTTAGAAAAGCAGGTATGGCACCTCTCAGATGAAATCAAGAATGGTGACAGAGGCCTGATGGCACTGTTATTATACTGGAAGATCTTGAGCTTAGTGGAGTAGGTTGTGGCTTGATTGGCTCTATTTATTATGATTCTTGTACTTGGTAGACTGGTGCTTATATTTGAAAGATAATCATGTTAATGTCTTAGAGTCTGCATTATTGAATAAGCAAATAACCATATGTACCATTGAAACCCACTGTTCTTTGTAGAATTCTTTGCAATTAAAAAAAGAAATACCTTGTAAGTAATTTGGTTATTGAAACAGGATCTCATATAGCCTAGGCTAGCTTATTTATGTTGTCCAGGGATCACCTGGAAAACACTATACATGGTGTATGTACTGTTAAGGATGACACCGTAAAGCTTCTCTGGTGCTAGGTAAGCACTCTACCAAATGAGCTATGTGCCCAATTGTTACATTTTAACAAAATATTTTTCTTTTGTTATATCAAAGTCTTTGTCTTTAAGTAACTTGCTACATTTGTAGAGGACATTTACAACATCAGTGTCCATTATATTTTTTAAACATCCTTTTCATATGAAAAATTTAACTTTACTATGCAAAGTTTGATTAGAAATTTCTCTTTTATAATTCTCCATTGTCATGGACATGTAGAGAAATGGCATACTCAGGTTCTTAATGTTGGGCTTTTACAAATATATTCGCCCTTTTTTTTTTTTTTAGACTCATTCCTTAAGTATATGGGCAGTCTTTCCAAATCAGACCCTACGACCCAACTGACTAGAAGTATTTGTGTATTTGCATAGTTTGTATG
The DNA here is from genome assembly GCF_900095145.1 of Mus pahari. NCBI lineage: Eukaryota > Metazoa > Chordata > Mammalia > Rodentia > Muridae > Mus > Mus pahari. The sequence continues at coordinate 9,292,213 of NC_034599.1, read as the reverse complement.
TCTAATAAATTCTCCTTATTCTAGAGTATAAGGATATTTTCCTTATATCCAACCATATACTAGGTAAAATACTGTATGTTGAGAATAATATTCCAAGGCTGATGAGATGGTTTAGTGGATAAGGGTATTTGCAGTGAAGCGCAAATTTGATCCCTCTGACCCACATGGCAAAAAGAGGGAACCAGCTTGAATATGATGTCCTCTGACTTTCAAAGGCATGCTGTGCGTGGCACACAAACAGAATCAGACATGGAAATCATTGATACCCTTGAGGTCTTAGTGTTCTATTCCTAGAACTCCTTTCCATATCAGCAAGTCTGTGAAAGGATTGGCAAATTACATATAGTATGATGTGGCTGTGTGCAGAGTCTACAACTTTACAATTATGTTATATTGTGAAGTTAACAAATTATCTTGATGCAGGTTTCGCTAGAAAGAGAACGGCAGCATGATCAAACCCATGTTCAGAGCCAGCTGGAAAAACTGGATCTTCTTGAACAGGAATACAACAAACTCACCGCAATGCAGGCCCTTGCAGAAGTCAGTGAACATGACTTTTAACTACTGATGTAGAATGCTGTGGCTGTCACTATTTTCATAAACATGGGTATTTATAATGTAAAGGTCTTTCTTATGCATAGATTCTTTGAAAAGAAAAAGATAATTTGAAAAGGAATGTTGAGATTCCAGTCTTGGTGGCTGAGCATAAGGTAGTTCTTGTTTTTTGAAAACTGAAAGGTAAAGTGTTTTTGATACTTAAATCTGGCATCTTGTAATTTTTTTTTTTTTCTGAACTAATTTTATTTCTGTGTTTTACCCTGGAGATATTTGATACTACTAAGTAAAGATCTAGGTTTGTCTTTACCTTTGTACAACCTGTATGTTTCAGGTGTAGATTTTATTTCAGAGTTTGGCCACTTAACACAGCTACCTCACTAATTACTGTTAGTTGATCTATTAGAACACTATTAGGAGAGTGGCAGGGATATTATCAAGGCCTGAACCACTAGTGGCATGAACTAACATGCTTATTTTAACTGTCCTTAAAATTCTACAAAAAGATACTTTTAACCATTACTGTTTTGATATTGTTATTGCTAGAAAAAAATGCAAGAGTTGGAGTCCAAACTCCATGAGGAAGAGCAGGAAAGGAAGCGGATGCAGGCCCGGGCAGCAGAGGTGAGTGGGAGGGTGAGCGGGTGCTTTAATGGAGGACAGCTCCGCACAAGCACAGCAGACTCATGTGGAGACCTCAGATAGGCTAGGAAGGGAAATTAGGAATGCAGTTTACAAAGTGAAATTCGAGCAGTTCTTTCGATGTTTCAAATTGCAGAGTCTGAATTAGTATTTTAAAACCCTTTGAGGTTGGAGCTGGAGGGATTATAGAGGATTAGAACATTTAGCTGTCTTCACACCCCACATGTGGCTCACGATTATCTTCAGCTCCAGTTCCATAGTGTCTGACTCTTCTAACCCCTGGCCACCAGGCACATGTACGTACATAAATGCAGGCAAAACATCCATACATGTAAATTAAAATGTACTTGCAAGATAAAAACTAGTCAGACAGAGTAGTAGTCACGTAAAGCTAAGGTATGATGAGCTACTACCAGCTCATTCAGTACCCAGTATAAAGTATGTCTTGGGTTGGAGGTAAAGTTGAATGGTAGAACAGTTGCCTAGCATTCATTTATAAGACACTTGATTCAGTCCTCAGTACTGCAGCAACAAAACTGCCACTTCCCCTGACAGCTAACATACCAGCACAGACATGTTGAGCTAGCACCCTGCCCTAGCAAAAGAACAAACTCTGCTCTCTCCTGGTTTTGAATTCTGTGGCCAGCCACTGCGGTAGAATTGTGTAGATTCAAAGCATCGGTTTATGTATTCCGACCAGAACTGCGTTATTGAAGATAGTACAAGAACAATAAAGTACTGCTTAGACTCTATAAGGTTAAATTGTTTTATGATTTGGCTAGAGGCTTTTCTCTGATTACCTGCTCAGATATCTTCCAGATAATCTCTCTCCCAACTTCTTTAAGATTATTACAGTGTATGTAACTTTCATCATAGTAACCCAAGAAGCAGGTTCTGATCTCAGAAGTTACTAGTAGAGCCTTGATAGTTGAGTCTGTGGCACTGTGTGTTGTAGGAATAGAAACATTGTAGTTTTTTCTTCTGGAGCTTCTTTGAGTCATTGATTCTTTTATATTAAAACTGATAAGATTGGTAAATTTACTCTCTGTGTACTTGTTGAGTTAATGCCCATTTAAACGGTTTTGATTTTTAGAAAAAACTATTGTACTGTGTTTCTCTTCCTTAAATGTAACTATGCATATGCATCGGTAATTCTTTATTAAATTGTAGTGTATAGCCCTTATATGCCAAATAGAAATTTTCACAGATTCACTGATTGATGAATTGTTAAGTTTGAGTTGTGATGGTGAATGCCAAGGTACTGGAAGGCAGATGCGTTTCTGTATCTTGTTGGTTCTGGTTTGTATAATCCAAAACAGGTTATTTAGCCATCTAGAGCCTGGGTTTTATAGTGCTAGGGAACTCAAACAAGAAATGATAATAAAAGTACTTTAAAATTCAAGCATACATACAAGAAATCAGCTAGGAAAACTAGATATATAAGCTAGAATCAAAAAGTGGCTCTTACGGGGTTTCTGTTATAGCTGGCACTTGTTGACACTGTAAGGATGATTTCCTGTGGAGTTAGGTCTAGTATAAACTATTACTAAAGTATGAGCAAGGCTGCCATGCCCCCGAGGGTAGAGAGCTGGCATGCCATTGCAGGGAGACCCTGTCCTAGCGTGCATGAGATGGGAGGGGGTGCTCAGTGTTCTTTGTTCTTCATTTATTTCTTCTGCTGTTTCTTAAAGTCCTAGCTTATATATCTAGCTTATATAACTTCTGGGGAGCTTTGCCTCATGTAGAAATTGTAAATATTTTAGAGGAAAAATCTGCTGGTTGGAATTTTTACCAAACTCCAGGCTTTTGTTATAATAGACAAAATGGCCATTGACAGATAGTTTGGAGGAACTTGCTTCTCCCCCACCCCCAAGATTTGTTTTAAGTATTTGGGAGTTTTGCCTGCATGTTCTGTATGTATGCCACATGAGTACAATGCTTGCAGAAGCCAGAATAAGGTACTGGATCCTCTTGATCATTTAACCTGGAATTAAATGGTAAAAGCTGCCATGTGGGGGGTTGCTGAGAACATTTTTTCTGGTGGGAGCAGCCAGAAAGTGCTCTTAAGCCCATCAGTCTCTCCAGCCCAGAAGAGTGTAGAAATTCTACTAAAAAGATAACAATTGCTAAAATAATTATTGATACTTTTAAGCACTAAACAGGAAGGAATTTATTTTGCTTTGGGTCTACTTTTACGGTAATCATGTTTTTAAAAAAAGAACATAGCATGCTGTCATTCATTAAGTGGAGCTGCTTACATTCCATTTAATTTCTGAACTAGAATTTGCAGACTGCCTACCAGTAGTGAAACAGTGCTTCCAGGCAGTACATAGCCAACTGTGGCTCAGCAGTTCACATAAATCAGAGGCTGAAGACATACAGTACATCCATGCTGTGTCTCATTGAAACGATTACTACTGTATTGTACAGACTTAAATGGCGTCTCATATGTGAATTGTAGCTTTTATTTTTTACATCATTAACTCTATGCTATTTTTTTTCTAGTTACAGAGTGGTCTAGAAGCAAATAGACTTATTTTTGAAGATAAGACTACTTCATGTGTTTCAACCAGCACTAGAAAAATTAAAAAAAAGAAGTCAAAACCACCAGAAAAGGTATGAAAACTGAACCAGTCAAAGTTCCAATTTTGTGTAATTGTATAAAAGTACTCAAAGCTATGTGGTATCAGAACCTTGGGAGGTAACTCTCATTCTTAGTTTCCATGTTCAAAGGTGACGATAAGTCAGATTTACTCATGAATTCTTACCTTGGTTGTGAGGACCTATATGAAAATTGGGAATTATAGAAGATCATAAAAAATACTAAAAATATTTAGCCTGTATTCATTACCTTCAATTACCTTTGCTCTTAAAATGCTTTGTTCCTCTACTTAATTCTTGCATCTGTTTTGTTAGTACTCCCAACAACCTCCTTAGCCTTCAAACAGTACGAGGTTGTTCGGCCAGCACTATACGATCCCAATATAAACAAGTGTGGTTTGAATATAAAATGTCCCCCATTAAATCACTGGAAAGTAGGCCTTGAGGTTCTTAGCCTGACCCTTTTCCTGTCCTCTGTCTTTCCTTCTTGACTGTTGGTACAGTGTGATGAATACACACCCATCCCCAGACCTATGGTTGCCATGCTTTCATAATGAGTTGTATCTTATTAAACTCTGGGCCAAGTAAGTCCCTCCTTAAGTAACTTCTTGAAGCCTGGTTTCTGCAGGGGGAAAAAAAAGGAGTGGTACAGCAAGGTGCCCAGTAGTTCCACAGTGATCTGGAGTCTTGGATTAGTTCACCAAAATAAAATAAAATGATTTTCTTTTTTCTCCATCCAGAAAGGTTCTAGGAACTATTTTGGTGCACAGCCACATTACAGATTGTGCTTAGGTGATATGCCTTTTGTTGCTGGAACGGTGAGTTGTAGTTATTGATTTTTATGTTTAAAATATTTTCAGTATCTAGCTTTTTTTATTTCCTGTTAAATGTATGTATATGGGTGTTTTGCCTGTCTCTGTGTGTCCTGTCTGTGTTTTAGTGCTCACAGGAGCCAGAAGAGGGTGTTGGGTCCCCTGGGACTAGAGTTATAGCTTAGAGTAACCTGCCATGTGGGTGCTGGGAATTGAACGTGGAATTCCATTGAAAGAGCAGCCAGTGTTCTTAACTGTTGAGCCATCTTTTCAGACCTTATTTCAGTCTTCAGAAAACACATTTTAGGGGACATTAACTAAAAGAAAAATCCTGCATCGGCTTTGGAAGTGCTGGAATTATAGATGTGAGCCACCATATGTAGTTCTAGTAAAACCTGGTAGAAGGCACAACCTTGGGTTTTTTTCCTTGAGTCTTTGTATAAGCCTCTATAAGTACAGTTGTGAAGTTATTTTTTTACACAAACTTATTTTTTAATTTCTGTGATTATTAAAAACTTTGTTTTCAATGTGAAGAAATGGGGAGTTGGGGCACTTTGACCCTGTACATGTGAAGATCAGGATATCACTTGACGGGAGTTCTACCATGGCTTCTGTAGATAGAACTTAAATCATAATGCTTATATAGCAACCATCATGGTGTCCCTATACAGTATGCTTAAATCTGTAGTTCTTTGTATTTGTCCAGTCTTGTCTAGAGTCCTTTCCACCCATTTTGTTGTCTTGGCAAATTGTCATCGAAGCCTTTAATCACAAAGGGCAAGACAAGGCTCTTTAATGTGAAGTTGTTTTATATATTCTTTAGAAGTGTTATTCCAAAAGTTTAAGAAAACACAATTGTTTAGTTGAGCTAACAGTAACAAAACTTTTTAAACCCTTTTCATTGCATATTAAAAGTATACACATTGGCTATTAGAGTATGTGTGTGTGTGTGTGTGTGTGTGTGTGTGTTTTTTACTGGCAAGTAATGAGTATTCATTCTGATTGTCATGGGCCACCTTTTCATTGCCAGGATCACCTCATTTGAGTTTGGCATGTATGATTCTTTTCCCACTGCAGTTAGCCAAGACAAATTAACAAAAACACAGAAACATTTTTAAACAACAAGCACATTAGGTCTTAAGTTATTCCGATAAGTCTGCGTTTTAAACAAGTTAAGTCTGCTGGTGACTTATGGAGGTTAAACAAGCCCAGCCAACTATTGAAATTGTTATTTCCTATTGGAAACAAGTTCAAGAAAGCTATGAGGTTTTATTCTATTTTTATGTTGTGGCAGATAAACGTTAGTGCTTCCTACAAGAGGCAAGAAGGCCAGTTGGGTTGATTTTAGATGTGGTCTTGAACTCTACCATAGCACAGGATGAATAATTTCTGGTCCTCCTGCCTTCTTAAGTGCTGGAATTACAGGTGTGCAACAATTTATATGATGCTAGGGACCAAAGAAGGGCCTCTTACATGCTATTTAAGTACCTGCCAACTCAGCTACATCCCCAGCAGGATGCTCATTACTAACTGAAGACGTTAGTACATCAGCTAAGTGTTTGATCCAGATGGATGGCTAGCTGCCAGTTTACCACAGTACAGTACATTTATGCCTTAGGATTTAGACATGTGCTGTAACTCAGGTTACAAACTAGAACATGGCAATCAAGGACATTATTTGTTTGATTTACTTTTCTCTTTAGTCCACCAGTCCCAGCCATGCCGTGGTAGCCAATGTTCAGCATGTCTTGCATCTGATGAAACACCATAGTAAAGCCCTGTGCAATGATCGCGTTGTTAACAGTGTTCCCTTGGCAAAGCAAGCTTGTTCACGAGTTAGTAAGAGTAAGAAGTCAGTGACGCCTCCTTCCAGCAGTGTTAATGAAGAACTTTCGGATGTCTTACAGACTTTACAGGATGAATTTGGGCAAATGAGCTTGTGAGTTTTGACTTTTTGAATTTAAAATTATTTAGTTCTAAAATCTCATTTTTTAGCTGCTTGGATTTATTAATCCTAACTTTATTCACTGATGTTGAACATAGCCATTACATTAGTCCACTGGCTAGAGTTAAACAAACCTCCCTTTCTAATTTTGTTAGATGTCAAATGCCAAGGCTTATGTAAAAGCTTAATAGTATTGAGGGTTATCCAAATATAACTAATGAGTTAGGACAGTGTTTGAAAGCCAAGCAATGCTGATGGGAGAAGCAGATAAAAAGAAAAGCAGATAAAAGTTTATATTAGCCTGCAACCCTGGATGGACCCAAATTTGTCTTGAATTAAGAATACTTGCATGTATCTTTATTTTTGTAAACCTTTGTTTTTATTTATTTGTATATCACATGTGTGCAGGTCCCCAAGGAGGCCAGGAGAGGGCATCAGAGCCCCTGGAGCTGAAGTCACAGGTGGTTATGAGCCACCTATGTATAGAGCAGCAGTTTGTTAAAAGGGGTCATTTTTTAAGAGTGGTGAATCCTGTAGTGAGATATAAAGGACATAACTGTTAAAAATGAGGAACTGAAGGTATTCTCCCTTGTGGTTTGTATGCAGTGACCATCAGCAGCTTACTAAACTCATACAGGAATCACCAACTGTGGAACTAAAAGACAACCTGGAGTGTGAATTGGAGGCATTAGTGGGAAGAATGGAAGCAAAGGCCAATCAGATAACTAAAGTTCGAAAATACCAAGCCCAGGTGACTCCTGCCCTTCTGTCGTTTTTCCCCTTCATATATATTAATTGATGACGCTAAGCTGTTTCTGAGGATTTTCCTAACAGTCCGTGTTAAGTAAAGAAGTGTGTGTTCTTATATTTCATATGAGATGTGTCTTTACTGACTATATTTAATACCCTTGGCTTTATGAACAAAGCTAAGTGGTTTAGTTTGACTAAATTGTCTAAAATTACAGCTAGAATTTTTAATTTTCAAAGTCAGATTAAATATGTAAAAAAAAGTAGTATGTTTGCTCATACTAAATAATGACTAAAAGTAAACGGGTTACTCACATTTAATAAGCCTACCTGGGGTTCTCATCTAGAGAAACAGAATGTGTATTTGAGATTACTGTGAAGTAGGGGTAGAGTTCAGCTCCTGGGTTGACAGTAATTGGAGTCTGGGGAGAAGTGGACAAATTTGAAGTAGGTTTTAGAAGTAAAAAATCCCTCTCAAGCTTCCGAACGCTGTGTGATGTGTAAGAACTGCTTCAGTGGCACTAAGTCAAGTATAGTGAGAATGTCATCTCACTTCATTTCCTTAAAACCCATTTTATAGGTGAAGTAACTAAGGCCAGACTTCTGGAAGATATAGCCGTATCTCAGTAAATGAAATAACCTGCCCAAGGAAATCCTGATTCTGTGGTTGTTGGTGCTGGACTAGAACTAACTAGCAGCTCTGTTCAAGAGTTTACAGTCTGATCAAGCAGGGAGTGCCCTAAGTATTAGAAGCCTGCCCTCTCTCTCCTTTAGGAGACTTATAGTATTTATATAGCACGTATTTACCTGGCAATGTATTTTACATACATGATTTATAACTTCTGCAGATCTATGTGTTTAAAAAACCCACCCAGAATCTATCACTTGAATGTTCGAGGAAAATTTAGTTAATGGTGTACTTAAGAGGTTGAGGCAGGAGAATCAAGAGTTTAAGACTGAACATAGCAAGACCTTGTATCAAAAACAAAGCTAAAAGAAAATGTTTTTATTGAGTTCATTTTTTTCCCTGCTTTGATTATTTGGTCAGCTGGAGAAACAAAACCTAGAGAAGCAGAAGAAGGAATTAAAAGCAAACAAAAAGACTCTTGATGAGGACGGGCACAGCAGCAGCCGTTCATCTGGAGTCACAAGGACCGCAAGTAAGAAGGATCTGGCCAAACAGAGACCTGGAGAAAAAAGCAGGAAAAATCTTCAGTTACTGAAGGACATGCAGACCATACAGAATTCGCTGCAGAGCAGTAATCCGTGTTGGGATTTCTGACACAGGTCATAAATAATGTACTTACTGGTCATAAATGATGTACTTACTGGACAATGAGCAGACTTTCCAGGTCTCATGCTTGCTAAGCTGCCATTACTGGTAGGTATTAGGGGCCAAGCTTCATTACAGTCTATTGTGCTATGCAGCACAACCGAATGGAGATGGAGTTCTACAGCAGAGAAGCCTCACCGTGTCTTTGAATTTGCTGTACTCATACACTGCACTTTGTAAACAAATGACCAGTTTTTTACTCGTGGGTGTGTTTTTTAAAGTAGGTATATATGTAAATTGGGTTTGAAAATTCAGAATATGAGACAGCCCCCATAGTCAGTGCTTGAAGTCTTATTTTTTAAACCTTCCCACAGCCTGAAGCGACCACTATACCTTCTCCAGATGACCATTAAATGTACTGTTTTCAGGAGGACCTTGTTTTGCTTTGGTATTTTAGACACTAATCAATCATACATTCATTATGAAATACCCAAACATTTTTTTACCCATGAAATATGTCACAATGTCTTCAGTTGTTAATGAAGTAAATGAAATTTTGGAATAAAAAACTCTAAACAGTTGTTAATGAAGTAAATGAAATTTTGGAATAAAGAATGAGAAGTGGGTATTGTAAAATGTACACGTTTACAGTTTCTAGACAGTACCTATTTGTAACCATGTTAAGCACTGTTTAATCTTGACTTAAGAGAATCTCATGCTTTTAGCATACAGTATGTGAACTGAATACACACGTCTATCATGTCAATGTAAATTATTTAACTTTGAGTATATCGACATGTTAATCTTTATAAATTTGGTACTTCAAATCAATAAAGCAGTTTTTAAACTTTGCTTAACAGCCAGCTAACAAAGGCTTTATTTGTCATATAGACTCAAAAAGTGCATATTAGTATCCTGATTGAGGAACAGGAATATCTGATGCATGCTTGTCATCCTTGTGCTTACAGAGATCTAAGCTCAGAGCTCCTGAATGGTTTACACGGGCTGGTGAACATACTAGCCATGTACTAAGTTGAATAGCATGAATTCTTTGTGCTACTTGGGCACCAGAAGGCCCGATCACTTGGTGAATTTTCTAGTTAGTACTTAAGTGTACTTAGATTTTTGAGATTCATGAGTCTCCTGAAATTGTATATAAACTTGTGTGTGCAATTTTCTGATGAGCAGGTTTGTGGGAACAATGAACTGACAACCGTGAGTCCATAGACCCCAGGAAGGTAAGAAACTGCTCTGGTGACATGGCTCAACCACCACTTCCAACTGTTACACTTCTGTTAACTCTTTGTTTGGATTTCAGGACATTAAACTGTCTAACTGTCATCTGAATGACAATGGCTCCAACTCCTAATGAGAATAGTAATTGGAGGATACTAAATCATACCTATGTCCAGCTGGATTCCAACTGTAGGCTTTGGGTTTTGATTCTGCTTCAGTTTCTTGTTCACTCACTCTCAGCAGAGCTCCCTTGTATTTTGTACAAGATGCCAGCGTGGATCCCATGCTTCCTAAGAAAGGAGTGCTTTCACTGATTTCATGCTGGCGTGTGTGTGTGTGTGAATATACCAGGAATGCAGTTGAATTCCACATAAGCACTTTTAGTGTGCACATTCCACACTGATGATTTCTTGGAGGTCACAGAAAACATTTGAAGGTTTTGGAGGGATGTATTTCTCTGCCTTCTGAGTGACTGTATGATCAGCATCCCTTTTATGTCATACCAAGACGGTAACAAGGAAAGTGAACTATTACACAAACCTTACTTGAATGCTGGGAACATAAATACCTCCTCAAAAACATTTTTATAGCTAGGTATACACCAAACAAATTATTTGGTACCAATTTTTGTAAATACTGGGTATGCTGGAGTATATTCAATAATACAGCATTTGCCTGGCAAGTGTGAGGCTCTGAGCTCAATATCCAGGTAAAATATATAAGCAATAATAATAAATTTAAAAAGTGTATGGACGAGGAGAACTGTGTGCATGCATATACATGTGATATACTAATTCCAAAGTCAACAACAGGACTACAGTTCAAACAATGAGTTACAGAACAATGGTTTTTACAGTTTGATTTTAGGTGTCAAAGACAGGTGGGCTCAAACTGGGTACTTCCAGGTTAACATTTTGGGGGTGGGGAGGATACTGTAGATGACTGTGGACAAGGACAAAGTTTGAAGTCATTTAATTAAAAGACTCAGTGGTAAGGAGCTTGTTTGTTACAGTACATTACATATGGCTCTTACAGAGTAAAACAGACACCAGGAGTCAACGTTCACACCAGCACCGGACTCGGGAGAGCAGAGAGGCAAGGTTTTACCTGCTGGCACTGAGAGTAACTCACGTGCAGAGTGTTCTTTGGTAAAGTGTCCATGTGAGATTTAAACAGCACATAAGGTCAGACTTGGAAGTTTTTAAAATACTGTCTTAAAACTTGCCAAATAGCATTAAGACAAAGTGGAATAACAGTAAGGTTTTAAGATATCTTCTGTGATGTCTGTGATCAGTATACAGAAATTAGGCTGAGGGTTATGGAATATTTTTTGAGCTCCTAGATGACAGCTACTACTTTGTCCCTTCAACCCCCCAAAGCACATATATAAGGCATTGTTTCCTAATTGCTGTTGAAAATATGCTAATTACAATGTCAGCAGCAATTTTTAACTACTACTATGCCATAATAATCTCAAGACAATGCTTTTTACTATATTAAATATCACAAAAATTGGGGAAACTGAGAAAGGAGCATTTGGATCTGACACAAGTCTCAATATGTACGCTCTCAGGTGCAACAGCAGGTGCCCTTGCTTCCCCCTAGAGATCTTACCAGGTGCTCAGGTTTTTAAGACATTTTTAAATGGAAAACTTGCTCCCAGTGTGAATACAGGACTGCAGTACTTTAGTATTCTTTGGGTGACTTAAGATTAGTGTCATACTTTACTTATGAATGAGATCATCTTCATTGTCACTTGCACTGCTATGTTTCTAAACTCATCTAAGAGAGATTTGAAATAAATACAGCATCTGAAGGATTCTCCAATAGATGGGTTTTAAACACGGAAGGCTTTCTACCCATAAGGTGCTGGAATGTCAAGTTCCTGGCAATGATGCCCCTGACCTAGTCCTTTCATACAACAGTTTGGACAGGAGTCACACACTGTGCAGGAGAGCTGGCTCTCTCTGAAGAGGAGGTTGAGCGGTTGGAAATTTCTCTCTGAAGTTCCTCTACTTTTCTTTGAAGCTCTGCTCTTTTGGCAAGAAGTTCTTTGTATCTGCTGTGGATAGGTTCCTGCAAGAGCAAACGAAATCACTGCAACAGAAATCCAGACAAAGGAGATCTTAACCATTCCTCGAGCTTTGTGGCATTAGCTGTTTAAGCAGTTGGACAGCCCCACCTTTAGCTCCTTAGCGGAATCAAATTCGTGTTTTGCTGTCACCTGATTGTTCAATGGCTTCAGATGTCCCTAGAAGATGCTACTTTATAAATATCATTTACTTAAAACTGCAGGACCTGCAGTCCTTAGACTTTTATAGTCATTTTCTTCTGTATACCTAAAGACCACACAGAGCCATGTGTGCAGTTGGGAAAGTTTCGTAACTAAGGGACAGAGTGGGAAGTTCTGGGTGTGACAAACCTAGTAGGGTCATAGTGTATAATGCAGATATGTACCTGAGGTTTCATCCGGGGGTTCCACCTTATATAATATCCCACCCAGAGCTCTAAGTGGCGCATGCTGGCTACTGGGTAAAGGACATGATTGGAGTAGCTTCCATAAAGAGGATTAGTAAAGTCTTCCAGCTGGCTGTTTATATAGGACCACAGTGACACTGTCTTCTTAGGAAGATTCTGCAAGAGGGAAAAATTGGTAAAGATCTCCTACCGCATCAGCCGCTTAAACCTCAGGTGAAACTTGTGTAGGATTGTGTGATCATTAAAAATTAGAGGATGCTGGAGATAGGATCAGAGTTCATCCTCATGAGTAGATCCAAAAACACTGGCCCCAAGGCACCTTCTTCTGGTCTTCTCAAACACAGGTATCACACGCTTGTCCATAGACAAAAAATAAAACTGCCCCATATGATTAAATCAATTCATAACAGCCAAAATAAAGAACAACCCGAAAGACCACCAGCTGATGGGATATACACAATGGAAGGTTATTCGACCATGAAGAGGAAGTGTGTGGTATGACATAAACGTTGGAAATGAACTGTTCTAAGGTTAGATGAAAGATCCCATTTATATGAAGTGTTCACAGGTGGCCATCCATAGAGAAACTGGTCAGTACCTGCCCAAACCTGGGAGAACATGGACTAGCAGGTGTGTGATGGAAACTGCTCTAAATTAAATGGTGATGGCCCGCAATTCTGGGGTTAGTTATATCATTAGATTGTCACTTTAAAAGAGGATTTTGTATTTAAATTTTATGATTTAAGACTTAAGGGTAGTTTCTCAAAAGACTGGCAGTAATTAGAATACTGCTGTGGTATTTGTGACTAATAATCCACAACATACTGAAAGCCTACCATAAATGGAAATATATTCAGTATAAAATATAACACCTGCAAGGTACAGTCTAGGAAGAACTTAATTTTCACAACGGTAAACACTATCTCCCTGTTTTTCAGAAACAGAAATGAGCTTACGTGTCAGTGAGTCTAACACCTGAACCTGGCAGCAGGGCTTTTCAGTGTTAAGTACTGTTCCATAATAACCTACTTTCTGACAAAGCTTTCAGAATGAACGTTGATGTACACGAGGGCTCTACCAATACACTAAAAGTGATACCTCTACAGAGAGTGGTTCTTTTGTTTTGCTGTAGCAGGATCGAACCCAGTGTTTTGAAGAGCTAGGCAAGCACTCCAGCACTGACCCTGTATTGCTCCAGCATCTTCACATTTATTTTGAAAGTATATGTGTTTAAAGGTCTGGCTTCAGACTTGTGATCCTTTAACCTTAGCCTCTGGAATATCTGAGATTATAAGTGTGATCCCTTATCCCCAATTTATGGGTTGAAGTAATCCTAATATATCTGGTGACATAATATATAACCAAATACATGCCAAGTGAGAGCAGAGATCATACTTTACCTCCTTCCCCCTCTGCTGTTCGCTGTTACAGAGGAATGTCCCAAATAAACAGCTGTACAGGTGGTCCAGGATGGTAATGAGAAAATACTCATTGAATTCAAACGCGGTAGGGAACTGCAAATGGAGCACCACAAACTTGAGACATTTTTCACGCATTTATCTGTCATGAGTAGATCTTTCATGATAGTATTTAGACATTTAAAATTACCTAAGCTATCCTTTCCAAGGTAGAGTCTCTCCCATGCAGCAAGTACTGAATAGTTTTGTGTTTGCTCTGCTTTGACCTTCTAATTGCCAGCCACTGATTTCTGACATAGAACAGTTCTTGTATTCTTTTCTTTTAGTTTTCAACATGTCTAAGAATTAAAACTACCAAGTGTGCCCAGCAAATGTCATCAGTATGTACAAAGAAGTATCAGCTACACAGCTGTGCAGATAACTTATAAGTCAACTACTTGTCTTGTGGAAGAACAGGTTATTATAATTCACAACTGGAAGCATTAGTCCAACTCAGAATTCACCCTCAGTGGGTATCTTAATTTTATACAAGCCATTTTTGGAGGGCTATCAAAGGAATTAAAGACTGCACAGAAGGTAGTAAAAGGTTTAATTGAACCCAATCCTATTAATATCACAAAACCATTCAGGAACTTATTTGTAAATAAATCTATGACTTATGAACTTGTAAAACATTCCACAATGACCTGGAAAATACTGCCTTGGTATTTTAGAAAGTCTCTGTCAACCTAACTGAAATCTATGGGGACACGTAGTTTATTGCTAAAATCTTACAGGGACCCGTAGTTTATTGCTAAAATCTTACAGGGACACGTAGTTTATTGCTAAAATCTTACAGGGACATGTAGTTTATTGCTAGTCCTTCTTTACATAGGTCATTAACATACTGATGAGCTTTCAACTTTGTTTGCCCCTTTCCTGATTTAGAATATCACATTTCTAAAAATCATGTCCCTATCCTACCCAAACAGCACCCTAATCAATCCCAACTCTCAGGTGACCTAGTTAGGGGTTAGAGTCTACCAATCCAGACAGCTGGGCCATATCTTATTTGTCTTACTGGCTATCTCCAGTGACAAAATCTCTACTCCTGCTAAGCCATTCTCAAGACCCTGCAATTCTGTGTCCTATCATGAACCTTTCTAGACTTGAGTCATTTATACAACTATTTCAAATAAACCTGCTGCCTACAAGGCTGTTACAGGGCTTCTAATAGCTCCATGATTGACAGGGGCTAAGTCCTGCTTTACATGTTCTGCCCCAACACTTCTTCCTTTAAGACATAAAATGGCTCAAAATAATGTTTACTTTTGGCTGGAATTTGATGTAGCTTGTTTATCTTCCTTAGCCAAGAAATACAGAACTCTCAATGAGCAAAGGACTTTATTTCAAAGGAGGAATCTTTTTCATTTTTATCAATGCCCTGAGCCAAGATGCTACTAGAATCCAAGTGTTTATGAATTAATGTTTGTTAATATTACCCTAAAAAACAAGTTTTAATACTGAATAATAACAACAGCTATTATCTCTGGGATTCTACCCAAGAATCATAAGTCAATCAGGACCACTCTAAGCTTGAGGTGTATGGGCAGGGTGTTAGCAGATGACACGTCTTACCTGTCTTGTCATTTGCCAGACACAGTCAATAAACTGAAGGAAAACAGGTGACCTGTCTGCATCAGCATGGTTCTTATCTCCATGGCCAACTCTCTGAAGCAAAGACAATGAAATGTCACACGGAGGATATTGTACTTAGTAGGTTTCCTATTTGCTGAAAGTATAATTTGGTCAGTATTTTTAATTCCTTCAAAACATCTTTTGAAAGTGTTACAAAGTAGAAAACAACTCTACCAAGCAGAAATTTATTAACATTTTCACACATGAAAACTTCAAGATGACTAGTAAATGAAACCCAGACTATAAAACAAAGTAGAGAAAATCCTTAAGAGTCCAGATTTCTGACTTAAAGATTTAACTTCTCTGTGGTAAGACATTTTTATGGACAGTCACCTGGGGAGGTGACCTTTTTATATAACTATACAGCACAAATCTCAAGAGCTTTCAGAAGTACGTCTTCACACCCATGCAACTGAAAATCCCAAAGCAGGAATTCATTCAAAAAGTTGGGGTATGCAACTTCTGGGGCAGGCTTCAATATAAAACGATACTGTCATAATCCTATGATGCTACTCTGGTTCACATTTCCCAGTGTGCTGTTGTGTCAAGCTAAGCAGTGGGGATCAGCCACGGCAAACTCTGCTGCCCTGCTAGATGCTCACTACTGAAGGAAGAATGCTCAGTTTTCTTACACAAGTACCATTAGCAAAGCAGGAAAAATTAATGTTCCTAAGTAAACATTTTAATGTGACAAAACAGAGAAGATACACGTTTCGTTTGCTACTATCCTGTGCATTGGGAAGAAACAAAACATTTTAAAGTATGGATCATAAGACTTGAAGATTTGATGTTTTTTCCAAAATGTACCATTTTTCCTTAAAGTGAAATACTATGGGCAGTATTTGTTGCTATCATATGAAGATCAGAGTTTTAGTAACCATCTGCCTTATCCACTTGCCTATACTATACCCCTGATACAATGTGTCACTGATACAATGTGTCATCTGCCTTATCCATTTGACTATGCCCCTGATACAATGTGACAAGGCAAGACATCAGGAGGCTCTGTTTAACTTTTGTGGAACAAAGGACAAAAACATATTTTTTTTTCTGGATTCTACAACCTCTAAGAAACCATTATTATCTACTAAGTTTTGACAGATCTCAGCATCCTTAATTCTCCAAAAAGGCTACTAAAAATACTACCTACATTGGAAAGGAAAATTTTTCTGACCCCAGATTTTTTTTTACACTATTATTTTAGTTCCAAATTACTTCAGACCTTGGTGTAGTATATTGTTAATACTACTTTATATAACTGAATTAGTATCTGAACCACTCATTTTTCATACAAGCCTAAAGGGAAAGCTAGTTGAACTTCTAGGCAGTGATCACAGAAGAGACAAGGTCAGACACCCAACGAATGCCCTACTCTGGGTTCAGACTGCATTAAGAATACTAACACTTTACCAAATATAGTACTTTTATGACTTCACTTGCACATTAAATGGCCAAATTTATACCTTGCACAAGATGCATGTGGAACATTAAAAATGAAGGCTCAGGATGGCTCAGTGAGAAAAGTATTTGCCACAAGAACGTCAGACCTGAGTTTGGTCTGAACACCTAAGTAACAGTTAGGCATAATGCGCATGCCTATAATGCCAGCATGCAGAGACTGAAATGGAGCCTACCCCAAATCTGTGTGACCTCCAGGGTCAGTGAGGGACCATGTCTCTACATAAAAGTAAAGTAGAAAGTAACCGAGGAAGCAACTGGCCAACTCTGAGCTGCACACGAATGTACATGCCCACGTGAACACAACGACCGACCCCAGTAAAATGAAGGTTCTTTACTCACGAGTTGGAATCTGTGTCCAAAACTCAGCCATTCTTTCTCCACAAGGACTTCAAATCCTCGTATGGTTCGGTAGTACCCATCCAACATGAGCATGGCCAGGGAAGTGAGCTGAGCTGTGCGATCCCACCCGTCACTGCAGTGCACCACCACGGACGTCTTCCCAGACTCAACCTTGTCAGCAATCCTAAGAGCCCCTGCAAGAATGAGCTGGAAACAAGTTTTAAAATAAATGTAAACACTTCTTAAGAGAAGAAACTAATGCAGTTTTGTTAGATATACAACCTGTATAGATTGAGAACTATGTCAGTCACATGGAAAGAAGCATCAGTCGTAAAAAGGAGGCAGGTGCTAAGGCTCATGCCTATAATCCCAAGAGTCTAAGGCTGAGGACTGCCTGGAACTTGTCTCAAAAACAGGAAAATAAATGAAAAACAGCATATTAAATGAGGTTGGGATTGAGGACACAGGAGACTGGAATTGGATACGACATGGGAAGATGGTCAGAAGTGAAAGGCGCACTATCATCTGGAGGATGGCTAGAATGCAGATGGATGGGAAAAAGGAAGACAAGCAGCAGAAACGCACGCATAGCATAAGATGCAGCTACTTCAGACCTGAGTGTGCACACTGCCATTGGCTCCACTACACAGCAGGAGTAAGCTCTCAGTTACAGGAGCTAAGGTAGACGAAGGGATGCAGACTGAGAAAGTAGTAAATACACACCTTAATGTGTTCCAGCCAGTGTGTAGATTCTAAGTTAGACAGCCAGTGAGTTTCTTCAATGTTGGGGTACACAATCTCCTTAAGCTTCCGTAATGATTCTCTCATAACATGGATATTATGAATATCCAGAAAAACGAGTTCTGCATTTTGATAGGCATCTTCACTTTCATAACCTCCCCCCTTTGCCTGCAAAAGGGGGCACATACAAAATCATAAATGAGTGCATAGCCATCTTTAGATATCCATTACAAAGTTCCATAAAATACCTAGGGTGTACAAAATAAAGACCACTGCTGTATAGCAAGGAACCCTGCGGGAAGCGTGGGTAGCTCAGGCCACCTGGAATAAACACGCAAGCCTTACACTATTGCTGAAACAGCCTGTGACAGGCCTATAGGAGGCCAGTACATTAGTTATGTGTCATCCCTAAGTATATCAGCATTTTAAAGGAAACTTCCCCTGAGCATATCAATCTTATCTATAACAACAAAAATATTCCTTCAAATTTACTGAAATAATCAAAAATTCCATATTAAATAATCCCATACTGGTCTACCCAAGCTGTTTCTTTTCACATCATTTCACATATAATTGAAAAACAAAACTTATTGTAGCCGTAATGATTTCCAAGTTAGTATTCTATTGCTGTGACAAAATACCTGAAGACTATCTCTGAGGAGGATTTCCTTCACTTCCAGTTTCAGGTTCACTGGCAGGCCCCACATTTCTGGAGTGTGGTGCTCACCATGGGAAAGAGCATGGTAGGGGAAAACCATTCTCCCATGTCAGCCAGGAGAAGGTGAAGAGGAGGGCAGAGGCCACCCCTCAAAGGGGCATCCCAAGCAGCCCGAGCCCCAGCCAAGCTGCACCTTCTGTACTCCACAACTTTCCAAAGTCTAAAGTTTGACTCAAAAATACATTAACCCTTAGTCAAGTCAAAGCTTTTATATCTCACAATGTCCTCATAGATACACTAGCTCTTTCCAACCAAGCTGACAAGATTAGCAGCAATCATAGTTTGCTTACACTATACACAACTAATTCATTTTAAATTTAAAAAGGTATAAAACAGAATCCCACTGATACTACTATCCTCAAATCTATTTAAAAAAAAAGAAAGAAAAAGAAAATATATGCTTTTCAAATCAAGCTATAGCAGGGAAAGAGAACTAATTTCCCCAAGTTTAATATTACATTTTATGTTAAAAGTCCCGTCTTTCCTAACTGATATAGAATCAATCACACTTCATGGAGCCTTAACAAAAACAAGGACACTAGAGCAACTACGCTAATGTGATCATGACTGATACCTGAGTTCAACTCCAAACTAATTTTAAAAATTGGTCAGATTTCTAGTCTACAGAGTAATTTATATTCAAGACTGTCACAAAACTTAATGTCAAATGTCAATAGTACTTGTTAACGATGACAAATCCTGAAGAATGCAAATGGACATGATCGTTTAACATGGCACTCACCCACAGGCTGTGTGTTGAATACTTGCTCCCTAGCTGCTAGTACTCTTTAAAAGATTGCTGGAGGATGTTTACAATGTGAGGCCTCCCTAGAGGAAGTAAGTCTCCCAGCATGCCTCAGGGAGTAGCATGTGCTCACAGCACCAGCTACTGCTGCAGGATATAAAAAGTCACTGACAAAGCAACTCTAAAACTCAGGATAGAGACGCTTGCAAAGCAATTTTGTTGCAACAAATTTCAGAAAATGTAATAGCTACTATATAATCCCATCACAGAACCAGGAAGAAATACTTCAGAACACATATCATGGCAGTAGCTACTTTATAAACTACAGAAACAGGATGGAAAGAAATACTACAGAATCCACAGCCATGATTGGCTGTGAATACACTAAATGCTCACATTCTCCATTAAGTTTTTTTGTTTTTGTTTTTGTTTTTGTTTTGTTTTGTTTTTTAAGGCATCTAGATGATAAACCAGGAAGCATGAAAATCATTTAAAACTGAACTTGGTGATTAGCTACTCTACTAAGTCTTAAAATATAGGGCCGTGCAGGAGAGGCTGCCAAGAGCCCCAAAGGCTGACTGCCATCAGTGAATGGGAAGCAACACTGTGCAATGGACATGATGCTCTTAACCCAAGCCAACCTAAGTAACTTGGATCCAAGGGTCAGCAGTAGCCCACAGATCGAATGGAACCTAAATCTGAGTAAACTTCGGGTTCATCTCAGATTTGGGGACAAAATAAAACCAATCCACTATGATGTAGTCAGGTAGCACAGAAGGAAAGGCTGAACAGGCAAGAGGAGCCCACAGATAAGACTCCTAAGACACTCCGAGCATGGTATTCTGGGATATGAGTGGAAACTGTGGAGTGAAGAGATGCACACCTGTGTAACAGCATAAAGATTGTGTGAGGAATGCAGGGCAAGAAGAGTGGCCACTCCAGGACAGATGGGGGCTCCATGGGGTCCGGAGCAGTTACAATAGAAACTCATCTGGGTGTGAAAACTTCTACACTTGCTGCAACAGAGTGGTGCTAAAGATTTCGCAGACTGAGGGGGGGCGTAGGCACCCACAAGATCACCAACACTGCCTACCACAGCTGCTGCCTTCTAGTCCTTTCTCCTCAGAGTGCTAAGTCTGAGTGCGCAGAATTTAGAGAGGAAAATCAGCACTTGCTGGAGAATTCATTTGACTTCTTGGCTATAAGGTTCATGTATGCATCATACTCTATAAAATATAAGAAGGATGGCGTAAAGAAAGAAGACTGCTGGTGAGAAGGAGCAGTGTGTTCAACGGTATGAGGAAAAATCACAAAGCCTGTCTGTGGGGGATGTTGGCTAGGTGTTTGTAGTACAAATGTAGTTCAAATGATGTATAGTTTTATGAGTCTGCTTTTGAAAATTCTAATTTTGGGCATTCAAATTACTAAATACTCACTGAATGAAAGAACTCTGCATTACAAAATCTTTTAGGATGAGCTTGGAGTTTTAACCTCAATGCAGTCTATCAGTTTAGCTGACAAGAAGGGAATGATAAAGTCATCACACCTTACAGCTTGTACTGATTCTGTTTTTGACCCTCCTGGCCTCCTTTAAAAGAACCACTTGCAAAGCATACCTGGGACTCTCAAGGCCCTCAAAAAAAAAAACAAAAAACAAAAAAAAAAAAAAAAAAACTATGCAGATGCAGAATGAGGACCATGCTCGTGAGCTAAGGGAGATCACTCCTGTGTCACTCACAGCAGGAGGACAAAAACGTCTAAGTACAGTTCAGTGTGACTAGCTATCAGATATTAAGGTGACATAAATTTTCATTGATGTACTAAAAATGTGTTGATTTTAAAAAGCATTCCATTTTACTTTAAACATTTGTGCACAACTACATAGGTTTTGAAATATAAAGAAAATTTAATGATGCTAAAGGTTTAGGGGTGTGTTAAAAGCATTTTATCATTTGCTTAGCAAACCGCATTAACTAATTTTTCTTTAATACAGATGAAATGCAGTCTTGGAAAGCCTAAAAATGAACTTAATTAAGCTCGCATCATTAACTCAGTGCAATATGATCTCTGCCATTACCTCTGTAGGTCTGACCACTATTTTACAGACAAACTCAGCTGACTTGAGTAACACCATAAGAGTGACAACTAATTAAAAGAAAACCTTACCTTATTGGCAACAGCATTGACACTTGGCCGAGCATCAAATATAAATATTTTGTGAGACTGGGCATTGGAATCCATGATGGCCTGAAGGTACTTTTCATCCTCTTTGCTGCGCTTCCCGCTCACTCCAACCATGGGCTGGCTGCAGCGAGTGACTGTGGCTTGACTTTCAGGATGAATCCAGGATAAAACCTTCATGAAAGGACATGGTGACATACACCTACTGTGTCCCTGCTTCCAAGCTTCCTATAGAGCAGTCTCTATACAGATGTCTGGCAGGACAAGCTCAGTACCCTTCAGGGTACCAGGAAAACATGCCACCCTCATTTCTAGGCAACTCTGCTTTAGAGAGAATTACCTAATTTCTAATCAGACATTGTTATCAAACTCACTGATTATTGAGAAGTCTTGTCTTAAGAAGTACATTAAAACAGAGCTCAATAAACCCTGCTTGATTTTTTTACTATATCAATAAAACTGTAAAGTCCTCAGAATCTATGCATTTGCAACTAAAATCATTTCATCTGCTCTTTTGAGATAGTTATACATGATAAAATGTAGTTTCCTACTTTCTTGGACTCACCATAACTAAAGAATATATTAAGATATAGAATGGTAACAATACACAGAGCAAATGTCTAAGTTAAGAGCCAGCAATAGTGTTATAACTTCACAGTTTAACTTGGTATCTAATGTCCACATATAAATGCTGTGGCTTATCACCTTGAACCCTTGGATATACCTACTCAGCCTACTTACTGGGATCCGGCCCCGTGACCTAAAGGATGCCACTCTCTTTAGCTCCTCATCAGGAATGTTTGCTGGCACAACCAAGAGGGCAGGATATGTGTCACAGAGTTCATAGCGTTCATTTATCTTTGTTATTCTCCAGCTTTCATTTGGAATTCCCTACACATGACATAAAACACAAGACAACCTGTGAGTTAAAAATATAACAGACACTAGGACAGTAACCACCTAAGCCAGTTTCACCTATCTCTACTATGCACATCTTAAAACTGTTCAAATAGTGATGGCTAGGATTTCACGAAGACACATTTTAATGTGGGGATCTGCAGTTACATGGCACCAGATGTAATATTAGTAAGCCTGTTAGTTCATTAGACACTAACAGAGTGTACATGTGAGCCTGTGCTAGGCACATTTGGAGGAGGGGGGGGAACAGACAGATAGCAAATAGTATCTGCTCTCCCAGTTCTCACAGCAGCCCTCAGGCCATGATCAGACCGATTTTGCTGCTGTATAGATAGAGGTATACATGCTTTAAAACTTTCTCTGGTTGCTAGCACTCTGTCGGAAATGTTTTCATTTCACTTCTGTTTCTGCAGGATATAATTGCTGGTAGTTACCAAGTAGAATAGTTCATTACAACCAGGTCACACAATCCTCTAGTTTCTACTTTTGAAAAACAACCTACCAGCCAAACTTTTGCTTTAAAAGATAATAATAAAAAGAAATCTACTGCTATTGCTACTATTACAACAACTACTACTACCACTACTGCTACTGCTACCATTGTTGTTGTTGTTGTTGTGGGAGGTGGGCAGGAAGAGCAAAGGCAGGTACCACAGCCCACCTAGAGGCCAGAGGAGAGCTATGTGTAGCTAGTTGGTTTCAGCCTCCACCCTGATGTGCATTTGGGGGATTAACTCTGGTCTCCAGGCGTGGGAGCCATCTCACCAGCCCAAGATAATCTACTTCTTCTAGTTACCTTTAAAATTGTGTGGGTTTGATGTTCTACCGTTACTCTGTGTCTATGTGTGAGCTTCTTTATAGTAATCTGATATTAACTCATGTTATTCACTGTACAAACTGGTTATCTTTCATTACTCAGACTACTACTAACTTACCTACTGAAACATAGTTTTGCTTGCATTGTGTGAATTCAAAGCCTACCTTCCACAATAATAACTATGTTATCATGGACAGATTGCTTAACCTTCCCATGCTTCAGTTTACCCATGATATGCAGATATATAGTACCTTTACACCATATATTTACCACATGGTTTAGTAAATAAAACCAGTATGCAAAATGTTAGTAACACGCAGAGCACACTGTAAGCAAATTCTTCTCTTATCGTCCCTTCATTCACTCATTCAACAGACACAGTCTATGACATAGCAGGCACTGCTAATCCTGATGACATTATCAGTGAGAAAACTAGTCAGTACTTTCCCTACTGGAGCACAAGCAATAACAATACCAAAGAAATAACAAATGATTCCTTCAAAAAAGACAGAACAAAGAGCCTCAACAAAGAAAACCACGTGTGCCATTAATAAATACTCATCAAGTGTAAATGCATCAAAGTGGAGTGGAAACTATCTGAGAAGCTATCAACAGTAATTAAACTTTGAACTTATGTAAAAGGGAGAGAGAGTAGCAGAGTGTTTGCCCAGCACACGTGAGATCATGAACTCAACCCCCACAAGCACCCACACAAACATCAAGTTAAGAAGTAAGGGTACTAAGGTAAGTCAGATGCTGCCTTAGCAGAAGGGAATATCTCTCTATCCTCTGTGAAGAACAGAACTCAAATTAGAAGCAGTACAGTTACTTTTTTATTTCATAAATTATAGAATGCCTAAAATGAAAAAACGGAATGAATGATATTACGACATATAAGAACATTAAAGTTTACACATACTGATCCCATTTTCAACTTTATAGTGAACAAACATTTTTTTAGACAAAATGATACTTATAAATTAGATAAAGACTCATAAAGGATCACTAGTGTATTCTAAAAAGCAACTCAAAGGAAATGAAAAGAAACCACCAAACCAGATTAGCTTCCAGTTAAAACAAAAGGAAGAGACACTGAAAGAACTCCTCACTTTGATCAACTGTCTGTCATGAAAATAGCATAGAACACAAAAGCACGTACCTGCCTTCTGTACTCTAGAAGGGGGTCATACAGTTTCCACCCATTTTCGGGAAATACTTCTTTATACTCAAAAGCAAAAAGAGGCTACAAAATAAACAGCAGTTTAAAGACATTTAAGAAAGTAACGAGTCAGAAATGTGTCCCTAAAGCACGTCTGCTTTGATTACTTATTTGCAAGAACATTTTGTATTGCCCCTTTTAAATAGTTTTTATGACTGAAATTACTATTTTATTTACAACACTAAATATCTTTATATGCTTTAAAAAGTACAGAAAATACAAGACCCATTTATAAAATTTAGCAAATGCTAACCTACTTCTTTTAAATATTTTGGTACCTTTTGTAGGTTTCATTCTAAGTAACAAATGGCATCTCCAAGAAGGTGCTTTCCAACAGAAATAACTGGTCCATATTGTATGCTCTAATACACTGAACAAGCTTTTTATCCATTGGCATATAAGCTTTTTAAACATGTAACTAGAAAAAAAAAAACTATGGTGTTTAAAAAAAAAAAAACTGCAACTCAAGTGAGGAATCCAGTGTTAATTCCAGTGCTGGGCCAATTCCCTGCCATCTCCATTGTAGCTCTAACATGGGAATGAATATGGCTGCCGTGGAGGTGAAATGCTGTCATGCAGTTGAGAGATTCTAACACAGCTAAAATACTCACTAGTAACTGCCCCAAACTCCTAGTCCTAATGCCAGCTTCCCACCCAGGAAGACTTCAAACTCTAATGAAGCTTTTATCATAGAAACATCCAACAAAAAATATTACATAAGCCCAGATGGTGACACAGGCTGTAATCCAGACCTCATGGAGCTATGGCAGGTGAAGCCAGCCTGTCTCAAATAAAGACACATAAACAAAATGACTCTGTGGTACAGCACTTGCCTAGCATGTGTGAAGCCCCTCCCAAGAAATCAACATGTACTTATAGAATGTCATACTGAAATGGACCTTGGACACAAGATAGCCTCTAGCTGCGTGCCAAATCAGGAACATAAAAGGGAGAATCTGGACAACTTAGCTGAGTCTGTCCACACTTGTAATTACAATACAGATTAGAGAGAAACATTTACCAAGCCATTAGACACAGGAAATGCATATTTCATTAGATTCTCAAATATGGATCTTCTTGTTCGACCCTCCGGTTTATGTGCAAATCTTAAGTTCCTGATATCCTAGAAAAGATATAGTATCTAATTAAATCACTTTGTTCCTTTTTAATGAATAAATGAGGTTACTTGGAAATGTTGGGTAAAGGGAAGATCTGCATTTACAATACAAAAACAGCTCCTGCAAGAAAAAACAAAAAATAGAAACAAAAACAAACAAACAAACCAAAAAAAAGATGGTTCACTGGGAGCGAGAAACCCAGAACACTCTACTACACAGCGGAGAATCCTCCCCTGCTCAGCAGGGCCAAAGGGCAAGGAAATGACGTTAAGTACTGACACACACCCACTATCAACATTTGTTCTTTTCTGGGCAGGAGAAATGGCTCAGTAGGTAAAGTGCTTGCCTCAAAAGCATATGACCATAAAATTCCCAGAACCTAATTTTTAAAAATAAAATCCATGATCAGCTGTTATTATATCTCCATCACATAGAGATCACTTCTTATTCACTCTTGCTTCCTAAGGCTCACTTCACGTCTCTTCTGCTAGACAGGACTAAACTGCTTTCCCTTTCCTGCACTTCAGTGACATACCTACTAGCTGGCTATACCTGCCCAGACTCGGCCTACACTGGATCTCAGGGACTCTCACATGTGTCCTCATCTGTTTCTCACGCTCAGGCAGTGACATTAGTAGTCAAATTTATGCTGGCTCACAGCATCTAGTAAAATAGAAGTCTCCATTTTTATTTAAGTATTTTAACCTAGGCAAAAGTTGAATTTACTTTGTTACAGTCTCATTACTGTTGTGATTAGGCTCTATCCTACTCTGTTACTCAGTACTGTACAATATGAAATATGTACTTATAAACAGTTTTGTTTGTTTTTAATACTGACACTCCATTTTACAAGCAATTTTAGACTTCATTCCAGGGATGAAAGACGACTGCATCCTAGAGAGCACCCAGAAATGATACTATGTGTCACACACCACCGTCCGTCTATCCATCCAGTAGAGACAGATCAATGGTTTATTTCTGAGAGTAGAAAGACACTACTCTATAGTTCACTGTGTTGAATTGGTACTGCAAAGGCACATGGTGGATTGAAATCCTACCAGAGAAACCAAGGCCAAGAACTTAACAGACACACCAGACTATGGAAAATACAGCTCCCTCATCTGGACCCTATAGCTCCCTTATCATCTGAAACCTGGTGTGTCAAGAACTAAGAACTCCCCGACTGCTCTTGAAGCTCTGGCTGGGCTAGCCTACTCAAATTCCTGATGCCTGTGTGTTCTCCCATCTGAATCTAACTGGTCATCCCTTGCTTCAGACTCACTTCCTGTGCTGGCTGACCTCACACCTAGTGGTAGCTTGCTTCCTCCAGCACTAGTCTGATTTACTACCTATAGACACAGACTCTCTTCACAGACTTATGAAGCTCCTGAAAACCACTGAGGCCTCTATAACTGGTGTCCATTCTGCGATCCATCTATATGCCAAGCGATATATAAAAACATTTACTATGTGACCTGAGAGTTCATATTAGCAATTAAGACTAGACTAAAAGAACCTTCAGTCAGTCTACAAGGTTGATGTGGCTGTATGACACAGTGCTGTCAATGAAACCACAAAACGTCAATGTACTGCTATTCAATAATTCTCACGTCAGAAATATACAAATGTGTTCTTCTGATTTAGGGCATAGAACACCCCTGATAATTTTTAAAAACCACACACAGAGAAAATACATAGTGTACTTTCAATACCAATAAAACAGCTTATTGCAAATCTGAGTCAAATGAGTATCAACTGTACCACTCTGTGAAAATACATATATGTATACTGTGGCCTCTTGTAAACATCCTTATGACTGGTAAACACACACATGTATACTGTGGCCTCCTGTAGACATCCTTATGACTGGTAAACACANACATGTATACTGTGGCCTCCTGTAGACATCCTTATGACTGGTGTCTTAGTCAGGGTTTCTATTCCTGCACAAACATCATGACCAAGAAGCAAGTTGGGGAGGAAAGGGTTTATTTGGCTTACATTTTCATACTGCTTTTGATCACCAAAGGATGCAGGACTGGAACTCAAGCAGGTCAGAAAGCAGGAGCTGATGCAGAAGCCATGGAGGGATGTTCTTTACTGGCCTGCTTCCCCTGGCTTGCTCAGCCTGCTCTCTTATAGAACCCAAGACTACCAGCCCAGAGATGGTCCCACCCACAAGAGACCTCTCCCCCTTGATCACTAATTGAGAAAATGCCCCACAGCTAGATCTCATGGAGGTATTTCCCCAACTGAAGCTCCTTTCTCTGTGATAACTCCAACTGTGTCAAGTTGACACAAAATTAGCCAGTACAGACTGGTAAACACACACATGTATACTGTGGCCTCCTGTAGCCATCCTTATGACTGGTAAACACATCCCCATCACCTCTTGGTTAACCCCTCTCCAGTAAAGACCCAACTATAACAGTACAGGTCCACAGAAAAACATATCTACAACTATTTCAAAAGTCAGCCTGCCCGAAACTTTATGTAATATTTCTTTCTTTCTTTTTTTTTTTTTTGTACTATTTCTTGCTAAAGAGAAATGACCAAGAAGCAAGGTACACTACTATATACGTAGATAACAGCCATTACACTCAGAACCTTCTTGACGTCAAGAAACTAGCAGTTATTAAGTCAGTAATTTTCACATGAGATTCAACAAACTTTTAAGATTAACACATGCAAACATTTTGGATGCTACACAAACTGTTTCTTGTACTTAGGGCACTGAGAGAAGGAGACAGAAGTCACGTGGTCTAGAACTGGGATGTGCACAAGCCAGGCGGCGGCAGCACCCCACCCACCCACCCCCGAAGGCAGCGGCGGCAGGTCTACGAGTCGGAGGCCAGGCTGCCCTACAGAGCGGGTTCCAGGACAGAGACCTTGTCTCAGAACAAACAAACAAGACATGTGCAAAAAGGCTGATCAGGTATTGGTATTAAATGCCATGTGACTTAACGGCAAATAATAGTCACCTCTATAAGAATACATTTCTACTATATAATCCATGTGTACCGGTTTCCAAGTATAGGTTCTAGTTAACAGCTTTCTCGAGCAAATACAACTACACCAATATTGTAAAATTTACCTTGCACACAGTTTCCAGGCCATAAGAGTTTTCACCTCGGCTAGATGCACCACCAATTTTTTCTACTCTACTTATCACTCCAAGAGAAGCATCTAGAACAAATGGGGGGTCCTGCAAGATGAAAAGAAAACACACAACTTATAATAAAAAAAAAAAAAAAAACTGAAGTGCTTGAATAACATGAACAGGACCATGGATTCAATGTCCAACACCTGTTTCCCAAAAATGTTAAAAATCTTCACCAGAAATTCTTTAGTCAAATGTTTTCCGGAAGGAAACTGGAAATGGTGGGGCACGCCTTCAGACTGAGGCTGAGGCAGGAAGTGGTGGGGCACACCTTTAGACTCAGAGGCTGAGGCAGGAAGACTTCTGAGTTTGAGTCTAGCTTGGTCCCATAGCAAGTTATAGGACAGCTATGGCTACTTAATTATTATGTCTCAATAATAAATAAGTCAATTAACCAGAAGTAAGCAAACATCCCAAAAAACCACAAATATACAGACAGAAGCAAATCCCAAGAAGCCTCACCCGCTCCATGCTTTTGAAATATAATCTGTAATCTGTGACTGTCAGCGTCCCTCGTACAGCACCGGTGAACGGACATATGTAAGTCACATCTTTGGCTGAAAAGACAAAATAGCCATAGTTTACTTGATGCTATGTGCTATTGAAAACAGATTACACATTTTATAAAATTAATTTGCTTGGCTAATTGTAACAAATCACAGAATAAATGATGTAAAAAAAAAAATATCCATCAGAAGCTTAACCCAAAGGTCCAACTTTATCTTAACCTAAGGACTGTGCGGCCCTGGCTCTCCGGGACTCACTCTGCAGACCAGGCTGGCCTCGAACTCAGAGATCCGCCTGCTCTGCCTCCCAATGGTTGGGATTACAGGCGTGCACCCCCACCACCTAGCTAATGCAGGGATTTTTAATCTTAAAATATTATAAATTCCCTCCATGCCATTATTAGGGCAAAATATAAGATTTCCCCAAAGTAACGCAGGTCAATTCTGAAGAACCGCAAGATTCTACAAACTTCCAAGGGGAGTTTGGGAGGCAAAAACCTACCCAATCTGTAAGACACTAAACGTTCCTGACTTTGGTTCCATATTAATCAATTTGAAGGGCTGACTGTGTCATATGGGATTTGAACTGAGACCAATCTTTTAACAGCTGTTCTAAACCCCACGTCCTCTAGGAAGTGTGAGGTACATTTTCTTAATCAATTTCCAATGCATGTTTCATTTAGAGATTTCTGAAGTTAAATAAGCCCATCACTATATAAAGACAGATTTTGTTTCTGTTATGCTCTTGTAGCTTAATTTATAAAGTTTTATCAGTGTCACTGAAATGGTTCCGGGTGACGTCAGACCCCGTTTTCTTCAGCAGGAAAAGCAGCTGGCACTCTTCTCCTACAGCCACCATGGACGTCCTTCTTGTACGCGCTTACTCCCAGACAAGGAGAGAAGACGCATGCGCGCAATCACCACTACCAACACCGTCTCTGCTTTGTTCTATACCCCCCTCACTGCAGACAGAGAGATACTTTCAGCCGGCTCACACCAGGGAGAAAAAGACTACCCTGAGCAGAGTAAAGGGCAGAACCAGCCCACACTGGTCACCTATACTTAGTTTATGAAATACTTTCCACCTGTGTATGTGTAACTTAGCCTCAATCATCAGATATATGTGTGTGTGTATCTCAGATGTATTATGTATGTATATATGTATATGTATGTATATATATATGAATATATTTTCTAATAACTTAGATGAGAATATCAATGTGCAAAAAAGTAAAATGAACTTTTCAGCATTCCATAACCAATAATTATTATAAGATAAACCCAGTTCTCCTGACTAAAAACATGAATATTAGGCTATCTCTTAGCAAAGCTAACCCACTAACAGAGCATAGTCTGCTCAGTATCTGACTCCTTCATTAAAGCTGAGTGACTTTAGTGTGGGAATACCAGGCCATAATTCCCACAGCATTCACTGAATGCTTCTACTACCATTTGGGCTTCTTATTACATTTACTTATTTGTATGTGTATATGGGCACATATATGCTATGGCCATAACACTCATGAGGTTTATCATTATTAACTATGTCCACTTCAAGTCCTTCCTAGTATCTGCATTAATATACTCAAATACCTCCAAGTGTTGTAAGCAAGAGAACAGTTTTAAAAAAAAAAAAAAAAGAGCAGAAGCAGAGGTAGCGAATCCCTGAAGGTGAAAATGCAAGATAAAGAGTGAATCTGAGGCTAAGAACATTTGGGATAGGACGCATGGGATAGTTTGGCCTGGTTCAGAGACAGAGGTACTTATTTGCATGCAGGAAGGTCGAGGCTCAGGTTGAAACACACATTTGTACTCATTAACCTATATGTGGGTAAACAGACTAATGAGATATAACCAATTGGAAGAATAAGCAATAAGGAAACTGGTTGTGGGTTAAGTCCCAGAGCATGCTGATAGTGAAGGAAAGTGGCCAATGGAAGATTCTTTTGTAAGTTCACACACTATAATGGAGGTGGCAAGGGCACTGATCTTAGAATAGCAGAAAGAAACCATTATGGGCTGAGGTGTGGTTTTATTAGCTAAAAAGTTCCCAATGCTATAGTTTCCTCATCCATCAAAGCAAGCTAATGTCTTTCCTACAATATTATCCTAAGCATCATTACGGTAACTATTCCCATCACTCAGCATCCACAGAGATAATATATGAAAGATGGTGCTTACTTTATTTAACGAAGAAACCACTTGCTTCACCCTCCCAATGTTTTTTTCTCAAGATTTATTTATTATTATATCTAAGTACACTGTAGCTGTCTTCAGATGGACCAGAAGAGAGCGTCAGATCTCATTACAGGTGACTGTGGTTGCTGGGATTTGAACTCAGGACCTTCAGAAGAGCAGTCGGTGCTCTTAACCACTGAGCCATCTATCTCCAGTCCCCACCCTACCAATGGTTTACTCCCCAATCTATCCATATTTGTTTTGTGAACAAGCGTAACAAAACAAAAGCACCAAGTACGGCTTTCCTGATCACTGACTGCACTAGGTCACTAGCCTTGCTTACACACACTGGTACTCGTTCTGCAATGAACATCAAAGACTTCATCCAAAAAATAACCTGAACTTACTCAAGGAAGAAAGTTACAAAAAGTAGAAAATAAAATGCTGTACTTTAATAAAAATCACTTGTTTAATGTTTTTAGCTAGCCAACACAGTGGCTAAATGATGTAATTCAAATGATAAAACTGCTCTTCACGGAGTTCAGCAATAATTTAAAAAGAGTAACGTTGAATTTGTACATTTCCCAACATCCAGACAGGAACACTCCCAACAGCTCAGGTCTCAGCTTGCAGAGCACAGGCGGAGTCTACAGGAGAATGAACAGCTGTGCAGATAAAAAACATTACAGACCCATATCTTTAATGTTCTCTCCTGGAAGCAGGGCTGGCTCCTCCATTTCTGCTAACTTGTTTGACTCCCTCAGGACCTGGATGGGGATATGTAAGAAATAAACACTTTTTATTCAAAGGCTATTTTTTGTTTCATTCAAATTTCACTTTAGACTGTTTACTTTTATTTGAAATTATAATTAACACTAACTTTAAATCAAATTATAAAAACTTCAGCAACTTGAAACTGCCATTTTTCTAAAGTATTTCCTGAATGCCTATGAATTATAAAATCTTGCATTCACTAAAAAACTGCATATTTTCACAATAAATCCTAAAAAAGCATAAATATAAAGTAAGTTTTTAATCCTCATTTCATAGGTAAGAAAAAATAGGTCCAAGTGGCAGTGAACTTACTTAGTTCCAAAGTTAAGAAAGAGCAGCCTGGGTCCCATAATAATAGTAGGAAAGTCCAAAGCCCACCCCGCTTCCAATAAACCATGACAAGGGTGCAGAGCACATTTACAATCAGTGACACTAGATCCTAGTGTAGATTTACTATTTGGAGAATTCTTAAGTGACACCTATAACCTTATTAAGAGAGGAATATTAAATTAAATCCTTACCCTCAGAAACATGTTCCACTTTTCCAATAAGCAGATACAGAATCAAGGTCATGTTGTCAGACACCTCCTAAACAGTAGTGTGTACAAAGGTGCCAGGATTGCCCCCTCAGCCAGAGGTGCTACTAGACACAGTGTGGTCAGTGACTAATGTAGTCAAAGTGCTGAGAATTGATCACTATAGAACGATAAGCCCTAAAGTGTATCTATAACCCATCCTGCCAGTCATGTGCCCCTACACACACACACACACACACACACACACACACACACCCCTCAGGGAACACTGCAGAAGAGTGGGAGGAAGAATGTAAGAGATGAAAAATGGAAAGGAATGCTCTGGAAAGCTCTTCTGGACATGACATGGTCACTACACTGGTAAACTCACCATACTTGTGTTTATTTGTGTAAGAAAAGTCACCAGAAAGAATAAGGGAAGGGAACATGAAGTGAAGGATGACTTGCTGAAGTGGCAGTGGGTAACAGGAACCAGGGTGGGAGGGTGTGTGTATGTGTGTATGTGTTTTGTGTGTGTGTGTGTGTGTGTGTGTGTGTGTGTGTGTGTGTGTGTGTAAGAGGATATGACCAAGATCCATTGTTTATACATCAAAGAATTAATCAAAGAAGAGAAAAAAGGAAAACAGGATCCTTTGGGAGAAAATAGATGATAATGTTGGGATCAGGGCAAGGAATTGGATAAGCATCTCACAATAGAGTAAAGAACTTTCAAATATCACCAAGGGTGTGACTTATGAAAGATCTTCCCAGTGGGAGCTTCTACAGTGAGCACACCAGTCACCCTCAAGTGTACATTAATATTCATGGGCCCACTATGAAGTAAATAGCAAAATAACTAACTGTACAAGGGAAGGCAGAGAAGAACATCTCACGTTAATAACACCAAAGAATGTGCGCAGATGTTCTGTCCCGGGTCAGCTCTCACAGAGGTAGCAGGCACAGCTCTCAAGGATGGGCTGTAAGGAACAACTTCTTCTCAAGATTAAATATAACAAGTCAGAATATTCTACCTTAAATAAACTGAGCACCTCAACCAGTAAGTAGTCAAAGTGAACTCTATGGTGAAGAGCCATGGTGACAGAATATAACCTTGACAAGGCTGCGGATACAGCACTTCACCTCTGAGGTCTTTCCACAACCTGCAACCCCAGTTTGACAATGAACAAAATGGTATACTCTACAGAGCATCAGGTCAGCTTCTTCAAACTAAGAATCACTGGGAACAAGGGTCTTAGAACTGTCGCAGTATTGGGAATGCCTTACTGACACTACTGTCAAATGTTCTGGGTAAGATCCTGTAGCCCAGAGAACACTGAGTTGTTATGGAGATAGGAATCAAAGGCAGACTTTAGTAACGGGAATAAGTACTAGTTCATTCTCTCTCTCTCTCTCTCTCTCTCTCTCTCTCTCTCTC
>NC_034599.1:9216780-9257995 GCF_900095145.1 Mus pahari | reverse complement strand
CACACACACACACACACACACAGACTAGACTAGACTAGACTAGACTAATAGCATAAGACAATATATGACCTATAAGGGAACTCTTTACTAACAGTTAAACAGTTTTTCTTTAACTTTAAACTGATCTAAAATTAAGCTGACCTAATAAAAATGATAAATAATAACATTTGATGTTATTGATGAACACTCTGGCCTCATTATGAGCAATTGTGAGCCCGTCACTTATTACTTATGACATATATGGTATCCTAAGACAATGAGAGAAGTCGTTATGCCAGTGGTCCTCAATCTTCCTAATGTTGTGACCCTTTAATACACACCTCCATAGTGTGGTGACCTCAACGGTAAAGTTACTTTTGCTGCTACTTCATGACTGTAATTCTGCTACTGTTATGAATTATGATGCAAACGCAGAGGTTGAGAACTGCTACTTTATGCTGCAATGGTGACAACAGAGGTAAATTTTGTTTTTAACTAAAAAGAAACCTACATTTTGAACCAACTGTTTCTAAGTAGTAAGATCTGACTACAAGCAGACCAAAACAGGTTAAAATTAAGCTTATGTCCTACTTTAGTTTGATTAACCTAAGAATAGACAAAATAGATATGAACCACATATTTGTTAGCATTAAGAAGGCGAGCACCAAGACTTACACCCACTGTTACTAGCACCAAGTAACACCTGGACGCACGTGTTCTTCCAACGCTTACCAGGAAGACACTGTGAATAGGACAGTGCACACATACAGATTATGAAGCCCTGGAGCTGGAGATATGTCTTTAATCCAGTGTTACACAAAAGATAACAATAAGTATTTTTAAACCTTTATAGATTCCTAAACTGTCTTCATGTATTTATTAAAATGAAAAAGATAATGGTCTCAATAATTCTCCAAAATTCTCAACAGCAAAGAACTTCATTACTGAAGATATTTATATTCTCCACAATGTCTGAATAAAACCAGAAAGAATATGCTACAGACACTTGAACCTAGACTTCCCATCTTTCAGAACCTTGAACATGAATGTCTACTATTTAAAAAGAAACTCTGAAGAAGGAGTAGAATTAATATCATACAAGAATGCATTTTCCATCATTCATGGATAAGTGGTTGAAGAAAAGCAGATGAATCCACAAATATACTAAGTGCTGCATTGCTTCACTCATGTGGTTAATTTTGTAGAAGACAGACATAAATTCAAAATACTGGAATACTTTTGAAGATACTGAGATGTGTAGGGATGATCCATCACCTAGCACTTATGTGACTTACCTACAGAATTGGATTCAACAGGATAGAACACTGGTGTGATGGCTAATCTTGGCTGTCAACTTGACTATGTCTGGCATCAACTAAAACCCAAGCAGCTGGGCACTCCTGTGAGGGATTTTCTTGATTAGATCATTGAAAGTGGGAAGACCTACCCTTTATCTGAGCCACACCTCCTGGTGGCAGCCTACATAAAAGGACATGGAAGAAGGAAGCTTTTGCTCATTGCCTGCTTGTTCTCACTCTTCTGGCAAGTTCATCTATTCTGATGATGAGACAGTTATTCACTGTTGTTTAAATCTACTTTTTCTAGATTCTAACCCAGACTAAAGACAGCAGTTCTCTACAAATACCCTGGAATTCCAGTACCAGATAGGGACTGCTGAAGACATTCAGTCTTATAGATTGCACAGCTACCAGATTCTTTGCCTTTCCATCAGGAGGTAGCCCACATTGGACTACTAGTATCATAGCCTGTAAGACACTCTCATAAATCCCTTTACACATACATTTTTCATCCTATCAATTCTGTTCCTTTAGAGAACCCTGACTAATGCAACTGGCAATACAGTAAAGTACAGTACAGTACAATATTAGATATGAGACTATGGACATATTAATCTGAGACACTATGTGGAATTAACAAAGCTAGAAGTCTTCTAAGAGATCATTTAAGTGCAGCACTTGGATTAATGGTTGGCTATAGTGCATTTTCAATGAATGTTAGCTATTATTCCCTGTTACTACAGAATTAATCAGGAAAACCATATCATAAAAGAAATATTATCTTTAGACAAAATATTTAAAAGTACTAACTTAAGGAATGAAATCATTCATCTTTTAAAATAATAAATAAACATTCAAATTTACTGGCCTTATACTGCTGTGAACAGACACCATGACTGAGGCATCTGTTATAAGGCTAATTGGGGCTGGCTTACAGGTTCAGAGTTGCAGTCCATGATCATCAAGGTGGATGCATAGCAGCACCCAAGCAAGCATGGTGCAGGCAGAGCTGAGAGTTCTACATCTTCATCTGAAGGCTGGTAGTGGAAGACTACTGGCTTCCAGGCATCTTAGGATGAGGGTCTTAAAGCCCATGCCCACAGTGACACACCTACACCAACAGAGCCACACCTTCTAACAGTGCCATTCCCTGGGCCAAGCATATACAAACCATCACAAGAAATGAGTGTGAACTTTGAGGATTTTCTGTTATCATCTATTACAGGTTCTACTGATAGTGCTGGAAAGATACTGAACAGT
Organism: Mus pahari; assembly: GCF_900095145.1. Lineage (NCBI taxonomy): Eukaryota > Metazoa > Chordata > Mammalia > Rodentia > Muridae > Mus > Mus pahari. Next base: position 9,255,458 of record NC_034599.1, on the reverse strand, counting down.
ACAGATATCCTAAGTATGTTCAAGCAGTATACATACCCTCAAATCAGGAGAAAAGTTGTCTGCAGAAGTTGAAATGGAATCTGATGATATAGCAGAAGCTGATTTGGTATGCACCGAGTTCTCTGAATGAGAAGTGGAAGCACTACAAAAGATAAAAGCACACAATGTTTGGAAAATGAGGCTTTGAAGAACAATTTTAAATGTTTGATTTATAACTCCAATAGTTATTGCAACTTGCATTGTCAGCAGATTCTGGATTGCCTCTTCAATGACTTCTAGAAATACAGAAAAAATGAAGATTCTGCTTTTTAAGAGTCAAAAACATAATTTGGATGGGCTTCTTCCTTTTATCCATTCATCCATGCATGTATTTATTTTATTCATCTAAAGGACATCCATGGAGAGGGGCTGGTGAGATGGCTCAGCAAATAGGTCAAATAGAAAAATTAAGGTCATTTGTGGCTGATGCAGGCATGAATTTATGGGGAAGAGATCTGTTACAGCAATGGGAAACACGGATTAGCATTCTTCCAAGTTGAGAGACAAACCATAAAAGATGTTCCTAAGAAAATAAAAAAATAAAAAAAAAAAGAAAAGAAAAAGATGTTCCTGATGAATGTATTAAAACATGTTATCAAGAACAGTCTGAGACTGTCCAAATAGTCCTTAAACCAGACACAGCAGAGGCTAGCTCTCCAACTTTATTTGGGGGAGCCATTGCTGAAAATCCACCAATGAACTTACCACTAAGATGACTGATTGACCAATTAGTTTGGATAAAGCAAAGGCCTATAACAAATGAAAAATTACAGGCATTGGAACAAGTAGTCCAAGAGAAATTGGAGGGTCAACACATAGAAGAGTCCACCAGCCCTTGGAACGTTCCTGTATTTGTCATTAAAAACAAATCTATCAAATGGAGAATGTTGATGAATCTAAAAGCAATCAGCAAAATCATTCCAGCTTGGAATCTCATGGCCTTCCTTGTTACCCAAGGAATGGTCTATCATAGAGATTGATTTAAAAGATTACCTTTTCACAATTTCTTCACAAGAACAAGATAAAGATATGCTTTCTTTCTTTCTTTCTTTCTTTTTTTTTTTAAGATTTATTTATTTATTATAACTACAGTACACTGTAACTGTCTTCAGACACTCCAGAAGAGGGCGTCAGATCTTGTTATGGATGGTTATGAACCACCATGTGGTTACTGGGATTTGAACTCCGGACCTTTGGAAGAGCAGTCGGGTGCTCTTACCCACTGAGCCATCTCACCAGCCCAAGATATGCTTTCATAGTGCCCATATTTAACCACTCTATGCCAACCAAAAGGTACCATTGGAGAGCCAATATTTCACAAGAAATATTGAATAACTTATGGCACTATTTGGTGCAATAGCCATTAGAAATAATTTGTAAGTAGTTTCCTCAATCCATAATTTTCCATATGCATGATATCTTACTGGCTGATTCAGATATAAATACCTTTGAAAAATGTTTAATAAAATAAAGAGAATTTTGACTTGCTAGGGATTACAAATTGCTCCTAAAAAAAAAATACAAAGATGAGATTCTACTAATTACCTAAGATGTAAAATAAGTCTATAAAAGATCTGACCACAGAAGATACAAGTCGGAAGAGTCCAATTAAGAACTCTTAATGACTTTCAAAAGTTGTTGGGAGACATTAATTGGCTAAGGTCCACAAATGGATTAGCTACTNAAGAGCTAACAACTTTACAAAGTGATAAAACCTAAATAGTCCAAGAAAATTATCAGCTGAAGCTGAAAAACAAAAATTGACTCTGGTAAGAAATTACAAGATGAACATATAGATCATCTTAATCCAAAGATGTCCTGTATCTTGGTAATTTTGTTTTCTACTCATTCTCCCACAGGAATCAGAGATTATATCTTAATATTTTTAGTACCAAACAAAATACAAATTTAAAAACCTATATAGAAAAGGTTTCTGGATTGATTCTGAAAGGAAAAATGAAATTTGGACAATTACCTGGAATAGATGGTGGCATCTTTTACTAATGTTGAGATTACTTCATTATAGGCAGAAAACGAAAGCTGGCAAAGAGTCTGAAGTAATCTTCAGGGGAGAAATTAACAACAAATACCCAAAATGCAAGCAACTTCAATTTATATAAAGAACTAATTGGCCCCTGATATAATAAAGGGATTCCAATTTCTGCATTTTATACCCATGCAAATAAATCAGTAAAAGCAGGCTATAGGTCAGAACAAAAGCAAGTAAAATGGCTCAGAGACTTTACGATTCAGTTCAAAAATCAGAGTCATATAAGTTCTACCGCTAAACTTATTTAGGATGATTCCAAATTAACTTTACTACTCAGTCAACTATAAGTTACAAGAAACAGAAACTCTCTGTTGTATATAACACAGATCAGATCCCATATGGGTATACCAGGCCCTCTAGCACAAAGCAATAATGAAATTGATCAACTATTAGTCGTTGCTGGATGCTTCAGAATTTCATGAGAAATACCATGTTAACAGCAAAGGTTTGAAAGGGATTTTTCTATAACTTGACAACAAGCCAAGGAAATAATAAGGAAATGTCCTACTTGTTTATATAACAAAACTCTATTACCTGACGGAGTAACCCAAAAAGTACCCAAAGAAATGAAATTTGCCAAAAGCATATATTTCATTTTGCAGAGTTTGGAAAATTAAAATATGTATACCATACCACAGATACATATTCAGGACTTCAATGGGCAACTGCTTTAAATTCTGAAAAACCTGACTCAGTAATTACATACTTATTAGAAGTTGTGGCAATTATGGGATTGCCTATACAAATTAAGACAGATAATGCTCCAGCATATGTCTCTAGTAAAAACGAAACAATTTTTTACATATTATAATATAAAGTGTATCACAGGTACCCCACAATCTGACAGGACAAGAAGCTATGGAGAGATCCAATTATACTTTAAAAGAGATGCCTAACAAACAAAAATGAGTAACAACCCCCCCCCAGAGATAGTGCATTATGGACTTAAAATTTTTTGAACAAAAAATAACAACGGAGACCCTGGATTATGGGAAAAACTGATGAAGTAAATCTTCCTGTTTATATTAAAGGATGTCCTAACCTCAGAATGGAAGGCAGAATATGTATTGTACTGGGGAAGGGGTTTTGTGCTTATTTCCACGGGGGGGGGGGGAGAGCTACAGATTCCTTTCAAAGTGATAAAAATCAGATTTGACAGGGGGAGACTTCTGAAGATCTTGGCTACAGACAGGAAGAAAGAAGTCAGAAAGACCAACAAAGCAAGTAACTTGTATTACTGATCCCTCTGCACTGGGAACAGTTCTGAGACTAGCTGAAATATGAAAGTGTCTCCAGAAAGGACTTTAGCTATGCCTAGCCAATCAATCTTGTTGGCTATAGAGTCCTCATGACTTATTATATGCCATCCTTGGTTATAGAGTCCAAACTAACTTATAAAGAAACACAGGTGCCTTACCTGCTCAAAAAGAAAGCAAAGAATTATCTTTGTCTGAACTGTACACATTGTACATTCCATACATATATTAATGCAGAAATGTATATTACCTGTCAAAGTTTGTGTTCACAGAGATAAATAACCAAAATAGCAGCCCTGAAAAGATTCACCTTGAGGATGCTAGGACGCTGAGACATATATTCCAGCATCCTGCTTCAATAATATTTCCTCAAAAATCTGCATCCAGGACAACTTCTATATGGCTTGTTTGATCGTCCAACATTACAGACTGTTCCAGTCAAGACTTCAGTTAAACCCTGAACTTTCTCAACATACAGAGACTGGACAACAAATGTTACAGCTAGCTTCCTTAAGACTAACCTACATTTCAATTTTTTTTTTTTTGGGGGGGGGGGGAGGCATCAAAATGAAAACAATGCCCCACATCATCAGAAAACAATTTTTAAAGAATGATGCCTCCACTTCCAAAAGGTGAGTTAAATAGATGATGAATGTCACCATTTAAAGGAGTTGGATACAAGTTTTTAATAGTCTTAGGGAGGAAACAAAATAAATGAGGATTCAGGGATTTTTTTTTCTTCCTTTTTCTTCCATCTACCCTTTCTCTCCCATCTAGTGTTAGGGAGGAAAGGGGGAAGAAGGGGTGAAAGAGAAGGGGGATTATACAAATAATAAGACAAAAGGGTAGATTATTGAATCTACTTTTATACCAAAGAATGTCAACAAGACAAATATCTTATATTGATATAGATCTTTGTATACTGATACAAATTATGGTTATATTTGGTTACATTGGTATAGAGCTTTGTATAGTAATACAAATTTAGGACTATATTTTGTTTGCTACAACATACTAAGGTATTGTACCTATGCAATTCATTTAAAAATGCAATGTAAAATTCTAGTCCTTGAAAACTGCTATTACAAACTGTTTAGGGTATTTAAGAAATCCAAGTCAATAGTAAATCAATTAAACTTGTGGTCATGTTAGATATTAGTTTAGTTAATTATAGAAATCTTCTTCCTAGGTTGAACAGATAGTAAATAGCTAGAAATAAGCAATGTATGCCTATTCAGATGTACTATAGATAGACGGTTTTTAAAATACTTAGAGATCCAAAGAATATGGCATTTAAAGATGTTTAATCATTAAAGGGCTTTTATGAAAATGAGACAGGTCTTCTCTTGGCAGCAATCCAACTCTACTTCAAAGAAGATGATGCACATTGAAGAACCTCCATAATAAAGTTTGTTTCAAAAGTGGCGAGCTAGCCACCAGGGAAAAAAACTGTCCTTGCTTCAACTGTACAAAATGGACAAACAAGATGCAACTGAGCTTTACCAAGACAATGTAAGCAGTCCTTCATAATTCCTGCTCCAGAAAAAGTCTGTCAGACAGCTGGGCTGAAAGGAGGAAGGTGGATGCTCTGTCCATACAGGGAAATTTTGAGGAACTGTCTGGTCAATCCATTTTCTCTGTCATTTCTATAGTTTGGAAGCTGCTTGCTCTGCACTTCTTATATATTCAGGTAATATTTATTCCTTCTCAAGTCTCTGATGAGGCTGAAGACTAGATAGTTATAATCTCACAATTAAACTTAACTTGTTTAGGTTTTATTTTTTAAAGTTAAATCTAAGAAGATGTTTTAGGTTGATAGAGCAAATTGTAATAGAAATTTATTTAGGTACAAAACTCTACTAAAATAGGATAGATAGTAGAATACTTTCTCTAGGACAGCAAATACATATGGACTGGACATTGTGAATGTAATCTTACCTGACAGTTTTCATAATTATTATTATTGTATATAGCTTGTTATTAGGAAAAAAAGTATTTTATTAGACTAAAAGTGGAAAATGTTGTCATGATGTCATTGTGCACTATGAAAAGATTATCCTTTTATTATTCAAATGCTGATTTCTACGGCCCTATATCCGGTTGCAATCCAGAAATGGCATTGTAATGCTTATTCTAAGAATCTCTTATTTCAATGTTATGCAAGCATTGCTTCCCAATTACCTTTGATTGGAGGGAGGGGAGGGGAGGAAAGGGGAGGAGAGGGGAGGAGAGGAGAGGCGAGGAGAGGAGAGAAGAGAGGAGAGAAAAGAAAAAAGAAAAAAGAAAAAAGAAAAAAGAAAAGAAAAAAAAAGAAAAAGAAAAGTTGATCAGCCAGTGACTGAGCAGAGGAGTTAATAGGGCTAGACTTTTGATCCCAGCCATGGGAAGGGTAGAGGGAGAGAGAAGATTCACCACAGTTTGATCTCAGATTTAGAAGTCTGGGCATTTAAGCAAGAATGTGCTGGTCAGCCTTTAAGTTCTCTTTTCAGACAAATGGTGAAACCGGAGGGACCAGGGTGTGCATGTGTTACAGCACTGTCACTGTGATATGTCAGACACACACACTGGCAGGACTGCCAAAAGCTGCTGTCCATGTCAAATGCTGCCTTCTGTGAGCTGCTCAGACTAAGGGGCCACACAACAGAAGCACAGCTCTTTTTCCCTTCTCACGTAACTGTGTATGATGGATGTTCTGGCCACCATGGCTACTATTACAACACATCTAATTTCTATTGTCCCCTCCTCCCATTTCTCCATTACTCATCTTCATGTCAAGATCTGTTTTGCCAATTGTTCCACAAGCCCAAACCTCATGCCATCCCACACAGGCTATTTTAGCTCAGTCCATTTGCTAACTTTCCTATCAGCCTCAGTGAAAGCCTTCTAGCTAGAACTGAAGTCTCCATCTTAGGTTTCCACAGTCTGTAACTGCACTTAATCACTTTCCTCACAATACTGCAGAGTCTGATCTGCATGGCCCCTCGCCTTTAAATCTTAAGCTGCCAGACAGTAAGAACCTTGTAATTGGCAAGGCACTAGATCTCAGAGCAAATTATGCAGCCTGATAACATCATTCATCAACCAACACCACTCTGGTCCGCAGGTTTCCTAGGCACACACACCTCACTAGCCAGCATCCGTTCCTCCTGCTCTCCTTGCCCCCTTCTACCTGTCATCAGCCAGTCATTACGCAGCTTCTCCCACCCGCTTCCCCTGCTCAGGGCATCCATCAACAACTCCCCTCAAACATTTATGCTGTGATTTTTATTCCACAGAGAATACTGCCCTGGCATCTTCAGCAGAATTCTCCAAACTCCCACTCTGCCTCAGTTGACACTTCCCAGGAATCTACTTTCTTGAACCCCCTTGAATTAGGGCAGCTTTTTCATTTTTTCCACAACTAATAAATACAACCAGCATTTTTCTAGCTCAGTTCTTATGTTTCTATTGTAGTATACTTTTCTGTCTTCACATATAGAAGGTTTCTGATATAAGTGGCCTTTTATACAACTGGTTATAATCCTTCCTTGTTAATTAACCATACCTTTCTCAAAAAGGGCTTTTCCTGATTGCCTGGCTTATTCCTATTTCTTTCTACTCCAGAAGTGCTGTCTAAAATTGTGGCAATTTTACTGTCCACCAGGATACATTCCTTATCCACATTTCTGCTTTATCAACATGAACATTATCAGTTCTGATGCAATTCTGTTTCTGTAATCTTTAACCTGAAGGACTCAATTTCTCACCACAGATGTTCATCATTTCTAATAACCTCACTTTCCAATAAGACTTGCCTTTTGGCTAGTCTTCAGCCTAATACACCAGCCCTTCAACGTGTCCGTTTTCCCTTATCCACTGCTCTCCTTTATCTGCTCACTTCCCTTTCCTATTCAACTTGGCCCTAAAATCTCACATGCAGCTGGCATAGATACTTGCAAAGTCCTTGTTGGATAAATCCATAAATGAAAAAATAAGGATCAAAGAACTGGGAAACTGAAATCAAACCCCTTAGAGGCTGTTGGAAAACCCCACCCAAGCCCACCTTCAGTAACCTAGCAACAGCAGGCCACATCATCATCAGCTGCCAAGATACAACATAATTCCACTGCTGTCATTAGGTGCATATTATCCCTATGCACATGTGCTATACCCCTTATTAAAAGTCAGTGCCTTCTCTTCCTGCTCTCCCTCCCCTTCCACCCTTGCTCAGAGGCAGCCTCTGCATTTTGCCCCACTGCCCCAATAAATCTCTTGCATGAGATCTGTTGCATGGTGTGATATTTGCAGCATGCCTTAGCCTATACCCAAATTACTCGGCCACTAAATCATAACACTGGTGTCATGACCTGGTGCCTGTACACTTCCCAATCATGGAGTCACACAGGGACCCTATCCCTTGTCCCCAATCCTTCTGCAACAGACTCAATTTCTGTTTCACCTAATGCTAGGCACTCAAACCAACACTGGCAAATAGCAAGCTTTCCCTCCAATCCGTGTGAACACTTCCCTGGATCGGAGGGAGTGACTGTTGAGTTTCTGGCACCTCACTGGTATTCTTGGAGGCAGAGGTACCCCCAGCCATGGTCTTTAAGAATACTATTGAAGCTCTTCACAGACACTCACCTCTGACCATTTCACTTTTGAGCAAGCTAGCTAGCTTGCCCTGGCCCTTGAACTGTGAGGTGACAATCGCATGCCTTCTGGAGAACTTCTGACTACTTCACCTAGCACCCAACTTAGAGACCTCTAAACTTACCTGCCTTTGCAGTGAAATATATCTCAATACTCCTTAAATAAACAATCAAAATGGCTGCCCAACAGCACCCTAGATCGGGACATTAATAGGAACCTCTATAGATACTTCCAGCAATCTGGGAAATGGAGGGAGAGTCTATGTCTAAGCTTTCTCTTATCTTTGCTCCAAGCCTTCCCTCTGTTATTCCTGTTCCTGTTTCCCTACTCAGCTTCTTCTAGCTAAGAAGTCTGAATAAGAGGAACTTCCATTATTCTTGACTCTGCTAAGAGTCCCCTGACCCCCTGCTAGTCTCAACCCATAACTGCTTCTCTTCTTCCTCAGCAACAGGCTACTCCAAGCACCCACTCTGGCGCCCACTTTTACCCCACCATCTGCTACACCCCCAGCCTCACTACTCACTCCTGCTCCTCAATGGGACACTCTCTGTCCCTCCCAATTCCCTTAACTCCACCTCAGTTCTCACTTTGCAGGAGGTTGCTGGGGCAGACGGCCTGATCTCCTGTTCATTAAGTGAACTCTCTTAAATAGAAATAAATAAATAAATAAATAAATTACATTAAAAACAACAAAAACAAAAAGTAAAAACAAAAACAAAAACAAACCTGGGTTTTATACCTTGTCTTAGTTAGGGTTTTATTGCTGTGAACAGACACCATGACCAAGGCAAGTCTTATAAAAACAACATTTAATTGGGGCTGGCTTACAGGTTTAGAGGTTCAGTCCATAATCATCAAGGTGGGAGCATGGCAGTATCCAGGCAGGCATGGCACAGGCAGAGCTGAGAGTTCTACATCTTCATCCAAAGGCTGCTAGTGGAAGACTTCATCCAGGCAACTAGGGTGAGGGTCTTAAGCCCACACCCACAGTGACACACCTACTCCAACCAGGTCACACCTATTCCAACAAGGCCACACCTCCAAATGGTGCCACACCCTGGTCCAAGAATATATAAACCATGACATACCTCTAACTCATCTACTTTCATTAAAGAATTCCAATTTATTACCAAACCCTACAGTCTCACTTTCTATGACTAACAATCAACTTCGAAATGAGGCAGCCTGACAGGAGCCCCCAATGGGACTACAATACTCCGGGGGGGGGGNGGCTGGAGAGATGGCTCAGCGGTTAAGAGCACTGACTGCTCTTCTGAAGGTCCTGAGTTCAAATCCCAGCAACCACATGGTGGCTCACAACCATCTACACAGCTACAATGTACTCACATACATAAAATTAATAAATAAATCTTTAAAAACAAAAATGTAAGACAGATCCTATGAGAATGACCAAATCATGTCCATCCGTTGTGTATTAGGGCCTTGCTAAACAGTTAAACAGTTGGGAATGGTGGTGCACACCTACATTGTATGGTCTTCTGGAGGATGCTCACAAGAGGTGTGGGAGTTCATGTCTAGCCTCTGCTACATAGCAATCTGAAGCTAGCCTGAGCTCCATGAAACATAAAACCCAAAACCTCAACAAAACGCCTATGGTCAAATGAAGAGTTTTCAAAGGAGACCACTAGTCTCAGAATCATCAAACTTCCCAAAGAATCCTCCAAGGCTCAGACCTTTCCCCCTAACTGGCATAAGACAGGACATGCTTTATATTCTGCGGAGAATTAAACACAGCCTCTTACATATGCTAAACTCACTTTCCACCACTGAGCTACACCCAGAGTCAAAACAAATACATTCAAAACAAGGCATGTGAAGGGCACCTCCACAGCCAACAGTGTCTCCACTGTTAATAGAGCTATTTTCACTTCTGAGCCTTCTCTTCCTACAATTATTAGGTTGAAACTTGGCCCCACCTTTAACTAGAGTCTGAACAAAGCCTGAATGTACCAACTCAAACAAAGTTATACAATGAGGTCATTTTTACAAAACGGTACTGCTTTGCTCACATTGACGGCGGCGTACTGTCGCGGCCCAGAGACTCTACTTACAGATCAGGGACTACCTGATAATTCTGCTTCTGAGTCTATCACATTAGCAGTGCGAACCACTTCACCCACCTACTGAATTGCTGGAGAATTAAACAGGCTCTGATCCCATTTTCAAAAGACTGTAGAGTTGATTGACCAAAGACGAGGCAAGAAATTGGAGTGGCATAAGTATACGGGTATACTTATGCTAGGGAAGTACTTATGCAATGGGGTACTTCCCTAGCACGCACATGCCCCAGGGGTTGATACCCCCATGCAACTTGGAAGGTTTTCCGAGGCCGGGTGCAGAGAGAGAAGAAATACCAAAACAATAACAGCAAATGATTTCACCAATACTACTATAGGTTGTATCTGTGGTGTTGCCTGACCCATTTAATTGTAGGCTCTTTAAGGGTAGGAGCTTTTGCAACTTTGAATCCATAAAAGAATGGGCATAAAAGTCACTGAAAAAAAAGGTTTTGTCCCCTCAAGAATTCCTAACATAATTTAGTACCACATTACATTCTTCTATCAATGCACATACATACATGTGCGTGCAGACCTTTAAAAAGAAGTCATTTTTTTCCAGGCTGGGAAGATGACTCATCAGGTAAAAGGTGCTTGCCGTGAAGCCTGACACCATGAGTTCAATCCCTGGACCCCACATGGTGGAAGAAAAGAACAGACCCCCGCAGTTCTCTTCTGACCTACATACAATGCACATGCCACGGCGCGCACACACACACTCACACACAATAAATGTAAAAAAGCAAAAGAAAGAAAGAAAGAAAAACTTCTCTGGGCTGGTAAGATGGCTCAGAAGATGGAAATGTTTGTTGTACAAGTCTGAGGACCAGAGTTTGATCCTCAAATCCCAAGGTAGAGAGAACCAACTCCTACAAGCTGCCCTCTGACCTCCACGTGCCTACCATAGCACGCTGACTGGTACTCATGCACACACATCACACAGTGGTAATTTTTTTTAAAAATATATTAAAGGCCAGGGACAGTGGAGCACACCTTTAATCCTAACATTCAAGACGCAGAGGCAGCCAAATTTCGGCCAGCCAATTCTAGATAGCCAGCTCAAGGCTGGTAAGGAATTCTCTGAAGAAGCAGAAAGAGGAAGAGGAGGGAGAGAAGAAGAAAAAGGAGGGAGAAGAGGAGGAGGAGGAAGGAGGAGGAGAAGACAACGACGGGGGTGGGGGGTGGAGGAGGGTATTCTAGCTAGAGATCAGTTTACAACTTGCCTCCTGGCCAGTCTCCAATAGATCATCCAGGACAAACATCAATCCATCTCAATTTCTAGAATGCCTCACAAAGGCCTGCTTACAGTACACCAATCTAGATCCTGAAAAACCCAGAGGACAAACAACTCCTCATCTATTTCTGTTCCCAGAGTTGCCCCAATATTAGAGCCAAGCTTAAGTGCTTAGAGACAGGACCCATAAGGGCCATAAACAAAAATAACAAATGTTGACCAAGGCCATTCAACCAGCTTCAGCTACTTCCCAGGCTCCCTCGCCTCCTAAGACCACCAGGTCTCTGTTTCAAATGTATTCAGGAGGGACACAGGGCCTGGGCCTGCCCTAACCTCTGCAGACTACCCTGGCCATGTCCAAGTGCCTTCAAGGGTCAACAATGGGCTGTTGACTTGCCCCCCGAGTCCCTCATAGAACAGGGACATCAGACTCATATCACCCTCCAACCCACCTTTTAGGCCTAGCCATGGACAACTGAAGGGGTCTGGGCTCCCATGGCCTGACCACTGTCATCTCTAACACTGGAGCTCTGGGTAGGCATTATGGTAACCCATCTCCTTCCTCCTTGACACCAGAGCCACTTACTCTGCCCGATGGAGTTTTGGGGACCCACCTCTCCTTCTCATTTCCCTACTGTCGGGTAGCCTTACCAACCTCACCAGATCCCACCTCTCAACTGCATTGTCAGGGGTGTTCCTCTCACCCATTCTTTACTGGTGATGCCAACCTGTCCCGTTCCCTTATTGGGAAGGGATCTTCTAGTCAAAGTGGGAGTCTCTATTTCCTTTGAATTCCCCCCACCCCCGCCTTGCTTGACCCCATGCCAGACAGAAGCCCTTTTCCTCCTCCTAGCCACCCAACCTACTGGTTCCAACACATTTCCATGGGAAGGGGAGGGGAGGGGAGGGGAGGAGAGGAGAGGGAGAGAAAGCAGAGGAGGAGAAGACAATGAGAACAGGAGGTCTCCATTAGCCGTGATGGAACAGTAGCACATGCCTGAGTAAAATGCACCCTAGGGCATCAGACTGCTGGAGCAGAAATCACCCAGAAAGATTCACAAAGCAAGTATTTAGGGTCCATAGCTGGGGAAGTAGCAGTCCAGCCACTAGAAAAGTTTGCTAGGGGCTATCCCCCAGTAACTGCCAAAACCAAGTAAGAATCTCATTCATTTGCAAGCTAGCTGAGAATAAGCATCAATTAACTTACAAACTATTTCACCCTTTTAGCACCTCCATACTTGCAGCTAAAAATTCCAATGGGGCCTACAGCCTGATTCAAGACATCCAGTTCATCCATTCTGCTGTGGCTCACTCTGCCCTGCCATAGCTAACCCTTACACAACACACCCCTGTCCACTATCCCCTCAGGAACCTCCCATTTCTCAGTTCTGAACCTCAAGAGTGCTTTCTTTTTTTTTTTTTTATTCCCCTTGACAATCAGTCACAATACATCCTTGTTGTCACCTGGACTCACCTTAACACCCCCCTCTCTACCTAAGGCACCTGGACTGCCCTACCCCAGGTGTTCCAGGAGAGCCCACAGCCATTTGACCAGGCTATAGCCAGTAATCCAATCCTCTCCCCCCCTCCCCCTCCCCTCCCTTCTCTTCTCTTCTCTTCTCTTCTCTTCTCTTCTCTTCTCTTCTCTTCTCTTCTCTTCTCTCTCTCTCTCTCTCTCTCAATCTAAAATTATACAGTATGTAAATGACCTTCTCCTCTGGAATCCCTCCCTACAAATTAGCTAAACTGACACCTCTGCTCTTCTAAAAGACTTCTTGTCCAGTTGGGGCTAATGGACTCTCTCTAAGGTTCAACTGTCCACCCTTCAGGTCACCTCCTGGGACTAACCATTACCCTGGATAGAAATCACCTAATGCAGCCCCGCGCAGCCCCCTGTTATCACTGGTAGGAATCCCTAGCTTCCTACACTCCTGAGCCCCTCCTCCCCTCCCCTCATCTGCCCACTCACATGAACCCCTCCTTTCTCACCCATTACCAAGCCCATCAGAAGCTCCTTCATCTAGGTCCCAGCTCTATAACTCTCAGACCTAGCCCATCCCTTCTCCCTCTATGTAACAAAAACATGAGGGATAGGCACCTGGGATCCTAGGCCACCAACTGGGACCTTCCTTGGTTCCCGTGGTATATCTGTCAAAAAGAATTATACCTTATCACTCAGGTGGGCAGCCTTCATAGTTGCTTTAGCAGCTGCTGAGCTCCACATTTGTGAATCTAAGAAAGTAACTTTTAGTCACCTCACTATCATTTCTTCTCACAACCTGTCCCACCTCTTGACATATAAAGGCTTACAAACTGTACCTCCCATCTGGATTCTTTCTCTCCAGGTGGCGGTAGTAGAAGATACTACACTTGATTTTTTAATCACTCCCACCCCTCAACATCTCAAATCTCTTCCCCAACCTAACACAGAGCACTCCCATCTCATTCTTGCATTGAATACCTGGAGGAACTATTGCCCCATCCCTCCCACATGCAAGAGGGCACATTTGCTTCAGGCCATCTATACCTGGTATACATACATAAAGGGGCCCAAAATGCAGGCTATGTCATAATGTTCGGTATAAGTGGTTGAGGCACAGACCCTCCCTGCCCACACCACTAATCAACAGGCTGAACTAACAGCTTTCACCAGTACACTCCGATTTGCATAAGGACAATCCCTAACCATCTATACAGACCCCAAATAAGCCATTCACATTCTCCTATCACTTGCTGCCATCTGGAAAAAGTTTGGACTACTTACAACAAAAGAAAGATCCATAACCAACTAACACCAAATTATAGCACTGCTAAAATCTCCCATCTCCCAACAGCTATAGGAACTGACTGCCAGTCCCATCAGACTGACAATTCCATCATCTCTATGAGAAATAACCAAGCCGATGACGACAAGGTGGCTAGAGCTGCAGCCCTTGGAGGCCTGGATCCATCTCACCCACGATAGGACATCCCCACTATCACCTCCTGCCACTGGACAAATTCTGTCCTTTCTACACCAGCTTTTTCATCATAGTAGCCAAATTTGTTTCTCTTTGTTCAAGCCCATCTGCAGCCCACCCCTGAGGATGTGCACTTCTTACACGCTACTACTACTGCCGTTAGTTTAAAAAAAAAAAAAAAAATCTGTCAAATAGCAGATTCCAACTCCTGTTACTGCAGCCCCCCTTTTCCTTTTCACCAGGCCAGAGGCTCTCTCCCTGGAACCAACTGGCAAATTGACTTTCCCCACATGCTCACAGTCAAAAGTGTTAGGTACCTTCTGGTTTTGGTGGACACCTTCCCAGGGTAGGTAGAGGCAATCCCCAACAACAAAAGGGCCCAGACAGGCTCCAACCTCCTCCTCTGGGAGATCTGTTCCTGCTTTGGAATCCTTACCTCCTTCAGGGTTGAATAGCCCTGAATTCACTGCCCAGATTTTCCAAACCCTATCCAAGCCCTCAATATCCCCTGGCATTTCCATATCCCAAGCCACCCACAGTCCCGAAGGCCCACTGCTCTAAGTGACAGCTGAAGACCTCCCACCACTGCCCCAATCATGGCGACCACAGGAGCTAGGGCAACTATCTAGGTAGTGGGGACATTTCTGCCATTTTAATTGATACATAGGCTATTTAGATTATACTTCTACTACAATTTATCCTTCTCAGGATCTCTAATGATACTAATGGCTAACTGTAGCTTTAAAAGCATCAAACCCACAACAACTTCTTTCCCAAGGCTACAGGCCTTCTATTCATATGTAAAAATCAGGTCTCACTGGAGAGCATAATTTACCTTGCTTCCAGACTCTAAAAAGATAAACTCACAAGACAGATTTCAATGTAACCTTTTACTATCTTTTATTTAAAGAAACTTGTTTTGCAATGACTATTCTCAATAACCAACCACTGTGTCTCATGGTAAATGGTTGGATGGGGAAAACGATGTTTAAAATTTATACAAGTTATAAAGGTCTAAGAGTTTTAAGGTATGTAAATGCAAGATCTCTTTCCTCCTCTGTGCTGTGGTTACATTAAGACTTCAAAAGTTCAGAACTTTAACACTGAGTAGTGGAGTTCTGACAAGCTATTAATCTAGCTCTGGTAAGCACTGACTATCGTCATCATAGTCACAAGTTCAAGAGTTTGTATTTCTTTTGGTTGTCTTCTAAGGACAGACTTAAAAGTGCTTCTCCCTCAGCTAAAACCATCGCTGTTCAATCTCTATAACCACACTCTGGGCTCCCCCCCCCCCCACCCGTCCCTGTATAACCCAGCCATTTTGGTTACAGGCCCTTTGTTCTATCCTTTATTCTCTTGGCTAGTCTCTGGATCCAGACTGTTCCCGTCTCCAGGCTCCTGCTCCGTTTGAGTTCCTGTCCTGACTCCCTTCAATGATGACCAGTGATATGGAAGTGTACATCAAATAAAACAAATCCTTCCCTCCCCCTGTTAAACTGGTCATTGTGAAAACCCTGACTAAGACAAGAACCTCCTAAGGATGGGGAAAGACCAAACTAGCAATAAAAGTAAATAGCCATAAGGCACACAGGGACCAGAATCAGCAGAACTTAGCACTGACTTGGTAAGACATCAAGGGCAAGGGAAGAGTCAAAATATGATCCCAAGTCTTCTAATCAAGAAGGCATTCTGCCAACTCCGTAGGAAAGAAGAAAACTGAGTCATGTGTGAAACTGATGGAGTTAGTCGTGAAACTTCTCAGACAGAGCTGGCACGGGTGCTGGCACTAATGTACTAGGAGGCTGGAGGGTTTGGAGCCCACACACCGTGCATCTGTGCATGTGTTACGTACCCTCTACTCAGTGTTGACTTAGTCGTGACTTTACACTGGGTGTGCACACTGTAAAGAGTTCAGTATTAGCCATGCTGCCAAGGAACAGGCACCGGAGAGGAAGGTGCTTATTAAACCATGCACCTTATTGAAATCAATGCTCTAAGACTAACTTTTAAAAAGAAATACTACAGATACATGAGAAGGATGGATTTTATGTGACCAAGGAAGGTACAGGCTGGTAAAATTCTGGATGAATTTGGTTTATCAGGCAGTCACACCATTTAATAGACAACCAAAAAAACATGGTATGACACATGAGATACACAGAAGAAACAACTGACTAAACAGATGGGGAATACAGAAAGAATATAAAATGTTGATTCCACTGAAGGTGAGGTTCTCACAAAACTACTCAAGTTGATATGTTCACTAAACAGCGGCGAGGTTAAAGCTGGGTAGTAGCTGTATCAAATCCAGAACACTATACTGATCCAAGGAGTAGAGGAAGCAGTTAGTATTTACTGGGTTAAACAATACATCTACTGCTGTACAGACTACAAGTAACACTGGAGTCCAGAACATGCATTCCCAAAGGGAGAATATGGGCCCCACAGGTGTGAATAAAATGGCCCTTTGAGAAAGAGCCAAACACAACAAAATTTTTAAATGTTATTTTGTTTTCTGACATAAAGTCTCATGTAGCTCAGGCTAGCCTTGAATCCCCTGGTCCTTCTTTCCCCACTGTTCAAGTGCTGGCATTACAAGCATGTACCAACACGAGCAGAAAGAAAGAAAGAAAGAAAGAAAGAAAGAAACAAACAAACAAACAAACAACCTATTGTTTTAAACAAAAATATAGTAGGTAAAATCATATACATTATGTGAACATGGGGGGACAGGACAGAGAGAAATGTGTCTAAAAATACTCCTTATAAGGGTAATAATTTTCTTAGGAGATAATAAACACTGGCTTAGCTCTATGATAACAGCTAGCATACAGTATTTAGGTTTAATTTTATTTAAATGTATTAGATAAATTACTTAGTACCTACTGAGTACTAAACGCATGCTAGGAGCTGTTTGTATACTTAAAATGATGAAATAAAATAATACATGTAACAGTTTAGCATATTATCTCACAAACAACACCAGGTCAACTCTTACTTTTAGCTAACGGAGGCTAGGAAAGGAACCCTAGTTTACAACTACAGAGTTAAATACAAAAGTGCAAAGTTAAATTAGGTGAAATGCTTAATAATTTGTTCTTTAGAGAAACAGAGTTAAGGCTAGAAAGATGGCTCAGCCATTAAAGGCTAGGCTCACAACCAAAACATCAAGAAGCAGAGTTAGCAGGATGTGAACAGACAGGCCTGTCATCCTAGAACTTGGGAAGCAGAGGCAAGAGGATGGCAAGTTCTAGCCCACCTATAGGTAAATGATGAAATCCTGTCTCAAAATGAATTTGAAAATTAAGAGAGGAAACAGATTAGCATGGTCAGATAGTGCTGCCAGGGGGAGATTCTGTGTTGGGAACACAGGCTTACAGGACTGACGAGAGTCAAGAACCAGTTATAAATATTGAAATCATTTTGCTAAACTAGGTTTCATGGTTTCCATAATTCTTCTGCTCCTGAGAGTGAAAACAGTCCCCAACTCTCCCCTGTCCCGGTGTATGCACATCCAAACAAATTTAAACACTGGAAAAATGTGAGCCTTGTCCCTTGCACCACTGTTTAGTTAAACTGTATTCTTGTCCATGCAAATGCTCTCTCTGACCTTGCTTTTCATTGCCAATTGCTGTGGGCCTTTTTGTCTAAGCCAGTAAGTAGAGGCAAGAACTAAAATTAAATTAAAATCACAATCTTCTTCTATTATTCTACAGCTTTCAATGGAAACACACACACATAAACACACATAAATATACACACAAACACAAATACATACTTAGAAATACAACACAAAACACACATTCATGAACATACACTTATTAAACACATGCTGACAAAGCTCAAAGCCGTAACTAGCAGCTTCCAACGCACTGAACAGCATGCAGATATTAGTAAGATTCAAACAACATAAATCAAGTGTGTTCTGCAACAGAACACACTCACAATACTCCATGCCCCAGAGCATTCATGTCCATCTTCAAAGAGTCAAGCATGGTATGCCAAGGCAGGAGGCATAAACAGAACGAATCTTAGAAATGAATGAAGCGGTACAGCAAAGCTGGTGAGAATATAGCCAGCACTCTGGATAACCATCTGGGACATCAATTACACTTCACATTATTCGTGCAGATAATTTTTCCTATGAGAAATACCCCTCATAACAGCACTACAATTATAGTCTAATGCATTAAATTCTGACTATCACCCCTTAAGAAGGCCATTAACAAACTCACAAACAGTTGGGATGTAACTTAATGGTTGTGTGCTGGCCTAGTAGAAGTCAAGACTCCTGTGTTCAATGATCATCACAAATGCATTTGTCTAAACTTTCAGCATCATTTTTAAAAGTGGAATAAACCCGGTATTATTTAAATGTTAATTTCTGGTCTCAGAAAAGAATGCATCCCTGTGTCCACATACCTCTGAAAGAACGAAACTTAAATCTACACTGAAGGCAGGCAGGGACAGAATGGAGGGTGTGCTCACCCTACATCCCCAGTCACCCCCCACTGTCAGTGGCACTGCTTCATCCCCCACAAGAACCACACAGAAACCATCATCTGACTCTTAAGTCATGCCCACACATCTGCTCATCCCTGGGGTTGGGCCACAATGTCCTTTCTTTCCTTTGTTGCCCTATTCAGAACTCTACTACTGCAAAGTGCAGTACTGATGTGAACCCTAATACAAGCCAGGTATCTTCAGACAGACAGGAACTACTCTGGCCTTCTCCAAACACTATCAAAAGGTAAGATAAAGAACCTTCTACTTTTCTGGAGTTTCTTTTACTTGGGAACCTCTGACCCCCAGGTACATGCATTCCAGAGAAATGTTTAGGATACAAATTACAATTAAGAAAATCCCTCCTAAACAAATGAATGTCGATACCTATTTTGAGGAGTCACACCTGGGACTACCAAGTCTACCACCACCAGTACTTTCTAAGGGAAATAACAGGAAAGTATTATTGTCTCTGAAACACTGTTTTGCAGGACTGTTAATAAAATCATCACTACTTCCTTGTCACATTGTCACTTGGCAGCAATCAACATAATAACCAGAATATAAAACCCAAGCATTAACAGATTCCAATACCCATGCTCCTGATTCCTCCTAAACCACTATTCCAAAAGTCAATAAAACACTCCTTGTAAAAGTGAAAATTAGACACAAGCATAACTAGCATCACACACGCTTACCTCAAAAGAGCCCAGAAAGTTAGACATGTGACACCTACTTTTCACACTCCTAGTAAACAAGTCTCAAGAGGGTGCAGGCCCAGCCAGGTTTCTTCTATCCCAGGCTCAGCTGGCCACAGTTGTTACAGTAAGGTCAAACCACCTTCTTTGTTTAAGCGGCTTTTCTCACTGTCAACTCAACTTCTGTTGATTATCCCATGAAACGGAGAGGTACTTTCAGAGTGTTTTCTGGTTATTAATGTCATCTGACCATGAATCTTAAAGAACGCCTTCTGAATTCTGATTGGAGGAAAGCTTTTCTAGGAATGCAAATTTTGCTCTCAACACTCACACAATGGACCGCAGTGTTCTTCCTAAGCACTGTATGTGCTTGTGCTTGTTAGTCATTCTGTTGAAAAATTTACTTAAAAAAAATAAAAAGGCCTGAGTGTGTTTCATAAAACAAAAGCCTTGCTGTCAGAATATCTGCCTCCAAAAGAGAAAACAACTTCACCAGAACACAGTAAGTGCATGTTTAATCACTTTTTTAAATGCTGCGCCAGCTCTAGTGTTGAAGCTTAACCAATCTAAAGGATACGAGAGATGTCAGAAACGGTGTTTTATCAAGGGAACCGACAGAGATGAGAGTCTTCACTCAAAGAACAAGATGAATCTGAGCTCTGCTAGTCTTGGCTGGTGTTTATTGGCACTGTAAGAACAGGTCATCCAGGACACACAGTAAAATTCTAAGTATCATTTTATTTCCAGATCAATTCAGTGCATGTGATCTGTTAATTCCAACATAAATCTGAACCAATTTATACTGATAACAGCTTACAAGACTTTCCCCCACAGAATGGTTTTGTAAAGATTGTATTTAGAAGTTTAATAAATTGGTAAAAAACACCAATCACTGTAATCAAAATGAATGTCAACATGAGATGGGATGAGGCGAGGTACAGGGGCTCCAGAGCTCCAGCATGAACCCAACAGCCACAGCCATCCTAAAATAACTCCTCAAAATCGATTTTATTCACCAATCTGTATCCAGCAAGCAGTTTAAATTAGTACTTACATAGACTCACAAGTGTGGCCTACAAGGAAAACTTCCTTATGTATCAGTTAACTGAGAAAAATATTCTAAAGTGAAATTTGTCAGATTATATCTCAGGGTAGTCAGCTTCGTCAGTAAAACTTTGACCTGGGCACCTTTCTGTTTCAGCAAGCACCAAAACCACACGAGCACCAAGACTCTTTGGGGGGTGGGGGGAATGTTCTGCTTGCATGATTATATGTGTACCACATGCATGTCTAATGCCTGCAGAGGTCAAAGAGGGCATTGGACATCCTGAAACTGGAGTTATGGATGCTTGTGGACTGCTATGTAGGAGCTGAGAACTGAGTCTCCTGCAGAGTAACAAGTGCTCTTGACCTCTGAGCCATCTCTTCAGACTCTCTTTACATCTTAATAAATGATTAAGATGTAGCCATCTGTTGGAGACTGGTTCTAATGCTTTGATTCAATCAAGAATCTGCGTGTCCAAACACTGAAGGTCCTTGTCCATAGCAGGAAATATTTTAAAAGGCACCATCCCATGTTAACACTGCCTACTCTTTGGCCCTGGTGGTCTTACCATCTCCACGGCTAGCCCCTTGCAGTGACCTCCCATCCCGAGATCCTCTTGCTGTGGATTCTGCTCACATTCCCAGTCATCTGCCCCCCTGTGGCTAGCTGTCACAAATCCCCACAACCAGGGAAAAATCAAAACTCTAAAGGTTTGTAATTTATCAGTCACATTTATATCAGTAAATTCTCTCCCCATAAAATGTTCACACAATGAACTCATAGCCAATTGATACTGATATACACTGCCCACCTAGATGGGACAAACTGTCCTGTAACTATCCATCCCTTATAAGATGTTCCTAGCTACCTGTGGCTATTTAAGCCATGCAGAATCTGGATGGTCTTTCTTTTCCTTCATCTTCCTTTCTTCTCTCCCATCTCTCCTATCTCTCTCCTCTCTAAAACTCCCAGCCCACCTTCTTTATCCACTGCCCACTGATTGGTCCCTTGAAATCTTTATTCATGAGGGGAAGGTTCTACCACATCTCACTTTTTCTGTCCAATAACAAAAAACAAAACAAAACAAAACAAAAAAACTCTTTTCTCTCAAATATAAACTGAGTATAACTATTACCATTCTGTAATTTATAAAGTACAAAATACACCTAACACCCAGTCCATCATTTTTGTCAATTAAATAGAACACTCTGTTATCTACCCTAACTTTAAAAAGCTTATAAATCCTATGTTGCGTCCTGGTTAGTTTGTATACTATCTGAAAACTATCTTCTCAAATATATTCTCTCAATGCTAAATAACCTGGGTTGGCTATGAAACTATAACTAGTCTTTCAACCCTGTCAGAAATCCAAGAACGACCAATGTTATCTGAAAATATAGGAAGCCTAATACAGTTTCCAGAACTGAGACAAATTGTAGAGACAGCTGTCTGTCTATAGAGCCCCTGTATGTCAGGAAGTTGGAGTATCAGTTTTCTGCCTATTGGACCAGGATCATCTGACAGACCTTGTAAAACAGGAATTATTAAGGATTAGCCTATTCTGCCTCTGCAGAACTAAGCTGTCCTATCCTGTAACTTGTGTCCTCTGAAGGACGATACAGGTCTGCAGGAGAGATAGGCAGGTTCTGCCCAGTGGCCACCTAGCCACAGTGTACAGCCTCACCTGGAAGGAGAGATACTCAGCTGCTTCTTTGCTAATCATTTCCTTCCATGAATATTTGCTGAAGGAAGTCTTCCAATACAGTATCCTTGAGTATTTCACATCCTAAAGGTGATAATCTGGATTGATCACTAAGACTCTGCTCTAGTTTCTTTTCCTGTTGCTGTGATAAAATACTTGGTCAGAGCAACTTAAGGAAGAAGTAGTTTATTTCAACTTACAACTCAAGGGTGAAGTCCATCATGGAGGGAAAGTCACAGAAGCAGGAGTATGTGACAGTTGGCTACTCACATCCTCAGGGAAAGTCACAGCAGCAGGAGCCTAAGACAGCTGGTTACTCACATCCGCAGTCGAGAAGCAGAGACGAATGCACTAGTGCTCAGCTCACTTCCTCTGTTCTGTGTAGCCAGTATTCCCTTGCCCAGAGAATGATCCCAACCACTATTAAGATAGATTTCTTCCCACATGGAATAATATAATCAAGATAATTCCCCACAGGCATATCGAGAGGCCCATATCCCAGGTGATTCTATATCCTCAAGTACATGGTACTAACCATCACAGACTCTGACACAATGAAAAAGACATTTAGGCTACTTCTGTAACAGAAACATATGCTTAACAACGGAATAAAATCTGAGCAGGAGAAATAACGTCAGGTGATCAGAATTTATATTCTTCATTCTGATTTTAAGCTAAAATTAATGGTAAGCATATACAGTTAAATAATAAGGCAACTTTGTAGGTAACAATTACATTACACCTGTGATGTAATGTGATTCTAGTTTTAAAACATTTCATATCATCATACAAATATAGTGTTATTCTGACCTATCTTCCAGCATGTATGAAACTTCTTAAGCAATTCCTTTGGTGGGGAATTAACACCACATAATAAAGTTCTCTTTTTCTTTCTTTTCCCTGTTTTAATGCTGAAAGTTGAATACCAAACACAGGCTCTACAACTGAGCTACATTCTCAGACTAAGTCTCGTTTTGGAGACAGTCTATTTGCAACTTTGACCCTGTGGTTACAAAACCAATGACAATGGAACTGGTATCCGTAAAGCCAAGGATAATAATTGTGCACAGATGAATGACTATTTACAAGCAGCACTTTGTGCATTGTGAGCCCTAGTTTGGTCTC
Organism: Mus pahari; assembly: GCF_900095145.1. NCBI lineage: Eukaryota > Metazoa > Chordata > Mammalia > Rodentia > Muridae > Mus > Mus pahari. The sequence goes on along the minus strand of NC_034599.1, from coordinate 9,232,136 downwards.
CCACATCATAAAGCGAATAACATGAGAAAAGCATCCTTTAACTAAGACATACTTCAAAACACTCAGAAATTGAGTTGTAACAGTTTATAACCCACTTTCTAATAATTCCAATATCAGAAGATAAGTTTTTGAAAAGTGGGATAACTTTATTTACTAATACAAGATATAATTCAGAAACTATGAGACACAACATAAAATATGTGCAGTAATATGATTAATTCAAAACATATGGTTCAAAACATTACTTAAGATTTTTTAATAAATACTAATGTATTACAAATACAAGTTAATTTCAATGGCAAGGCCTATGGTTTGTTGTGTGAAGCATCAGGTTCCATACATAGTAAACGCAATCACTCCTAACACTATGCTTCACAGAGCTGGACAGAGCCGCTCCTGACACAGCTAGCCAGCACCTCCCACTCAGACACTAAAAGCACAACTTCAGAATCATAGAAAACTCAATCCACACAAGAACAGGGATGTCCTAAATTAAAAAAAAAAAAAAAAAAAAAAAAAAAGTGATATACCTAATCCAATCATTTCAAAATCAGTATCAGCCATACTTCAGGCTAAAGAGTGGGAAACAGCATACCACCTTCAGGTAAATGATACTTCTGTGGCTTTTAGGTTTTTCCAGGTACAATGGTGGACTGGTTATGACATTAACATGTGGGACAGAGGAGGGGCTTATAAACATGAAGCACAGTGAGGTTTTCTAGCAAACAAAAATTGCAGCATGACCTGTGAAATCTCCAACTCAGGGATGATACTTAGTACAAAAACACTAACCTTTCCCAGCCTCCCAAATTCAACTGTATTTATAGAGAAACAACTGAACTTCCCAGTCTCTTCCCTTATCCACAAAATCTTGGAGTTGGACGAAGACTCTAAAGAGCATCTGAACCAATGATGGATTTCAAACTTCTCAGTACAAATTCTTGGCCCTGTTCCTGATGATTCAGAATAAGCTGGAGACTACAAACGAAGTGTTCACTTAGCAGCACCTGTGACTAGACATGCAGGTCTTCAAAGAGTCTGAAAAGCACTGAGTGATCCTGATGTGCCTAACAGTAATATAGCAGCCACAGACAGCACCAATCTCTCAAAGAGTTCAGGACCTGATTGACAGAGATTTGCCTAGCATTTTAAAAAGCCCTGAGTTTGATCTGCAGAATCATAAATCAAGTGCAGTGATGCACTTCTGTAATCCTGGCATGAGGGAGGTAGAACAGAGGATCAGAAGTTCATGATCACACTCAGCTACAGTGTATAAGGCCAGGGCGGACTACACTAGTCACTGTCTCAGGAAAAACTAATTATGAATGAATTAATTAAACTGCTGGTTCCAGTGCATAGAGTACAAGACATAGTGAATACTTGGCAACTTGGAAGGAAACAGAGAGGCGGAAGAAGCAGGTAGAAAAGGCAAGAAGAAGGCTTGCATCTCTGTCCTCTTTATGACTAAGAGATACAAAATGGTGCAACATAAGCCACATACTGATCTACTACCAGAAAACGGTCTCCACACAAATAAAATTTGTTCGCTATTCATCCTGTTCTCATATCAAACTTCAAAGTCCTAAGGGAGAAAAGGGAGGAAGAACACAGAAGCACCCCCATGTCTCAAAGTCAAACGGAAAATTACTGGGTGACTAAAACGTAATGACTGCTTTCCCCAGGTAGAAGAAATCACAGGATGTTCTTGACTGGAACTTGGAATTAAGATTAAAGTTTGAAGTCACTGGTTACTCGTGCACAAATTTTATTTGGGATAATATCTGATTCCAAGGATATTACTGGCAATGTTAATTTCTATCCATTTTTTTTTTTTTTGCAGTTTCCCATTCACTTACATTATAATTTTTGAGATGTTTTATCTTCACTTCTGATGATCTTCAAATGTCAATGGTTCTTAACACATTAACTGTAAACAAACACAAAGGAACTTAGGGGGTTCAGATACTGAACGAATGAGCCCTGGAATTAAGAATTCTAAATGACTGTGCAAAGTCTGAGGGTCAGAGAAGGAAGGGAAAATCTTCACTTACATGATTCATGTGATCTTCAAAACAAAACTGTTCTTGTAAATGAAAACTATACATTACCAGTCATCTTTCTTTCTGTATGAAAAACAAATTGCTCAGAGCTAAAGAAAATTCTCTACTCACTAATATGCCTTTATACTTCTCCACAGGGCACATGTCAAGAACACCCCTCTGGAGGCAGCATCAATCTGTGCAGGAACTGCTCTCTAACTGCAAAGCTGCCTGGACCCCAGGTACCTCAATCATTTCTGTGTCACACAGACCCTGAAGTCAAAGAAACTTGGACTCCAATGTCAGCCCAGTCTAATCTTCAATCTTATCCATAAAAATGGAAAATTTAATATTGTCTAGCTTATACAGGCTTATGTGAGAAAAACACATACTTAGTGTCACACTCAGCACACAGTAAGCCCACAACAAACATTCAGGACTATCATTTACCTTATACTGTATTTATTATCCCACTAACTGCTTTAACAACTATCACATGGCAAGCAAAACTTACCCTGGGTGTTTCTATTTTTGCTGCTCCCTTTGCTATAATGGAATAGTGCTTTTTAATATTAGGAAAAGGAGAGTGATTAATTTTTTTTTTTTACTTTGCTTAGTTCAAGGAAATTATGGGTCACAGTAACTGGCCTGTCATAGGTCAATTTCTATCCTTTTTACAGAAGCACAAACTCGAAGGGAGACACATAACTGCTTGAGCAAGCATTCATTTTCTGTCATCAGAAAAAGGAACCCTACAGAGAGGGAGATGGACAGATTTGTTATTAGTACCTGTGGGGTCCTACAGCCTGATGAGCAGTGCCCTATCAACCCACAGAATACTTACCTACTCATTCTCAAATATTCAACTCCTTATGTTTGAAGTCATACTCTTAAAATATTTAAGTTAGGAATGGGAAGATGGTTCCGTGGGTTAAGCATCTGCTTCAAGTGTGGGCAGGAGATTTCATATCCCCAGAACTCACACAAAGTCAGGGCCATCTGTAATTCCTGTCTTCCTAGAGCTAGATGGGTGATGACAGGGGAGAGTCTAGGAAAGCTCAGGGTTTAGCCAAATCTGGCACATGCAGCAGCAAACGAGAGACCAACATCCAAGGCTGTCCTGACTTACACACACATACACATTAGAACATACCTGTGTCTACATACACATCCACACACATCCACAACATATGTACACACATACCATACAGAAGATGTTTTCCCCCAAGTTTAAGAAATAGTTAAGTTAGGTAATACAAGGATTCATACAACATTGTTTTCTCTGGATTTTTAGTGTTTTAGGGCAGAATGAAAGACAAACAACATTGGCAGAAGTACTGATAAACTAACACAGCTTAAGATGGCCAGGTTTATTTCTCATCTAGAGATAAAAATATATGGACAGATGGTTTGGAACTGGAGAGGAGGAAGCAGAAGCTGGCAAGACCACCACTCCCACTACCTTGCCCTAGGACCCCTTGAGCTCTCTGAAGTAAAGTGCAGCATAGCTGCCTATTCTTTGATCCCTGCTTGCCCAACTCTTCCTGGTCCAACAAGTACTAAGTACCACTTTCATTTTAGACTCTGAGGTTATGACTATAAAAAAAAAAAAAAAAGCCAAAATAATACACAAAGCACAGAGTTTAACTTGGAGTTGAAACTTGCCAGCACGTTTCTTGGTTTGCTACAATACGCCAGTGCTCATTTTCTATTGTTACTACCTCTACTGCAAGGCAAGCAGAGGCATCTCTGGCTTACATGAGCAACACAGGAGCATGCTTCTTGCTTTTAAATGGTTAATTTGTGTCAGGAAGAATCTACTGCCTGTATCCTATACTATCTGTCTCTCTTTTTCTCCTATTCTTTAAGTCAAAAGCTTTGCCTTAGCACGAAGTCTTGGAGCCCACAGAGCTTAATAGCCTAGACTGCCTTACAGCTAGCCATGGCCATAATTCCATGTAGGAGGCAACTGCACAGTAACTTTACAAACTATCATCGCCAAAGCATGTTTTTTAAAGACAGGAACTGTCCCTCTACCTGAAATTTCAGTGTCAAGCTCTAACTGCAATTGGCCCATTCGGTAACTTGGGAATCCAAACACATGAAGATTTGTATTCCTGGTACTCAGACACACTCACTACATCCCATATGCACTGCCTCCGTGGGCTTTTATATGAGAAAAGAAAACAAAAACAACAACAACTGTTGTTTCTAGTCACCATCAGTCCAGATTTTCCGTTGTACTCTAAGTCTAATTCCAACTTTAGGTGGAACTCAAAGTAGGATCACTACTTGCCTAGCACTCGGGAAGCCCTGGATTCCACCACGAGAATTGCAAAACCTAACTAAAATATCAATAAAAATAAAACACCTGGGACCTAGGCAACAATCCAGTACATAAAGGCACAAACACAGCTATGCACCTACACACACACACACAGACACACACACCTACACACACACAGACACATGTACACGGGGGGGGGGAGTAGGGGGGCACAAACCAGTTTTTAGATGGGTGGTGTGATAATTCTAGAGCATACTTTTAAAGTTCATTTTTTTATATTTAAAGCCCAGTATCTGTCATAACTTAATCTAGACTAAAAAGTACTCAAAGAGCTCAAGATTATTCATAGTGGCAATAGTCTGTGAAAGAAAGTGGTTCCCACCCTGGATCCTTAGCACTCACCAAGGACAGCTTGCTCTTTCAGTGGTGCCCCATCACAGTGGGAGAAATTAAGCCCAGTTAGCTGTGTGGGTAGGGGGATTGAAATTATGATTGTCTCCATTAGGAGGGCATCTTCCACAATCTCTTATACTCTGAGTATCAGGAACCTTCTGACATCACCACTTTATTTATTTATTTTATGTATATGAGTACACTGAAATTGTCTTCAGACACACCGGAAGAGGACATCTGATCCCATCACAGATGATTGTGAGCCACCATGTGGTTGCTGGGAACTGAACTCAGGACCTCTGGAAGAACAGTCAGTGTTCTTAACCACTGAGCCATCTCTCCAGCCCCAACATCATCACTTTTTAGAGCTCCATTTTTAACCTGCTTCCTGTGGAATCAGTCTTATAAAATCATTCCAGGTCCTTAATTAGCATTTGGCCATTTATTTCACCTAATTACAAGGCATAACGATATCAAATACTTTACATATTCAAAACCATTTTCCCTTAAAAATGGAAAACATTCCACACTAGAATCTGGAGAATTTCCACTATTTAAAACCCTAAATCACATGCAATCTTAGGCCCTGGTTGTTTTTAATACAATAGCATTAATTTGGCAGCGTCCCAAAATAAACTTCCTGCCTTCTGGACATCAGTGCCCTGCCTGGTCATTTCCTTCCCTTGGGTACAATTCAGGTTACTTTCGTTTGGTGTATTTACGCTCTTATATAATTTTCCATTATTATGCTTTTTATAAGTATATCTTACTGTGATATATCTTATTAGGAAAAGTCTTAGAGTCTATACTTTTGAATATGTTACCCATAGCTGCAAATAATACTCAGAAAATTTCCTTTAAAGCTGAGATTTAAGAAAGAAAAAGTACACTAAGTCCAAACTCAGCTTTAACCTTAGCATTAACTCTCATACTTGAACACAATCATGATAGTAAGGCTGCTGGTGGTGGCTTAATTCCAGCCACCACTTTTAATTCCAGCTCTTGGGAGGCAGAGGCAGGTAGATCTTTTGACTCTAGGCCAGCCTGATCTACGCAGCAAGTTTCGGGACAGCCAGGGGTACACAGAAAAACCCTGTTTCAAAAACAAAAACAAAAAAGTCTTGATAAAAGTCCTGGTGAGTGGTGAGTTCATAATAATATTGGGTCTTAAATAAAGAGAATGTTAAAGTTCTTTTAGGGTCTAGAAATAGTGAAATTCAAAATAATTTTTAGATTACCAATACAATCAGTGCAAGACTCTATGCCAATAAGAACAATGTCAAGAGAGACATTCAGCCAGACAGTCACCTCATCCTGAATCTAGCTGGCCTGACGCTAGTCCTGGCCAGCTGCCTCAGAAACATACCACGAGTCACAACGGGAATACCTAAGAATGTGGTATTATATAACTATCACTACTGGAGAAACACAGAAACATATTTCCAACCAACATATCACTTTAAAGTGACTTTGAAGCTAAAACTACAGAAGAGATTTTGCAACAAAATATGCTTCAGGCATCTGGGAACTCCTTACTTCTAAAGACCATGATTAAAACTCAAAGAAACAATAACCCAGGATTCATTATTTTCAAATGATGATAACTTTAAGAAAAACATACAATTTAAAAGTGCAATTAAGTTGAGGGGTAGGAGAGATGTTGTCCACCTATAATTATGGCACTCAGGAGACTGAGGCATAAAAAAGCAGTTGTGAATGGCCTTCAGTATATGTATATCCTCTTGCTTTGTTAGTGAAAGTTAGGCATAAATATGGGACATGGACCAGGCAATCTAATAAATTTATCATCTAGAAAACAACTTATAAATATCAAAATAACCAAAGACAAATAAAATACCCAGAATAGCTATAGTTTGAGGATATATGACAAAAAAAAAAAAGACACATTAAAATGACTGACAGGGAAAATTAGAAAATAGGAGTCAAAGTAATCAAAATATAAGAATGAGGGCCTACCTACTGAGCTCAATAAAGACAGGGCTATGCCCAAAACAGGAAAGGAGACAAAATGCTATCGCTAAAGACCACACAGGTGCCAGGCAGGTTCACATCCAAGGAAGCTGAGGATGAGCTTCGGGCTGCTGGAAGCTTAATGGGAGCCTGGATGATGGAAACTAGACCTAGGCAGTAAAATTGCCCCGACACTGAAGAGCAGGTCTAGCCGAGCCCTCACAACTGTCCTACAGTAGGTACTTATTTATATTTCTATTCCTGAGTCCAATTTAAACAAGGAATCAGAGAAAGACCAACAAAACACAATTCTAGAGACAGCTGGATAACCAGGATATTACCTGGGAAAGGGGAGCCACATGTGCACAGAGTACCCAGGAACTGCCTAAACAGGGCAATGCCAAGCAAGATTCAGCCATCGGTGCACACTACAGTTGATTAGAAATTTCTGAACATTGTATACAGAAAAAAGTAAATGGTCTTTTGAAGCCAAAAAATCAGATCTATATTGACACAGAAGGCAGAGTTGAACCAACATCTCTAAAATGACTCATGCAATCCATCAAAACACACTTTTAGTAGGAATTACACTTACCAAAGCCTTTCATCCAACTCTAACAGAGTATGTATAACCTTAAAAAAAGGACCCTGAAGTGAGTTATATGTTTACTTTCATATTTATGTTATTTCCAGAAATTAACTATTTAAACACAGTATTTCAACTAAATTCATCTCATAATAGAAGCATTTGAGACCATTAGGGCTTTATCAACTTCAGTTATAAGCTTCAAGTTTTTGCTACGCTGAGATAATCTCCACTCTCCAACAAGCAGAACTAATTCTCACAGCTAGACTCAAGAGAGCTGAAGAGATGGCTCAGCAGTTGAGAGCACTTGCTACTTTGGCAGAGGACCAGGGTTCAGTTCCCAGCACCCACAGGAGGGTCACACCTACCTGTCCTCCAGTTTCAGGGAATCTCACCTCCTGGACTCCTTCATGCTTGTGGTACACATGAACTCATGCAAATACACACACACACACACACACACACACACAGATACTTTTAAATAATAATACATTTATCAATCTCCTGGGTGAAAGAAATTGTGTGATACATTAAGAAATATTAAAGGTGATTTTGTAGAATGTATGAAAGCAAATAAGATAATTTCTTACTTGAGCCATCTGTAAACAAACAAACAACCAACTCTGGAGTGACCGGGCAGAAAAAAGCTGAGCTATCATAATCAAACACCAATACTTGCTTGTAGTACTTTGTAGACAAACAAAACTTGAAATAATTTAGATAAACACTAAACACAGTAAGTGGAAATAAGTCTACCTTGCCTGTACATTCGAATCACCTGTGGCTGTCCGCCTACATTAAGCTTGAAATGTAAACTGACAAGTTCTATAATGAAGCTGTTATCTACAGTTAATTGAAGACTGCTCCCAACAGACACCACATATAATGTATATTGTGTTGGTAATGTCACTATTGTTTAAGCTGAGAAGCTGACGGTGTAAGGCTGCCTCCCCTCTCCATTTCAAATCTAAGCATGCTTGTCTCAGAGTGTCCTCTAAGGCTTCTTGTCTGGTAATGGACTGGTCCCCAAACTCTGTGATTAGAGTACAAGAACGAAAATGTCACGCCCTTGACAACTGAACTCCTGATAAAGTAAAAATCGCTGCGTCCTGAAACACAACTGGAGCAAAATCCACGGCCGGAAAATGAGCAGGAATTATAGAGGGGCGGTGGCCATAAAGAAACTGTATTTTCACTTCTGGGCTCTCCGTACCCACGGGATGCCCGCGGCTTCTGCCCTCTTCGGGGTCCAGCCTCTTCCAGGCCCAGGTCTCTCCTCCGCACGCCCGGGCCTCCCTCCCGCAGGAGCAGCCGCAGCCTCTCCTCCCCACGCCCCGGCGTCTCCAGCCACACTTGCTCCCAGCCTCGGTCCCCGCACCGCACGGCCTCGGTCCCCGCACGCCCCGGCCTCACCTGGACAGTGAGTCCTCGCTGGGCAGCCTTGCAGCCGGGAGCTGCGCGCCGAGACTCTCGCAGCTGGAGCTCTTCTCCATGGCGCGAGAACCGGAGGCCGCTGCGCCCTCCGCGGCCGCCGGCGCGAGATGCAGAGGGAGGAGCGCACGGGGCCGCAGCCGCCGTCAGCCCCGCGCCAGGCGGACTCCGAGACCGGAAGCGGCCATGTTCCCCCAGCCTGCACTGCGCGCGGGGGCTGTCGGGAGTCGGGCCCCGTGGCTCAACGAAGCGGAGCGGTGCGCACGCGCCCTGGCCGCCCAGTGACAGGCTGGTGGTAGTTAACGCTAACGGGAAATTCTCCAGAAGGAGGAGGACACTAGTGTGTCAGAGAAAAGACACAAGTGGTGAAGGCTTGGGAGAGGTGCACTCGAGGAAAATGAGAGGAACGTGGGCGGCCTGTGGGATGAGGGGGTGAGGTATTTAAGGGGCAGAAGTATTTAAGGATGAGGTTACAAGTAGTGAAATGTACATCATACGTGATGTGAGAACCCATTTTGTAAAGGTAACAGTGAAGCTAAGCAGACTGATTCCACGGCCTCCAGTTACCTTGCATTTACATCTGCTTCCTTCTGTGTAAGTATACTAACCTCACAGAATAAGTGTATTAAGTGTAAAACGCCTAAAGCAATACCTGCTTAAGCACTCAGACAGTAATCAGCGTATGCCCATATATAAACAACCTAACCAATTTAATAAATGGTAACTTAATGAAAGAAAACTAAAGGATGGCAGACCATTAACAAGTGGTTGGTAGGAGAAAGTAACAGCTACCCTGAATGGGTGGGGTGAGGGAAATTTCCACATTTGAACAGCGTTATACGAAGGAAAGTGAGAATGGAGTTGAATTTTCAGGCCTCCAGTGACAAAAGTATGGGTTAAAGTGGCTTGAAAGTGTGCCTGTAGCTGATAAGCACATTGACACCAACCTATAACGTGTAGTAAGTATTGAAGTGAGAATGAGGGAGAAGCTGCTAAAATCACAAGAAAGAATTAAACAAAAACACTACTGAATGTCACTGTGAGACATGGAGAACAGACTTACCTCCGGTGTGCTGCTTCATATTCCCTTACAAAGCAGGAAGGGAGTGTGGAGATGGAATGTGATAAAGGAACAGGAACTGGGTAAAGAGGAAATGTTAATACCCGTGACTTTCTGTTACTCAGGACACAGGAAGGAAAGTACTGGAGGAATTTCTCTAATTGTGACTGCCTTAAACATCTCACACGTCTGGAAAGCAAAAACACAAAGATTATTTCTGTAAATAAAAGAATCTTTAAAAAAAATTCCTGCTAGGATAAATATAATTGTGCTCTGACAAACTAGATTTATTTTAAAACTTGGTTTTAAAACACAATCATAATTTATAGAACCAAGGAAATAATTTGTGTGCTAGCTTTCCTTTACAGTTTTCCCAATGAAAGATTTATTTTGGCTGATGGTTTCAAAGATTCCAGTCCGTGGTCACTTGGCTCCATTGTTTTTGAGCCTGGGATGAAAAAGAACAGCAGAGCTGGGAACACATGATAGAAAAACCTGCTCATCTCCAGGTGACCAGACAGGAGGCAGGGAGAAAAGGAGAGAAAGAAAGAGGGACGTGTATTAATTAGTCCCCTCCACCTAAAATTCCCACTACATCCCAGTAACACTATCAAGTTGACAACCTAACCTCTAGAGCACATAGCTTGTGGGAAATAGTTCAGATCCAAAACCTTTACACCGCGTAAGTACATTTGTAATGAGTTGATCTGATGCCGCTTGTATTCAAATGCTAAATTCTGTATCCCAAAATCTGGTTGCTCTAAGGCTAGCAGATCCTCATCTATAGCACCCTTTGTTGTATAAACCTTGACCCCCAAATTATCTGTAATTGGTTAATAAAGATGCCTACAGCCTGTAGTTGGGCAGAAGAGAGGTAGATGGGACTTTGGTTCCTGGGCTTGGGGTCTGTCAGAGGTAGGAACCAGGAAGAGAGGAACAGGGAGGAGGAGGAGGTTTAAATCTTCATGGGAATTGTAATGCATGGCCTTGAGGGTCAGCTGGTTAAAATAGGAGCAGCTCAGGCAGAACATGGGAAGTGTTATCTCAGGGTTATTGACAGAGAAGTCGACAAAATAGCATAGGGAATTAATATCTACTCAGCTCAAATGCTTAATATAATAATCTCAAAGGTTTATTATAAAATATATAGGATTATGTGTCTTTTACTTGGGATCTAATTGATCTAAGGTGGGGTAGAAACCCACAAATAATATTTACCACAACATACATTCCCTACAAGATAAACTTATCCCAATTGTGTTCTACATAAACTAGAAAAGTTATCAATGGATAAATAAATATGTGATTGATTATGTTAATCCCACAGATTTGAGGAGAAAGTTCACTGACCCAAATCATCATGGCCAAAAGCAAGCTTTTTAAAATTTCTATACATGAGTTGTCTCACCCTAAAGGTAGGGTTCAAGAGATCAGCTTTGAGCATGGAGAAGGTTTTTATAGTTCAAGGGTAGGGGTTTCCAATGGGGGATTGGCAGGCAAATACTCAGGGTTACTGAAGCAGAACATACAAGTTGGTCATAACAACCTCCTGAAAGAAAGACATGAATGCAAGGTGGCTGTAACAAGGTGGTTATAACAACAGGTAGTTGTAACAATCTTTTAAAAACAAAAGCATGGTTTCCTTCTTCTGGAACAGGCATTACAGAGCCATTTGTAATTAAGGTTACAGGTGGGGCATAGCCCAATTCTTGAAAAACACAGATTTAATCATAAATAGGCGTGAACCTATTTTGTGTTTACTATAAGATGGGTTTCAAACCCAAGATGGAGGCAGGTTGGTTCATCAGTTAACCTCAGACAATTTAGGCCTTTTCTCCCATTTTCTATGCAAGGAGAGATGATAAGCAATTATTTTCATCTCTGAAAAATTTCAAGAGATTTTAATTGCACCTCTCTGATAGCCCAAGAAAATAGTCAAATGAAACACTTTGACAAACACATATATCTGTAAGATTCACAATAGAATGTATCTATTGCTTCTCTGTCTCTATCAGCCTTTTTAAATGCTAATAATCGCTTAACACTTCAACTTGTGTCTTCCCATCTATGAATGTTGAAGAAGCATGAATCCTTAAATGAAAGACCCATTTCTAGTACTGTATTATTATAAACCTGACTTCCTGGGTAATATAACTTGTGCATGACCCTCTCTAGTTATTATGCAACAGTATCAAATGGAGAGGGATTGCAACCAGAAAAGTCTGCACTGCAGTCCTGATTCTGTCACTAAACTTACTTTGAATGTTTGTTGTTCATCTCTGACAACAGAACAGGTTGTTTTTCTTAACAGTCAGTTACACAGGAAGTTCTTAGTAAATAGATCTGTTGTTATTGTTGGTTTTCTTCCCCAAGCACTCTAGCTCTACGTCTAACCTGAATGAAGAATAAAAAAAGCAAAGAATAATTTCATATTAAGTTTAAATCACTGCATTCTTTATCTCATACATTGCTTGTTATGTCATATAGCCAGGAAATATGAACCTAAGACTTTTTTACACCCCAGTTGCCTCATTTTTATAAGAATACTTCAGCATCAGGTATTGGGGAGATGGCTCAGTAAAAGGCTTGCTGTGCAACCATGAGGATGTGAACTCCATCCCCTAAGGACCTACATGGAAGGAAGGAAGGAAGGAAGGAAGGAAGGAAGGAAGGAAGGAAGGAAGGAAGGAAGGGAGGGAGGGAGGGAGGNAGGGAGGGAGGGAGGAAGGGAGGGAGGAAGGGAGGGAGGGAGGTTGGTTGAGCTTCATGGCTCGCCAAGAGGATAGAGATGGGTGCGTTCCTGCTTATTCATCTGGCCAGCCGGCCTAGTCAAATTGAGTTCAGGCAAAAGTGAAGAAGTCTGCCTCACAAAACAAGAAGGATAGTGAGCTAGTCAGTTTCTGTCAACTTGACCCAAACTAGAGTCAGCTGGGAAGAAGGAACCTCAGTTAAGGAATCCCCATTGGATTGGCCTGTAGGCATGACTGTGGAGCATTTTCTTGATTAATGATGAATGTGGGCAGGCCCATCCCACTATGAGCAGCACCATCCCCAGGCGGGTGGTTCTAGACAACACAATAAAGCAAGCTCAAGGCTGGAGAGATGGCTCCAGATGGAGTTAAGAGCACTGAAAGCTCTTCCAGAGGTCCTGAGTTCAATTTCCAGCAACCAGAGGGTGGCTCACAACCATCTGTAATGAGATCCGATGCGCCCTCTAGTGTGTCTGAAGACAGCGACAGTGCACTCACATAAATAAAATCTTTTTAAAAAAGAAAGAAAAAGAAAGTTGAACCAGCCAGGCCCACCCCTAAAAATCTACATCATCTGTGAACTATTAGAATGTGAGAAAGGGCTGGTCCTGCTGACCTAAAGCTGCAGGATCTTCATGGCACAGGACCATAGCATGATGACCTGTCGGAGTCCTGGTGAAAATGCAATAGTGATGCTGTTAGGACCATAGCAGGATGACCCGTAGGAGTCCTGGTGAAGATGCAATAGTGATGCTGTTGAGAGGACAAATCTTTTAAGTTCAGACTCTATTTTAGAGAACCTGACCTAAGTTTGAACTCAGGTAAATTAACAGGCTGGTACCTAGCATTAGTTTCCAAGTTATTCCCCCAACAAAACCTGTTCCTCCAGGCTACAAGGCCACTCCTTGCCTAATGCCACCAATGTAGAAGGGAGCAGAAATTAAGTTTATATGACTCCCAGAACCAGTCAATTATGTTAAAGGCCACAGTAGCTTTCCAATTAGATGCTTGCACAGTTACCACCACCACCACCACCACCACCTCCTCTTGCTGTTTACTATAAAGCCTCGGTAGATATTCTGCCACACACACACACACACACACACACACACACACACACACACACACACACCAAAAAAAAAAAAATCCTGCGTGATGGCAGTGCCCTGGGGACGCCTGAGCTACCTCGAATAGAATAAAGACCCTGTTGTGAGTTGCATCAGATTGGCTCCTGTCTGTGTCTTTGGGGATCACTAACATTTGTGATAGAAACCAGAGACTTTGAACCAGACCAATGAGTATTGCAATGAACATTTGCAAGAGAAAGAAAGATGTGTGGACAGAGGGGTATGTTGTGGGACACACTGTGAGATACTATAACTTCCACAAAGAGATATTTTCTATGTGTTGTTTTGTTTGTGTGTTTTTTTTTCTTTTGGGGAGGGGATTGCAAAGGAGGAGAGGGATGGAGAGATGAGTGAGACTGGAATACATGATGTAAAACTCACAAAGAATCAAAAGTTGAAAGGAAGGAAGAGAAAGAAAGGAAAGAAAGAAGGAAAGAAAAAGAAAGAAAGAAAGAAAGAAAGAAAGAAAGAAAGAAAGAAAGAAAGAAAGAGCAAGAGAGAGAGAGGAAGGAAGGAAGGAAAGGAAGGAAGGAAGGAAGGAAGGAAGGAAGGAAGGAAGGAAGGAAGGAAGGAAGGAAGGAAGGCAGGCAAATAAGCTAGCTGATCAGGTTGGGTAAAGCAAGACAGTAAATAGCTTTCTTCCATGGTTCTTCCCTCAATGATGAAGTGATGGGGATTCATAAGCCAATTAAGCCCTTCCCTCCACAAGATGTTTTTGGTCATGGAGTTTATTATAGCAGCAAAGAACCGAACTAAGTCAGGCACCTGAAGCAGAGGAGACTTCCATACACATGTGCATGTGCCCCTATGCAAGTACACAGATTTCCATATATACAATATACTCACAAATATATATATATATATATATATATATATATATATATATATATATATCCACATTTAAAAGAGGAGAATTAGAGAGGTATTCTAAGGGTAAAGTGCCAGACATATACACCAGGTATATGTTCCAGGTAAATACTGATGGGTATGGCCATCCTGCCTATAATTACAGCACACAGGATGTGGAGACAGATTTCCTGGCACAAGCTAGCTGGCTAGACTAGCTGAATTATCCAGCTTTAAGTTCAAGAGAGATTCTCCATCCATATATAAGATAAAGGGAGATTGTAGAAGACACCAGATGTCAGGTTCTGGCTTCCAAATGTGTACATATGTATGCCCACCCGCACACATGTGAACATGCATATATACACTGTACACACAGATAAGTGCAAAAAAAATCTCAGCCTATCCCACATCAAATGATATGTCACAATAATTTATAGTCTAGTGACATATCTTATGTAAAATTTTAAAGTTCTTCTCCAAAGTTAATTTCTTGTGTTTAACTTGCACTAGTATTTCTCAAACTGCCTGTGGAGAAGACCATTAATTAGGGTTTTAATTTCAATTATTAATACTTTTAAAAATAGAAGAAAAATTAATTTCTAAAAACAAAATTTAAAACACTAAAGGTATGCAAAAATTTAAGGTCAGAGTTTTTTCTAAATGTATCTAGCATACTACTTCATGAAAAATTCACAGAGGGGTGTTCGCCTGGCGGCTGTCCGCAGGCCGTTCCAACACCCAACACCTTTCCTCCCCGACCGAGGAGGGGTGTCNGCCTGGCATCCAGCGCCTTTCCTCACCCGAGGAGGGGAGTGCGCCTGAGAGCAGTACTAAGGCTAGGGGTCTACCCAGAAGCGGTCTCC
>NC_034599.1:9198399-9207990 GCF_900095145.1 Mus pahari | reverse complement strand
TATGGGAATCTTTCGGGATAGCATTTGAAATGTAAATAAAGAAAATAATAATAATAATAAAAAAAATCCTACTCAAGAGTTCTAAGTATAGAATCGATGATTCTATCTGATCTTTCTGTATATATGGGTATACATATATATAAAGCCCATAAAATAAATTTTTAAATGTTAAAAAAAAATTCACAAACATAAATATTCTTTCATTATATATTAGACAACTAACATTTTCATACTGTATACACTGATTTTTAAAAAATCATTGTTTAGATCTGCAGTTGTGTTATCCACCACCTTGTCAAAGCCTGTATATTAGATTACCAGAATCTACATAAGGAAATAAGTGTCTTTTGAGACAGTAATATGATGAACTATGAATGGAAAAGTATAGAGATAGTAACATGTACTTCTCTCAAAACACATAAACACAACCCTTAGAAACGTCAAGCATGCATGAACCTTTAAATTATCTATACTAGCTACCCCCAGGCTTGGGTTGCATATATCATAGTTTCAGTCAACTATGCTCAGCAATGCTGAAGATACTGCCTGGAAAATTCCAGAAAGGATACATTTTAAAGTACATGTTATCCTGACTTGCTGATGGAATCCCATGCTACCTTCTTCCTACAAGAAGAAATGTATCACTGGATAGTCAGTCACCTTGTAGCTATCTCCATTTTCAAAAAGTTAGAATATTGCTACTTCAGCCTATGTCTTCTAGCAGTCCTCAGATAGTGGACCAGTGCTACACCACAATGTCTGCCACTCATGTCCATTTCATCATAGAGATGTTATCACGTATCATCACAAGAAGAAAGGTTGTAGACTACAAGAGTATGAGAAAGATTGTATTTATTGTAAATTGTTCTAGTTATTAGCTATCATTACACTCTTAAAGTGCCTTATTCAGCTTGATTGCAGCATATTAGTTACTTTTGCTGGAATCAAATACCTAACAAAGCAATTTAAGGGAGGGGAGATTTACCTGGCTCATGATTTGCAAGCATACAGTCCATTGGGGTGGGAAGGTATAATGCCAAGGAAGTGTTAGTGAACCCCAAAAGACCAGACAGGAGCTGATCCAGTGCAATCACATCAGGGCCTTTATTTGAGCTAGTTAAGGCTCAACCCACCACAGACACACAGGGCAGTTTTGGTGGTGAGAAGCCCTGAACATCTATTGGGGCAAGGTTTTATAGAAAACAGCAAATGTGTGTGTTGTGGGGAGAGGGTGTTTCTAGGCTGGCAAACATCTAATTGGTGTACTACTATGGCCTTTAGCATAATTGGCTGGTGCTAGAAGTCAAACCATAACCTTAACTTCTGCTTCCCTCTGCATTGGTGGTTGTTAGGCAGGGGGTGGGCCTCTCAGGGATTAACCTGGAAAGGCAA
Source organism: Mus pahari (assembly GCF_900095145.1). Taxonomy (NCBI): domain Eukaryota; kingdom Metazoa; phylum Chordata; class Mammalia; order Rodentia; family Muridae; genus Mus; species Mus pahari. The sequence goes on along the minus strand of NC_034599.1, from coordinate 9,206,598 downwards.
GATTTGTTGGGGGAGATTAACCTGGAGTCTTGTTGGAGTCTTGTTGAGGTGAGCCTAGAAACTGGAGCTAGGTTCAGGTTTTGTTGTGGGTAACTTGGAAACCAATGTTGATACTGGCCTGCTGGTTTACTTGAATTCAAAGTTAGGTCAGGTTCTCCAAGATGGAGTTTGAACCCAAAATTTTGGTCTATCAAAGGAATGGCAACAGGAACAGCTTGTGAATGGGACTCCTCACCTTCTTACATCTGAGAGAAACCAGAAGCAAAGATGGAACAGGGAATAGACCAGGGCTATAAAACTCAAGACCCAATCCTAGGGTCCTACTTCCCCCAGAGAGACTCCACCTCCTAAAGGTTCATGAGGAACTAAGGAAGCAATGTAAAAGGCAGCTGAAAAGTGAGACCATTTTCAAGAAAAGATAGCACTGTACTATGTACCATGCTCCTGCAATTTTTGGCTAAGCCTTACTTTAGTTTGCACAATATGAATGCAGAGTACAAGTGACTTGGGAGAACATGAAGTGAAAATGTTCCAGTCACTTCCTGCTGGAAGAGCTGAACAAGATTTAACTTGTTACCTAAATAAGACAGAGTTCTTGCCTAATGGACTTAATCTACTAAACAAAGGCATTAATACTTTCCAGAAGATTAGAATAAAACCTAGAGACTCTAAATATAATGTCTAGGACATAATCCAAAATTCCTCCAAACATACTCTCAACAGAAAAAATAATCAAAAGAAGCTAAGCTCAAAAGTCTAACTTGTTAGAAGTGTTAGGTAATGGCTTCAAAGCAGAGATTATTATTAGGTCCAATAAAGTAAAGGAAATACAGTGGTCCTCAGCAGGAAAGCACATATGTTTAAAACATATATGTGTATACTATATACATAATATATAGTATAGTATAATATAATATAAAAATATTGTCATGGATATTATAATATTTGGTGATTGGGCCTGTATTGGTGTGACATAATGCCTTGACATAAACAGAATAAAGATAATATTACATCACAGTTTTGAAGGTTTGATTCCATCAAGAACAACTCTGTTTCTGGACCAATGGTAGCATAATGGACAAAGAGTAATGACAGTTAGGTTACATCACCACAGACAGGAAGCAAAATAAAGCTGTTCATATCTCAGAAGATAGAAGACAGAGAAAAGTGGACTGCAGAAAGGTGCCAGGGCAAGGCAGAGCCCCTCCCACCTCTCTGTGGCATAGTTTCCCAACTGGGCCTTCATCTCCTACTCTGTTTCCATCCCCTACTCTTGACTATCTCCTACTTGACACTACCTCCCAACAATGTTATGTTAAGAGTCCATGAAGGAACTAAGCCACACATTATGTCAGAGCTTTCCTAATCCAATAATTCCTAAAATAAACGTACAGACACAGCCAAGGACATGCTTTTTATCACAGATATATCATAATCAAGATGAGAGGATTATTCATCACAGGGCCAAGTATAGATTTTCTAGCATGCAGAAGAACCTGGGTTCAACTCCCTGTACTGAATAAAACCCCTTTACAGTAGGGAATACTTATAACCTCTGGAGGTGAAGGCAGGAAGATTAGAGTTCAAGGTCATTCTCATCTACACAAAAATTTACAGACCATTCTAGGTTATAGACTCTGCATCTACTACATACCCACTGATCTATCTATCTATCTATCTATCTATCTATCTATCTATCTATCTATCTATCTATCTATCTATCTATCCGTCTATCTACCTACCTACCCATCAATCCATCTACTCAACCACCCATCTATCTATCTATTCATCTGTCTACCCATACACAGAAATAGACAAACATACAAAGAGATACAGAGATAAGTGAATGATCCTAGAGATGTGAGAAAGGAATTGACACATCAGTCAGCTTTTACTACATGCTTGCACTGTGATAACAATCTCTGAATCTCAGAAGGAGTCCACTGAGAAAGTTTTGCTTCTCTCTATAATTATTTGGCAGCTGCACATGTGCTGTGAATCTGCTCTATACATCTTTATGAGACACTAAATACAGGAGTATCCCTACCCAAGACATGACTAGTTCACTTTTCTCATGGCATAATGAAGAGTTTCTTAAAGTTTCTTGGATAGGAAATTCATCATTTCATTCATATTTTGGCATAAGAAGTATATTCCACCCTGGAAGCGGAAGACCTGATACAACCATGCTCTATAGACTGGAGCAGTAAACATTTTGAATAAATAGTCCACTGTTACATAGTATTTTTCATAAGGTAGGTTTTTACCACCAGAAGAAACAGAGGCAAAATGTAAACATTTGAATCAGCAGAGGACAACATGACCCAGACAAGGAAAGAAATCAAAGAAAAACGTTATACAAACAACATGATTGAATGGGCAAATTGGGGACTTGGGATGCTGCCATGAGAACTGATGCAGTTCTGTAAAAATGTGGGGATTGAGAAACAGAATGCCAAGGTTAAAGCCAAGTGGCAAGGAGGTGCCCTGCCTCACTTCCATTTCCACCCACGCAGGAGTCTATCTGATGCAACTGAAGCTGTATCTAGATTCGTACATTCAAAGTCAGGAAAATGTGTTTCTGCTTTCATCCTCTGCAGGTTCAGAAAGAGTATAAAAAACACTGGGCGCCATGCACTGTATCCACTCTGAGTCATTCCTTCTGCTACTCTACTTTCACGAGCACCATCCTACTGATACTTCGAATTCCAAATAACAGCTTCAACAGTACAAGATATATGTTGCCAGTCATAATTTACCCTAGACACTGATAAAAAACATACTTCCTAAAGAGGGCATGCTAAGTCCTAGGATCTGTATCTCTGAGTAGTGTTTATTCCTTTTCTCCATAAATAAGAGTGGCAACATAATGCCCTAATAAGATGGGACTGATTAATGATATTTTTGAGTGATGAAAGTAAGCAGCCATACTATATAACGCAGTAAGAAAAAGAAAGATGCATGAAGCAAGATGTTGAGCAAGAAAGAAAATATAGAGTGTGTGTGTGTGTGTGTGTGTGTGTGTCTGTCTGTCTGTCTGTCTCTGTGTGTGTGTGTGTGTGTGTGTGTGTATGTGTGTACACCTTCATATGTTTGTGCTCCATGGAGATCAACTTGAGTTCCAGTCCCCTCTTCTATCCTCTTTGACCTAAGGTCTCTTGATGGTTGCCATTGAGCTTTAGTCTGGTGAATATACTGGTCTATCTCCTATCTCCCTGTGGGGTTGATGGATCACAAATGCATACATTACCGTATCCTACTTTTATATGGGTTCTGATGATCTGAACTCAGGTCATCAGGCTTCCAGACCAAGCACGTTGCCCACTGAGTCCTTTCCCCAGCTTTTATAGTGAGCAGTTTGTCTCTAAGACTTTTGTGGATAGTGATAATTCCTTAAGATCTTTTTCCATGTTCCTTCTGTCTTCCTTCAGCACCTCTGCTTTTTTAGGTAAATGAAACCTATTGCTTTTTACTGCAGTAACTGTTTTCTATACACAAATTCATTCACTTTGGGATCTCAAAATAAGCTCACGAAGTTCCTAACTTCCGGTTTGTTGAGTTCCCAGTCCTCCACAGACAGGCCCGTAGGCCAACTCACTACACATAACTCCTCTCTGAGACTCTCTTCCCAGGTGAGTCTAGGCTGTGTCAAGTTGACAACTAAAGCCAATTATGACAGTGTAATGTGGGAAAGTGTGTACACAAAAGTGACTGTACACCCTTTCCAGAATCTACAGTTATAGTGATATTATAGATTGAAGGCTACAAAGAAAAATGAAATAACGACTATGTTAACACTATGATATAAACAAATGAAGTATGAATGTGTTAGAATCAATAACATACTTGCAAAGAGCAGTGGTTGCAGTGGCCTCTCTTGAGTACCGGCTGCTTCCCAGAGGTAGCAGCCTAGACTCTAGATTTGACGCTTTCTTCATGCTGAGTGCAGCTTTGGGCTTCTTGTCCTCTCTGGGCTTTCTGTAAATGTGGGAATGCAGTTAATGTTCCTTAAAAAAATATTCATTTTATCTTTTTCTTCCTTTCTTTCTCTTTTTTATTTTATTTATTTATTTTTTTAATTTTATTTTGAGATAAGGTCCTACTTTGTAACACAAGCTGGCCAGGAGCATGCTGTGTAGACCAACCAGATTTCAAATTCATGGCAGTCTTTCTTGCCTCTGCCTCCCAAGTTCTCAGATTGTGTACACTCAGGAGTCATCACACTAGACTATTCTTTTTTATTTATCTTAATCAGCACATGTTAATGATGCAAAAATGATGGGGTTTCTGGTGACTTTAATCTTTTTCCATCTACTCAAATCATGTGCACATAAACACAAGCATGCACACGTTCAAATAGAGCATGAAGTAACCTGACACATGTAAAGCCACTGAGTATCTGGCAAGACACATTCATAATTTTAATTTGCTAATGTTCTTGACTGCATTAAGATAGACATAAAGTGTGGGGCAGACTGAAAGGGGACCGCAGATTAAGCATTGCTATACTTTTGGAACTACATGAAGATCCCCTTGGCTATCTTTTTTTTTTTTTAAAAGAGAACCCAGGGGCATGTTAAACAATATTCAAAGACATAATTACTTGACACACACACGCACACATACACATACACACACACACACACACACACACACACACACACACGTATATTAAATGTTTTAAATAGGTTACCATTATGACATATTTAAGCAAAGAGCGTTTCCGTAACTCTCCTTCCCCTGCATCCTCCCAATCTTTGCTAACCCTGTTTCCACCTTATAACCTCCCCCCATATTCTTTCTTCCACCTTAGAACCCACCCCCACACTCTTTTCTCCTATTTTATGATATACAGGTAATTTAGAGAAAAACTGTTTCTGGGTTTAAATCCATTCATTTCATCTTCCCAGGTAATGTGATCTATATCACTGTAATTTAATTGAGCAATGGCCATTTCTTGCATTGAGAAAGTGATTTATCTCAGTTTGATCCCAGTTAGTAAACTCCACGGCTTTGCAAAGGCTGCCATCTTCCTTTGATTCATTAAAATGACTTTCACATTCATTGCCTCCTCATGATTTCTTGATATATTGCTCCAAGCACTGAGAAGTAGATAAAAGATTGCTTGCATATTGGGAAGGATTAATTTGTCCAGGATGAGATTACATCTTGATATATTGTCATTGAATCTCTTGGAGAGTCTTACATGAGCTGCCAAGCATTGGGACCTTTTGTAAGTGTCCAACATGCACTGTCTAATGTGCATGACATTTATGTGGTGAGAGAAGCCTTGCAAATCTGTTACAAACAACAACAATGAAGAGTACACCAGCAGTTACCTCTCTCTGACCTTAAATGAAGTTTGTATTTTGAGCTGAAAACTAATCAAAACACATATATCTTCATAAAAGGCTAAAATCAGAATCAGTTTGAAACATTTGGAAACGAAGATAAAATTGAGACAAAATAATCTAAAGCTTATTTTTGCTTCAGTTTCTCTTGACATAACCAAAAAATGTGCTATACCTTTGCTAACTGATTCCATCCTTAATGCTCAAGTCTAACCAGATATCCCCTTCCTTCTGCCTGCCTCAAATATCCTGTTTAAAATCTTTACATTCACTCTGCAGTCACGCTTCCTCCATTTACTTTTGTTTTTGTTATACCTTCTATAACCTATTTATAATATAATATCATTGTCTATTGTCCATTATGTATTAATATGATCCCTACTTGTATATTACAGAGCCTGTCAACTCTGCCCACCAGTGTTTCCTTAGCATGTACAAGAGGCCATGACACAAGATAGGAGTTCAAGAAGATATTGGGATGAATGAATGGATGGATGTCATTCACAGTTTGAAATATTGATAGGATTTGGTAATCTTCATGAAAGTATCACCTAAGCACAAAGGGAGTATGTTTAGTGTAAGTTCCTGAATAGTGTGTTTCTTGTTAGAATGTGATTGTGGATTCTTCCTTTTCCAGGGAATCTGCCCATGACCAGATCAAGTTCTAAACTTCACACTCATTTCTTACTAGTGCTTTCATGTCGTTCATGGTGATTTTAATCAGTTCAAAATATAACATCTGTGTCCTAGGATAAAGACAAAAACCTAGCCAATTATACACCCAGGATCATGGGATCACTGGTGAGTGGAATGCAACATCTGTTCCAAAAAAAAAAAAAAAAAAATGGGAGTGGCCTGTGTGAGCAGGAACAGGGACACAGGAAACACTCTCCAACCAGTGTCTGGGTTCTTTCAAGTTGGCATCAGCCTGGGGCCATCTTGGCCATCTTCAACTCAGCAACTGGCCCCATGGTCCCCAGAGGACTCTCCATGCAGCAGGTGCCCTAGTACACCCAGAATCTTAGGATCATGGAAGAGACAAATAGTCTCATGACAAGTAGGCCTCTAGAGAGGGCTCTGATCCTGGGACTCAGGTGAGAGTGCCATCTTGTATACCGGGTCTCTCAGAGACCAGTCCGAGCAGGAGAGCACACGGGCCGCAGAAGCATTAGAGCTTCTTGGACAGGGTCCCTTCAGGCCTTCATCTTCAGACAGGAGGCAGAGCTGAGACCCAGACCTTCCTGGAACAGGAGAGCTTGCCTGCAGAGAGAGCTCTGACCACTGGGACTCAGGAGAGAGTTGGACTCCCAGGAGTGCTGACAGAGGCTAACAGAATCACAGGAGGAACAAGCTCCAGCCAGAAACAGCTAGAGCATCTAACACCAGAGATTACCAGATGGATTAAGGCAAACGTAAGAATCTTACTAACAGAAACCAAGACCACTCCGCATCATCAGAACCCAGTACACCCACCACAGCGAGTCCTGGATACCCCAACACACCCAAAAAGCAAGATTCCGATTTAAAATCATATCTCATGATGCTGGTAGAGGATTTTAAGAAGGACATTAATAACTCACTTAAAGAAATACAGGGGAACACTGCTAAACAGGTAGAAGACCTTAAAGAGGAAGCACAAAAACCCCTCAAAGAATTACAGGAAAACACTGCTAACTAAACAGGTAGAAGTCCTTAAAAAGAAACACAAAAATTCCTTGAAGAATTACAGGAAAACACAGCCAAACAGGTGATGGAAATGAACAAAACCATCCAAGATCTAAAAATGGAAGTAGAAACAATAAAGAAAACCCAAAGTGAGACAACTCTGGAGATAGAAATTCTAGGAAAGAAATCAGAAACCATAAATGTGAGCATCAGCAACAGAATACAAGAGATGGAAGAGAGAATCTCAGGTGCAGAAGATTCCACAGAAAACATGGACACAACAATCAAAGAAAATGTAAAATGCAAAAATATCCTAACTCAAAACACTCAGGAAATCCAGGACACAATGAGAAGACCAAGCCTAAGGACTATAGGTATAGATGAGAATGAAGATTTTCAACTTAAAGGGCTAGAAAATACCTTCAACAAAATTATAGAGGAAAACTTCCCTAACCTAAAGAAAGAGATACCCATGAACATACAAGAAGCCTACAGAACTCCAAATAGACTGGACCAGAAAAGAAATTCCTCCTGACACATAATAATCAGAACAACAAGTGCACTAAATAAAGATAGAATATTAAAAGCAGCAAGGGAAAAGAGTCAAGTAACATATAAAGGCAGACATATTAGAATTACACCAGACTTCTCACCAGAGACTATGAAAGCCAGAAGAACTTGGACAGGTGTTATACAGACCCCAAGAGAACACAAATGCCAGCCCAGGCTACTATACCCAATAAAACTCTCAATTACCACAGATGAAGAAACCAAAGTATTCCATGACAAGACCAAATTTACACAATATCTTTCCACAAATCCAGCCTTTCAAAGGCTAATAAAGGGAAAACCCCAACACAAGGAGGGAAATTATGCCTCAGAAAAAGCAAGAAAGTAATCCTTCAACAAACCTAAAAGAACAGAATCCCAACTCTAACAACAAAAATAACAGGAAGCAACAATTACTTTTCCTTAACATCTCTAAATATCAATGGACTCAATTCCCCAATTAAAAACACGTAGACTAACAGACTGGACCGAACATTTTGCTGCATACAGGAAACCCACCTCAGGGTCAAAGACAGACACTACCTCAGAATAAAAGGCTTGAAAACAATTTCCCAAGCAAATGGTCTGAAAAAAAAAGCATGGAGTAGCCATTCTAATATTGAATAAAATCGAC
>NC_034599.1:9176107-9195895 GCF_900095145.1 Mus pahari | reverse complement strand
CCAAAAGCAATCTACAGATTCAATGCAATCCCTGCCAAAATTCCAACTCAATTCTTCAATGAATTAGAAAGGGCAATTTGTAAATTCATCTGGAATAGCAAAAAACCTAGGATAGCAAAAACTATTCTCAACTATAAAAGAACCTCTGGTGGAATCACCATGCCTGACCTCAAGCTGTACTACAGAGCAATTGTGATAAAAACTTCATGGTACTGGTACAGCAACAAACAGATAGATCAATGGAATAGAATTGAAGATCCAGAAATGAATCCACACACCTATGGTGACTTGATCTTTGACAGAGGAGCTAAAAACATCCAGTGGAAAAAAGACAGAATTTTCAACAAATGGTTCTGGTACAACTGGCAGTTATTGTGTAGAAGAATGTGAATTGATCCATTCTTATCTCCTTGTACGAAACTCAAGTCTAAGTGGTTCAAGGAACTCCACATAAACCCAGAGACACTAAAACTTATAGAGGAGAGTGTGGAGAAAAGTCTCGAAGATGTGGGCACAGGGGAGAAATTCCTGAACAGAATAGCAATGGCTTGTGCTGTAAGATCTAGAATCGACAAATGGGACCTCATAAAATTGCAAAGCTTCTGTAAAGCAAAAGACACTGTCAATAAAACAAAAAGGCCACNAACAGATTGAGAAAGGATCTTTACCAATCCTAAATCTGATAGGGAACTAATATCCAATTTATACAAAGAACTGAAGAAGTCGGACTCCAGAAAAATCAAGTAACCCAATTAAAAAATGGGGTACAGAGCTAAACAAAGAATTCTCAAATGAGGAATACTGAATGGCTGAGAAGCACCTGAAAAAATATTCAACATCCTTAATCAGGGAAATGCAAGTCAAAATAACCCTGAGTTTCCACCTCACACCAGTCAGAATGGCTAAGATTAAAAAAATTCAGGTGACAGCAGATGCTGGCGAGGATGTTTTGAAAGAGGAACACTCCTCCATTGCTGGTGGGATTGCAAGCTGGTACAACCACTCTGGAAATCAGTTTGGCGGTTCCTCAGAAAATTGGACATAGTACAACCAGAAGATCCAGCAATACCTCTCCTGGGCATATACAGAAGATGTTCCAACTTGTAATAAGGACACATGCTCCACTATGTTCATAGCAGCCTTATTTACAATAGCCAGAAGCTGGAACTGCTTGTGGACGTTGTACATCGTGGTGCGGAGCCTAGTGCGCACCACGATGTACAACGTCCACAAGCAGTGAGAAGCAATTGTATGTTATCCCAGTTGTTTCCTGCTAGCCCTTCCAGGTTTGCATTCCTCTGTTTTGTGTACCTACTTCCCTGTTTTCTTCNGTATAAATAGTCTGATGCTCAATTTGACAATTTGCATTCAGATACCACACTCTCTTGTGTCCGTGTCTGTTTGTCACCCCTCATTCGCCGAATCCTCGCTCACCTGCAACCAGAGACCCGTTCCCCGCAGATCAGGGACCCCAGAAAGTCCGTCTGTGGCAGTGAAATACATAAAACATGTACAATATATATCTATGTATATATTATACATATATACCATATAGATATAGATATGGATATACTCTAACGAATAGTATAGTATGGTGGATTATACTGTGTTAGTTGCTGTGACCAATTACCTGACAAGAAGCAATGGTTGTCTCTGCTTTTGGTCCATCATAGCATAGGAGGCACAGCAGCATACTTGCTCTTGTCTGTGGCAGTTGGAATCTGCTTACCCACATCACCATGGTCAGGAAACAGAGATGGGAATGTCCATGCTCAGAGATATCCCTCTGTTCTTCTCTTCTATCCAGTCTGAGTTCCAGGCAAGTCTTTTCTCCTCCTTCACAGACCATTCCCAGAGGTGTCCTTCACATATGCCCTAGGCATTTCTTAGTGTAATCAATTGAAATAGGCCATTACATACACAACCAGGTTAAGAAATGGAGTGGTTTTCGAGCAAAGCCTACACTGTGATTCTCCTTAAGAAATCTAAGAGGGAGACTACCCCAGAGGCACTGCAGAAGAGGGAAGAGGAGGAATTCAACACAGGTCCTTCTCAGTATTCACACAACCCATCAAGAGCAATGCATAGACGCTCATTAACTGTCAAAAGAAACAAGAGGTGCCTGGGCTGGGTGAAAGCCTTTGATAGGCACTGCAACATAGTACTGGTAAAGGTAAAGGAGATGTGGACTAAGGTCGCAACGAGTGGCAAGGGTAAGAAGAAGTCCAATCCTGTCAACAAGGACTGCTACATCTCCAAGATGTTCCTGTTGTGGGAACTCAGTCATCATGGTGCTGTGGAATCACTCCTCACTGGCAAGTAAAGTAGGGGCCATGTCCCTCTATAAGAATCTGCTCCCTGCCCTGCTGAGTGAAAATTAAGCATCTTAAAGGGTTTGGTGCCTCCAGCAGCCTCAGGTTGCTGGGTTCCTGAAAGGAAAGCTGGCGATGGTGGGAAGGATGACGAGAGAAATAACGAGCCAAGAAAAAGTTCTCTGATCAAGGCTCGGAGTTTTTAATGTACAGCACTGAAAATATATGGGAAAACCCAAGGACCCTTCCCTTTGTTTCAGCTGGGTTCTGTTTCTGGTTTCAGCTGGACTGAGTTGCAAAGTAAGCTCTTCAGTAGTACAGTTGGTGGGCAGTTCTTAGTTCTCTGGCAGGAAGATGTAAATGTAGCAAAGTCAGACTCCTGGCTCATGTCTGAGGAGGTTTGTTTAACCAACTCAAGGCTGGGGGAAGGGCACAAGGGATATCATATACTATTTCAACACATGTATATAATTTTATCTTAAAATGTTTTGTGTTAGTATGTATATATGTGTATGTATGGTGTATTCATGTGTGATGGAGCAACTGTGTGTGTGTGTGTGTGTGTGTGTGTGTGTGTGTATTCATACTCATGGAGATCAGAGGAAGATATTGGATGTGTCCTGCTCTGCTACTTTCCTTCTTATGCTTTTGAGATAGAGTCTCTCACTGAACCCAGCCAGTGGCACAGATTCCTTCTAGTTTGAACTTGGACCAGGAGCAGACCTTGGATGCTAGCTCTGCACCAAGTCCTACAACATCCAGAGGAAGCTTGACTCCCAGATGCTCTAATATGCCCAGTATCACAGGAGAGGCCACAACATGGGCCCCAACACCTGGAGTAACTGAGTTCCCCAGAATCCAGTGACACAAGAACCCCTGCTCAGCCAGTGGCATGAATTCCTTCTGGTCTGAACCTGTACCTGAAACAGACCTGGGGGTACAGTCTCTGCACCCACTCTCAAAATACCCAGAGAGAGCCCAACTCCAAGGTGCTGTGAAATGTCCAGGACCACAGGATCACAGGATCACAGAGGAAGTTTAACTTGTAAGAGATCAGATACCCCCAGGAGCACTGGAACTCTGACACACTCAAGATCACAGCTGAGGCCATAACATCTTTTCCAGTACCCAGTGTAACTGGGATGACCACAGGAACCAGAGAAACACAAACCCCAGCCCAACCAGAGGCATGGGTTCCTTCCAGCTTGCACCTGTACCTGGAGCAAACCCAGCGCTCTGGCTCCCCACACACTCCTGCATCACCCAGAGAAAACTTGACTCCCAGGAGCTCTGACACAACAGGATCTCAGGAGCTTGGTTACACCAGGATTTCAAGATCCCAGAAACAGCTCGATTCCCAGGAGCTCTGATATACCCAGAGTCTCAGGATCATAGGATTCCAGAATCACAAGATTGCAGAGACAGCTGGACTCTGAGGAGTTCTAACAAAACCAGGATCACAGGAATAACAGGCTCAAGTCAGAGACAGCAAGGGAAGGTAGCACTAGAGATAACCAGATGGTGAGAAGTAAGCACAAGAAAATAAGCAACAGAAACCATGGCTGTTTGGCATCATCAAAACCCAGTTCTCCCACCACAGCAGGACCTGGTTACACCATCACAATGGAAAAACAAGATTTGGATTTAAAATCACTTTTTATGATGATGATAGAGGACTTTAAGAACCTAAGTAACTCCCTTGAAGAAATACAGGACAACACAGGTAAACAGGTAGAAGCCCTTAAAGATGAAACAAAAATTCCTTAAAGAATTATGGGGAAACACAATCAAAGAGGGGAAGGAATTGAACAAAACCGTCCAGAATCTAAAACTGGAAATAGAAACAATAAAGAAACCACAAAGGGANACAACCCTNGAGATAGAAAACCTAGGAAAGAGATCAGGAGCCATAGATGCAAGCATCACCAATAGAATACAAGAGATAAAAGAGAGAACATCAGGTGCAGAAGATACCATAGAAAACACTGACAGAACAGTTAAAGAAAATGCAAAATGCAAACAACTTCTAACCCAAAACATCCAGGAAATCCAGGACACAATGAGAAGACCAAACTTAAGGATAATAGGTATAGAAGAAAGTGAAGATTCCCAACTTGAAGGGCCAGTAAAAAATCTTCAATAAAATCATAGAAGAAAATTTCCCTAACCTAAAGATAGAGATGCCATGAGCATAGGAGAAGCCTACAGAACTCCAAATACACTGGACCAGAAAAGAAATTCCTCCCATCACATAATAATAAAAACATCAAATGCACAAGACAAAGAAAGAATATAAAAAGCAGTAAGGGAAAAAGGTTTAAGTAACATATAAAAACACACCTATCAGAATTACCAGACTTCTCACCAAAGAATATAAAAGCCAGAAGATCCTGGGCACATAAAACCATGCTTACAGGGGAAATATTCCTGAACAGAATACCAATGGATTATGCTCTAAGATAAAAAGTAGACAAATGGGATGTTATAAAATTACAAAGTTTCTGTAAGTCAAAAGACACTGTCAATAGGACAAAACAGCAACCAACATATTGGAAAATTATCTTTACCAATCCTAAATCTGATAGAGAGGTGGTATCCAATATAGACAAAGAGCTCAAGAAGTTAGACTTCAGAGAACCAAATAATCCTAGTAATAATGGGGTACAGAGCTAAACAAAGAATCCTCAACTGAGGAACATCGAATGACTGAGAAGTACCTAAAGAAATATTCATCTTCCTTAGTCATCAGGGAAATGCAAATCAAAACAACCTTGAGATTCCACCTTATACCAGTCAGAATGGCTAAGATAAAAAAAACTCAGGTGACAGCAGATGCTGGTGAGGATGTGGAGAAAGGAAAACACTCCTCCATTGCTGGTGGGATTGCAAGCTGGTACAAACACTCTCAAAATCAGTCTGGTGTTTCCTCGGAAAATTGGACTGATGACCCAACTATACCACTCCTGGACAATACCCAAAAGATGCTACAACATATAACAGGGATACATGCTCCACTATGTTCATAACAGCCTTATTTATAGTAGTTAGAAACTAGAAAGAACCCAGATGTCCTTCAACAGAGGAATGGATACAGAAAATGTGGTACATTTACACAATGGAGTACTACTCAGCTATTAAAAACAATGATTTCATGAGATTCTTATGCAAGTGGATAGAAGTAGAAAATATCATCCTGAGTGAGGTAACCCAGTCACAAAAGAACACACATGGTATACACTCATTGATAAGTAGATATTAACCCAAAAGCTCAGAATACCCAAAATACAATTCACAAACCACAGGAAGCTCAAGAAGAAAGAAGACCAATGTGTGGATGCTTTGCTCCTTCTTAGAAGAGGGAACAAATTACTCACAGGAGGAAATATAGAGACAGTGTAGAGTAGAGCTTAAGAGGAAAGCCATCCAGAGACTGCCCTGCCTGGTTATCCATCCCATATAGTCACCAAACCCAGACACTATGGTGGATGCCAAGGAGTCCTTGCTGACAAGAAGCCAGATATAGCTCTCTCCTGAGAGGGTCTGCCAGATCCTGACAAGTACAGAGGCGGATGCTCACAGCCAACCAAAGGACTGAAGGAGCTGAAGGTGTTTGCAACGCCATAGGAAGAACAACAATATCAATCAACCAGACCCTCCAGAGTTCCTAGGGACTAAATCACTAACCAAAGAGTACACATGGAGCGACTCATGGCTCCAGCCAAATATACAACAGATAGCCTTGTCAGACATCAATGGGAGGAGAAGCCCTTGGTCTTGTGAAGGCTGATGTCCCAGTGTAGGTGAATGCCATGGTGGGTTAGCAGGAGTGAGTGAGTGCGTGGGTGGGGGAACACCCTCATAGAAGCACAGGGATGGGGAATGGGAGAGGGACTTTGAGGGGGGACCAAGAAAGGGGATAACATTTGAAATATAAATAAAGAAAATCCAATTAAAAAAAGAAAAAATGGGGGAGGGGGAACTGAGGGTAGAGACCTTCCAGGATGGGAAAGGGTCATTGGCTGAGGGCTTAGGGGACCTGGAGTGCCTCATTAACATGGGGAAGCATCTCAGGAATTTCTGGTGTTGGCTGAACAGGTTCTTATCAGTACAAAGGAAATTGATCCTATAATCTAATTGAGGCTAAGTGACATTGCTCATGTGGGGGCTTCCAATTCACCAGCCAGGGTCAGAGAAGGAGAAGTCCCAATAATGAGGGGAGTGCTCTATTACATGCTGAGCCCCAGGAGGCTTTCCGATCAATGGTAGACTTTGACCCTAGTTACCAGAGTTCTCCCACAGTTTTTGTTTCTGTGATTCCTCCTCTTCCTTTCCCTTCTTCATACTGGATCAGAACCATCAGGCCAATGCTAGGCCAGCACTCTCCTGCTGAGCTATCACATAGCAACTTCTCCTGACCCTTATTCCTGCTAGCTTATTAGCTGTCTCTAGCTGCATTTGTCTTGGGCTATGTGTCCCCTGCAGCAATAGGTCATTCATAACGATGTGGCCTTGGGCCAAATCTAGCATGTGCTGATCCTGCTGGGCCTAGGTCATGATAGAGTTTGGTTTATAGAGAGCCATAGTTACACCTACCCTGAGAGCTTGGGGCTGGTCTCTTTACAGTGACTATTAGATAGCTTGGTTGTGCTGATGGCCATAGGAGCTTAGGTTGGTAGATAGAGGAAGACACTAAGCAGGAAGGACCTGAGACTCACAGTGACTGGGGCTGCCGTCTCTTGAGGAGGATGCAGACCTCACTACCTAATATGGCCACCAGTCTATGTCCTCTGTGAGCCCTGATCTGCATAAAAGGTCTTCTTCAGTTTGTGCTCCTGCTTCTTCTTGCCCTGTCAGGCTAGGCTCTGAACTCCAAGACAAAATCCTGTGTTGCTGAGTGCTTCTTCCCAGCAGGTGGCGATATACTCTTGATCAAGGTTCTGGAGCCGAATTTAGGAGAAAGGGTGGAGGTGCATTTGAGTTCAGATGCAGGAGCTTCCATGGTTGTGAAGGAAGCTGCTGCCGGGCTGGGAGGAGCCTAGGTATTGGTATGGAGGCAGGGCTGTAGGCTTACCTAGCTCCATTTTCCTTCCTTCCTTCCTTCCTTCCTTCCTTCCTTCCTTCCTTCCTTCCTTCCTTCCTTCCTTCCTTCCTTCCTTCCTTCCTTCCTTCCTTCCTTCCTTCCTCTTTACCACTTTCATTTTTTTATTAGATATGTTCTTTATTTACATTTCAGATTTTATTCCCTTTCCTGGTTTCCCCTCCAAAAACTACCTATTGAAGACCCCCTCCCCCTGCTTCTATGAGGGTGTTCTCCCACCAACCCACTCACCCATTCCCTCTTCCCCACCCTGGCATTCCCCTACACTGGGACATCCAGCCTTCACAGGACCAAGGGCCTCTCCTCCCATTGATGTTTGACAAGGCCATCCTCTGCTACATATGGAGCTGGAGCCATGGGTACTCTTTGGTTGGTGGTTTAGTCCCTGGGAGCTCTGGGTATGCGTGTGTGTGGTTGGTTGATATTTTTGCTCCTCCTAAGGGGCTGCAAACTCCTTCAGTCCTTTCTCTAATTCTTCCGTTGTCTCTCTTTCCTTCCTATGAGAGCCCACTGATGGAACAGAGACTCAAACTCACATGGATGATGTATTGTGCTCATATGACTTCAAGGTAGGTTTCCCTTCTGTGATTCCAAGGATTCAATTTATTATCACTGTTCTTAGATGAGATCCTGTGAAATAGCAGCCCTATTTTGTTTTTATGTAACAGTGATAGGCTTCCATGGGGGATCTTGGTATTATAGTTCCCATCTGGAATAAGTCCTGCCTTGCACATCCTACACATCGTCACCTTCACAGTTGCCAGGGTGCAGGTTCAAGGCCTCCCAAGCCCATCTGTCAGGAAAAGCCACACCCACACTTGCTTATCTCACACTCTGGCTTCCAGTTCATCTCTGGGTTTGTCTTGTCTTTACTTCAGTGGTTGTGTTTGCAGACACTTTTGTTGTTGTTGCTTTTAGAACAACCTTATTGAGCTATAAATTATAGACCATAAAACATATTCCTGTAAAGAACATAATTCCATTGGTTCATGTCTTTAATCCCAGCACTGAGGAGGCACAGGCAGGCAGATTTTTTAGTTTCCCATCAATCAGGAGTACACAGAGAAACCCTGCCGAGAGAGAGAGAGAGAGAGAGAGAGAGAGAGAGAGAGAGAGAGAGAGAGAGAGACTTTTCAGCTGGGCATGTCTCTCCCCCAAAAAACACAATCCAGATAGTTCGGTGGGTAAAATTCTTAAAAGCCAAACTCAGGGATACACATCTCCAACCACAGTACTGGGGTGACAGAGGCAGCAAGATCCCTGGGACTCAAGGGCCAGTCAGTCTAACTGGAGACCCAGTCCCAGTGAAAGACTCTATCTTAAAAAAAAAAAAAATCAGTGATTTTGAGTATTTTTCAGAGTTCTGCAACCTTTGTCATAATACAATTTAAAGACATTTCTTCAAGAAACTTCCAGAATCAATTTTCCGAAGACGGTTTTGGTTCTCTTGAATTACTTTGGTGTTCTATCAGAGGTCGGCTGGCCATAAACATGGTTTTAACATCTATTCCTAAGGCTCTGCTTGTGTGATAGATACCACACCATCTTTGTGTCTGTAGATTTTCAGTAAGTTTTATTTTTAAGTCTAGGGTTTTAACTTTTTCTATTAGGTGATTCCATTATCTATCATCTTCATATCGTTATAAGACCAAGATGCTAATTCTTCACTCACAGATGACCACTACTAAAGAAATCAGAAGCGTTTGGCTCAGCTATGTTCTCACACCTCGTAATATGCTAATCCATAAAAACACACCATGCAGTGGGAAGCAGGGCAGAGTTGTGTTGAGGGCCCTGCATGTCCCCATTGCTCTGCTCGGTGTTCCATCTCAGAACATCAGGATCTAGAGTTTATGGCTTTCCTCCACACTGAGTCTGCATACTCTGGCTTATGGTCATTTACACCCACCTGCTCCTTTCATCCTTCACTGTAGCAGATACAACTCTATCTAAGTACTTGCCATGCAGCCTCTCCCAAAGATCCAAAAGGCCACAAAACAGTCCTGGCTAAAGAGCTATATTTACACAAGTCTCTAGCTCGCCTGCCTTGCCCAAATGAAAAGGCAAAGGTTTCTACAGACAACAGTATATTTTTTTCTCTTTGTGGTATTTTATTTTCCTTTCTTTTCTAGGTTGGAACATAGACTAGAAGCTGAGGCAACCATGTTGTCACTGACAGTTAAAGGTGATAACACCTGGTCACCTGGGAGCATTGTTTGACCATTACAGAGAGTAAGGATTGCCACTTACTATACTTGTTGTGTCAGACAGATGCAGCAGGTTACCAAATCAAAGATGCTGTTTATTGTAAGGCATATCCACATTCTACTAGTCTACCTCCCACGAAGAATGACATTATACAGTAACATGATATTTTCTCTCATGTGCACTGCAGGTGATGACCAGCCCTAGAGAATACCTGTGCAGAACATTGTTTTGTTTTGTTTTGTTTGAGTCAATGAAATATAAAATACCATTATCTGACCCATTATGGGGTGTGTGTGGGAGTGCACTTTCAACCCAGTTTTCCTAATGGTATCATTCTATAGTAAATAAGTTTAGATCAGCTGTTATATCCGAAAGAACAGGAGGGGTTTGCTCAGCAGGGTTTGCTGAGAAAGCTTTGTTTTGCATCCAGTTGTCTGCAGGTTCCTTTGGTTGAGCCCAGACCTGCATGCAGGCAGGCTCATTCTGGGCTTGTTTTCTTGAAGCAGGCAGATGATATTCCAGTGGAGCTCAGCATATGAAATGAGTTTCCTGAACAGTGGGAGGAGACAGGATAGATGGAGTGAAGTCACGCCCTTTTCTGCTTTGCCATCAAGGTCAGCCTGGTCTACAAAGTGAGTTCCAGGACAACCAGGACTCAGAGAACCTTGTGCCTCCCAGTAAATCTCTAAGTCTATGAGATGTGCTTTCTTTCCTTCACTTCCTCTCTTACACTGATAGATCCCTGTGGGAAATATCTTTGTGTTCATGTAGAATTGTTCATATAATGCCTTCCCTCCCTTCTTCCTTCTACAAAAGAATTGTAACCACTGTAAACTACATCTGTGTATTGACACACATCTTGGTACTAAAAGTACTTAAATTTGTCAAGGGGGAAACATCAAATACCATTTGTATAAATGAAAGTCCTCTGTCATGATTGTATTCAGGCCAGAGATGGCAGCATTTAGTTTCAAAGTCATTGTGATTTCTTAATTCTCACAGTACAGGGTGTTACATATATCGCTGCTTTGAATCAGACTGATCCTATGGTGATCAGACCTATACACTCTACTGAGGAACTTAGGATTCATACTTAAAAGATTTTTTTTTTTTAAATTCAACTTCCAAAAGACTAAGAAAGTAGCTCAACTGGTAAAGTCTTTGTTTTTCATGCCCAAGGCTCCAGGTTTAATCCCTAGCACTGGAAAAACCTCACCATAATGGAACAGGCCTGTAATCCCAGCATTTTTGAGGTAGAAGCAGAAAGATCAGAAGTTCAAAGTTATCCTCTGCTTGTAAATTCAAGATCTAACTGGGTTATAGACTCAGAACAGAGTAGAGCAGGTTAGAGTAGAATAGAAAATGAAATATGTTACATAGTTATTGAAAACTCACAAATGTTTACTGCTACTTAACTAGTGGAGTTTAATACTTTCTATGTGTTAGCAAATGTATGATTGTCACATAGATTGGACTGAGAAGCACCTAGGACATTGGCAAAGTTCATCTCTAGGTGAGGATGTTAGAGACGAGATAAACAAAGAGGACTCATCCTAAAGACTGGGGCCTGGGTGGAGTAGGAGGGGAGGTGGAAAGCAGACTGGGTATTCCTGAGCTTCGGGAAGGCTGCTGCTAGTGATCTGTGCTGCCCACAGCCCCTCCTTACAGGTGGAAACCTGGCACTGTGAGGGAAACACACCTTCCCCTGTTTTGTCACAGGAATGAGAATCTGACAATTACACAAGAAAAGTTTCTCTC
Organism: Mus pahari; assembly: GCF_900095145.1. Classification (NCBI taxonomy): domain Eukaryota; kingdom Metazoa; phylum Chordata; class Mammalia; order Rodentia; family Muridae; genus Mus; species Mus pahari. The sequence goes on along the minus strand of NC_034599.1, from coordinate 9,184,519 downwards.
CTCCCTGGCACGGAGCCTTAAATGATTCTGTGATGTCACAGGAAAATGGACATCGAGGGCCTCCTCCTACATATTCCTTGGGCTTGGTCAGCAGCTGGTGGTGTGGACATCCACATGGCCTATCTGTTTGTCTGCTGCCTCCATCTGGCCTCCTTGCAATGCACTCTTGCTTATGATTCAGCCTTAAAAGAGACGTTTGCTGTGTTGCCTGAACTTGACTGACAATCTGAAAGATTCTTAAAAAGAAGTCCTTTTGGTGGACTCTAGTTTCGTGAAATGAAAATAAATCTCCGAGTTTTAGAGTCTGGATGCTCTGTTTCAACCTTAGCCATGCCCCCGACTTTCTTAGGTGATGAGACATACAGATATAACATGGCCACTGTGCATAAGATGATGAAATCTGGCCCTGCCCTAGGAAGAGACTGCTGTCAGTCACCTGCACCCCCATTCCTATTCCCTCCTCTTCAGATTCCCTTCTGAGCCTAGAAGGTGGAGTTCAGAGGTCAGTTCTGAACTGCGCATGTCTTTCTCCTAATGTATGTGGACAGTACTCATTCTTATTGCTGTTGATCCTGTCCTCCACCCAACCTTCCAGGTTCTTTGGATTTACAAATATTAGTAATATTTGTAAAATATTAGTTTTGTTATGGTTCCATTGATAAAGCTCGTGAACATAGCAGTATCACAGACTTCCATTTGGCAGAGGGGAAAGGACACAGAACCTTTCCAGCATAATTAGTGGGGCAGGAGAACGGAGAGTGATTCCTTCTCTTTGCCACCTTGGTTCTGCCGAAGGCTGTGTAAGCATGTATAGTCAGGTGTATTTACTAAGCTCTGTATCCACACAGCCTATGACCAAATGCCACATACCAGGACCATGGTGCCTCAGAAGTAATCAGTGCATTCCCAGCATTTAGTAGCTGTTACACTTTTAATATTTTATTATTTTATTTTTGTGCATGAGTGTGCATGTGTGCTTGCATGTATGTGCATGTTGATGGGTGTGTGTGTGTGTACTCACAAATATGTATTTGTGTGTGCGCGTGTGTGTGCGTGCGTGTGAGTGCGTGTGTGTGCATGTGTGTGCGTGTGTGCATGTGTGTGCGCATGTGTGTGTGTGTGTGTGTGTGTGTGTGCTTCACACTATGACTGTAGATGACTGTCATGAGGAACACTAGTCACTTTTTTCAGACAGGAAGCCTCACTAGGCTGGAGACTGGCAGTTAGGCTGGGTTGGCTGTCTCTGTCTCTCCACCAGTAGTGTACACCACCACATGCAGTTTTTCACATGGGTGCTGGAGACTGAAATGTCCTCATTCTTTTACTCCCATCTCTTTACCAACTTAGCTCTGTCTCCCTGGTCATGCGTATGTAATTGTAAGTATGTAAAATACAAGCTTTCTCAGTGAACAGACCAACATTGAAAAGAGTTGAGTCTGCATTTTACTACTGTCTAAAAATTTCTGCACAATACAGTTGGCAGGGGCCTGGAGAGATGCCTCAGCAGCTAAGAGTTGTATTCACTGCTTTCAGAAGACCTGGGTTCAGTCCCCACAGCATTTGGCTCATCACAGCCTATGGTGACTCTGTCTCCAGGGTATCCTCTAGCTTTGGCAAGCAGCACCTACACATACACACCACACATACATATAATTTAAAAGTATAAAATAAATCTTTTAAAAAGAACAATTTGTGTACATGTACCCATTACTGTTAACATTGGTTATCTTAACTATAATGATGTTATTGGTGACTGACAGTATGACTTCATAGAAGAAAAACACTTCTGAATAGTTTTAAACTATTTTTTTTTACACATGGAATTACACACAATACAAAATGCTCGTATTACAAGTTGAAATCTTTACATTCGTGGGTTCAGGACAGCAATGCAGGTGACATCAGCATTTCACTCAGTGACTCCATTCATTGGACTGAACACAAAGCCAAGAAGGAATTATTTGCCTACATTACTTTCTAGTTGAAGAAGAAGAAGGAGGAGGAAGAGGAGGAGGAGGAGGAAGAAGAAGAAGAAGAAGAAGAAGAAGAAGAAGAAGAAGAAGAAGAAGAAGAAGAAGAAGAAGAGAGAAAGGAGGGAAGAAGGAAATAGAAGAAAGAGAAATGACTCTTACTTCCTCTGTTATATGTCAGAATGATAAACAATGTCAGCAATTAAGTAGTCTAGCATGTCTATAAATGGGAGTTTGTATCCCAATAGCTCTTACGTTGTAAATCCTGAGGCTCTTACTAAGTTTGTCTATCAAATTGTCATTATCTCAGTTTTCAGGAAAATTACATCATCTTTGGTAATAGGCTGCCAACAAACAGAAAAACTATATGTTATACTGTCTCCTCCAAAGAATCCTGTATTTTAATGAATAGCTGAATAAATAGACATTAATTATGAAGTTCACATTAAGATAGAAGAAAAACCAGCCATGTTGTTTCCTTTGCCTCTTCAGTTGGACAACTGGACAGCTGCTGTAGAATGTACTGTTTGGATTAGGGAGAAACAAGCTGAATTATATGGTCGGAGACTGAGAAGTCCTGCAGATATGTACAGCCATCTGGAGGAGCCACAAAACCATGGCGTTTATATATATATATATATATACATTGTTTTTCCTCTCTGTTTTCATGGAGAAACACTGTTTTGTATAATGGGGAGACACACAGTAGGACACATGCAACAGGAAATGGTACAGTGTGCACAGCAGAATCATCAAATGAGACATGAGGACTATGGGCTTCCTAAAGGATCTGAGCTGGAAAACAACAAGAACAGGGAGGGATGAGCCCAGGAATGCTTTCCAAGGGAGGTCTCAGGATACCCATTTACCTAACAAGCCTCTTGGTGGGTTTTCAAAGCTTCCACTCAATCACCTATAGTTAAACGTAGAGCTAAAAATAAACCATTGTTTTATACAAAACTTTGTATATTAGCATACAAAAGGTAACAATTTACTTTTTGTATAAAATATAACCTTTCGATAGTATATTTATTTCACATATGTATAAATATAATCCAAAGAATATGTTTTAAGTATTTCTACCAAAATATTCTTTACAAAAGTTTACAAAACAAGAAATTTATTAATATTTACAAACCAGCACAGAAAATACTCTGGGCCAGTGATACTGGTGCAGTGGGAAAGACAGAGAGAGCCCAAAGTATCATAAAGAGAAGAAGAGGACTCTGCAGAGCTTTAAAATAACGTGTTCTTTTTCTGAACAGGCTTGTGAAGATCAGCTGCTTAAATGACTTCAAGTCAATCACACTTGGTATTTTAGTGTGTGCATGGCTAACTCAAAGGTCGGAAGTAGCCTTTGAGTCTCTGGATTTAGGAAGGTGGTCATGCTCTCTTAGATCCCTTTCAAACCTGGATCCCGACTCCACTCTGCAGTGTACATAGATGTGGGCACCGAGGTTCAGTGACCCAGACACATGCACGTTCTGCTATAACACTCAGCCCTGAGGGAGGACACCTGGATAAGAAGGGCCCAGGCACCACATGGCAAGGGCTCGCTGCATCATGAATAGTGAGAGGGTGGCTCCACGGAGACCACACTGGGCTCAGCTGCTCACCTAAGTCCATGGAGTATGTCCAAGGAAAAGCTATGTCTGTCAGTTGCTGTTTCCTCTGAGCTCTGTGAAATGCTTTGCGCCTCTCATGCCTCTCCCTGTTTCTTACCAAAGCAGGATATTCTCTAATCTGACTCTAATTCACACGTCATTCCTTTCTTTCTTTCTTCTTATTACAAACCAGTCTCTGGCTACCAAAAACTAGGAGTCTCCATTTCATTCTGCTTGGGAACAGACCAGTGGCTATCAATAACAGTGAGCAACACGGCTGGTCCTTTATGGCCATGTTTTTCTCCTACATGGCAAGGCTTAACATTTTTTTTTTTTTTGAAGTGAAATTCGATGCAGGCTGTTGTGCACTGGTATTTCAGCATGATCAGGACCAGTCTTGGTTATCTATAAAAACTGGGAGGGAAGCCCCAGTCAGGTTGTAAACCCTGCATTCCTGTTTTATCATGAGACACAGCATCTCACCAAAATACAAAACTCGTGGGAAAGTTACAAAAATGAGGAGTGCATCTAGGAAAGAAATCAATTAATGTGCTGGGTAGCCTCTAGGTTCTCTGAATCTCTCTTAGGTTACTCCAAACAACCATGTAACATTTCAATCTTTCCTGAAAGCTTTAAGACAAATAATAACAGAGAAGTCAAAGCATATTTATCTACTAGACGACAGTCTGCTGCCTGTTGGTTAGAACAAGCATCTGTCTATTATGATATGGGATTGAAACAGGTCTCAAGTTCTATTGTACTTCCTTCACTGAGAAAAGGAACTTGGGAAGACCAATTTATACAATTAATTACACATCAGCATCACAGTTGTGTTTGGATAAACTGGATTACACATCCTGAAGTTCAGGCAGAGAAAAACAATCCCAATGTTTTACTATCAGGCTCAAGATTTTTTAAAACAAGCATGTGAAACAAAATGTTCACCACTGTGGTTCCTGCCAACCTTCTGTTTTGATGTCTGTAGTTCCCCCAGACTTCAGCAGTTTGGCATTACAGTATCCTTGAAAAACCCTGCTCGGAGCCGACGATCACCTCCTTTCCACCTTAGGAATTGCTTCCCAGGATCTCATCAAGGTTGATATCTTTCATCCAGTCGTCATTGCCAGGCTCTGTCTTCAATAAAGAATCGATGAAATCAGCATCACTGTTTAGGGCAGGACACATGCTGTCGCTCTGTGGGCTGAGGAAGTCAAAAGCTAAATCACTGCTGTGGTCAGGTCCTTGAAAAACCCTGGAACTTTGGTTGGATGAAGGAAAAGCGTTGGGTGTCAGGGATGGAGGCTGGCTGGTGCCTGTCCTGGGATGATTCAATCCTGTTCCTGATGGGTTCATGTTAGACAGGCTCTGGGTGGCCAGCTGATTGGGTCTGAGGTTCAGACCCCTGAGTGGACCCAGGGTTTGCCCATTTAATGTCTGATTCATTTGGTTCATAGGTCTCATTTGCACTGCTGGCGATAACTGGCTAGGGGGTGCCACTGCCCTCTGGGAAAATGGCTGGCTCCCTACTCTTGGTTGCAAAGACTGGTTTGGGGTATAGGCTGCAGGTGTACTTGTTGGGAATCGGACTCCTGTGGATTTGAGGGCTTCCTGTTGTTTCCCTGTCACCTCTTGAGAAGCCCAGTTTGTGGCTGTCGAGTTGGCTGTGATCATGACAGTTGATGACCTCTGGGCTGACATGCCTGACAAACTGTGAGCCAAGTTTGGTCTTAATTGCTGGGAACTGCCAGCAGATCCAGCTCCAAAGGTGGCCACACTGTTACCGTTATTTGCCCCTAAGGGAGATGGTCGTGACATCAGAGGGTTGTTCTGATTTGTTATCAGTTGAGTTGTATTTCTCTGTTGCGTCAGCTGGTTCATTGTTGAAGTGACGTTGTAGGTGCCTGGCTGGTTACAAGGCAGGTTTCCATACATCCCTATGTTCTGAACTGTGGATAACAATGGCATTCTCATCCCATGCGACGTAGACATGAGGCTGGAGTTTGGAGTTAAAATGGTATGTGTTGAAACTGGGTTTGTCAGAGCCTGGTTAGAGTTTAAACTCACTGTAGAGGAGCCACCTAAGACAGAGAAGAGAATCATGTTCATTCATGACAGTATAGCATCTCTTATTGCAGCTTAAACAACTTATCATTTCCAGAACTACTTTCGTGTGCAAGATGATTTAGACAAATAGCATATCAGAGAAGAATAGAAGAGATTTGGGAGGAAGCGTTGCCCTGAGACACTCCTAGGTTAAGAGCCTACACATTACAGAAAGCATGAAGAAATAGGATAGTTCTGTTTTATGGTTTTTATTTTATTTGTCTTCTGAAGTCACTGAGGTGATAATCAATCTTTCCTTTTGAATTATTTTTATTATGTTCCAAGTTCGAAGATTACAACTTTGGTTAGCTAGCTGTCATGAAATCCAGGTTACTCTTCACCCCAGGGTCGCAATGAGGAAGTGGGGATAAATCCTATTCATGGCTACCACACTAATATTCCTAACCTTTGGCCCAGACAATCATGATTTATTCTTTATCTGCATCGTCCTCATTCAGGAAGCTGCTGTGAGTGGCTTTCCTGCATCCAAAGGACAGACAAAGTCTCAAGTATCTGGACTTAGATGTAGTCTGTGCTCTGGTGATTATTTCCACATGGGAAGCCTGCTGGAGGATGTGCAGTTACTACTGCCCCGCTCTGGAACACACCACCACCCACCTTTGCTCATCTCTTTCCTGATCCCGGGATGGCCACTAAGTCCCTGAGCCGTATATTTTCCTCAGGTTTCAGGCTGAGCCTGAAGCTCTGGTGTGAAGCTTTTCCTAATGTCCTGTCTTGTTTCTTTGTCTGCTATTCTCTGTTTGACCCTTCCATTGAGCACTGAGGTAATCCAGCAAGCCTCGAAAGGGTGAAACTGATGCCTGCCAACAACTGATTGGATGGGGGCAATCTCAAGTTGATCAACAGGATGGCTCCATTCAACAGACAGTGACCAAGAAATGCATTGAAATATCCCTGGAGAGGAAAAACGTACCTTAAATGACAAATTCCACAAGGGAAGACCTTTTCTCTTAATTGGTTTATAGCTGTACTCCAAGTACAATGGCTGACAGAATCGTTGTTCAATTGAATTTTGAATGATTTAATGAAAGAGATTGAAAGAAGGACAAGACTCTCATGAAGATAAGGAAACAGAAACACACACACACACACACACACACACATACACACATGCATGCACACATGTGAAATAAGAGTAAAGATCATGCCCACAAGTGACCACGTAAGAAACCACCTGTTGGTTGAAGACAACACATTATGATGTACAACCCAGAAGACGGGACCAAAGCAGCACCGTAGCTTTGTTCTGTATTGCAAAGCGCATCCCTAACCAGACCACACGTTCTTCCAGTGCACGAGGAGTCTCTTCTACCTCCTCAGCCAAGATCCTCTACGGTGTCCTGTACATTGGTATTTGATCAGGCTAACTCAGAGCCAGGGACTATGAATTTAAGCAATGTCATCTTTGCAGCTGAAGATTTTTTTGTGGCGAAGGAATTTGTTCTATACAAATAATATGGGGAAAAATAAGAAGTTTAAAAGCTGGAGATGCCACTCAACGGGAGGATGTTTGCCGAATACAAGACCCTGGGCTCAAATGGTACACCCTAAAAAGACATATGAAAAAGGCAGGGGTTTTTGTTTGTTTGGTTTGCATTTTACATTTGATTACTTCTGTGTGCATTTGTGTATGTGTGCTGGGCGTGAGAATGCTGCTACACTCGTGTGAAAGTCAGAAAATAATTTGTGGGAGGTGGTTCTCTCTTTCCAGTGTGGTGGTCTGTGGGTTGACCTTAGGTCACCAGGCCAGGCAGCAAGCTCCATTACCCACTGAAGCCATCTTACTGGCCCGGAAAAGAGCATTTGAAAAGAGCCAAAGCAGAGGGAATTTCTGTAAAGATCACAAGACAGCAGGTAAGACTTAGATGCCCCTAATGTGTAGTGGATATAAACAGTGACCGATTCTTTTGGTTCTTTAACCTTCTATAATAGCTGGGAAAGAATCGTTTCCAGACTAATGTGAAGAATGAAAGCAATATGAAGGGGGTTGTATTGCTCTGCTGCTGCCTGTTTTATTCTCAGAGGCACAGGAAGAAAATACGTTTACTTGCTTTGGAGTCAGCGGTGATATGCAAGCTCTCAGGATAAGCACAAGCCTTGCTTGGAAGGAGCTATGGGGTGGGTGTCCTTGTCCTGTGTCTGTCTTCCTCTCAGACAGTGCCCTGATATTTATAGCAATGTGGTCATGTGACAAAGCACATACTTTGAGTTTTCTTGCTGATGGAAAATCCACAGGAACACCACTGGCCAGAGATAAAAGTGGGCAGAGGCCCCAGCAGACTGCTTTACAAGGGGGCATGGCTCTTCCTGCTCTCCCTCCCTCTCCCTGCCTGGAAAATGGATATGGAGGTGACTGCTGTGGTGACTACAGGGCAGCACTTAGGATGGGAGCCACTTGCTAAGGCAGACAAAAGACAAAAGAAGCCTGTACTCTGATAACACTGTGGAGACCCTGTATCTGACAGACAACACTGTGGAGACCCTGTATCTGACAGACAACACTGTGGAGACCCTGTATCTGACAGACAACACTGTGGAGATCCTGTACTCTGACAGACAACACTGTGGAGACCCTGTACTCTGACAGACAACACTGTGGAGACCCTGTACTCTGACAGACAACACTGTGGAGATCCTGTACTCTGACAGACAACACTGTGGAGACCCTGTATCTGACAGACAACACTGTGGAGACCCTGTATCTGACAGACAAC
>NC_034599.1:9154763-9175537 GCF_900095145.1 Mus pahari | reverse complement strand
TCTGACAGACAACACTGTGGAGACCCTGTATCTGACAGACAACACTGTGGAGACCCTGTACTCCTATCCTGTAGATTTGAAGAGATTTACCGCAGCTCCTTTCCACCCATTTCATTCTGAGAAAGAGAGTGATGAAAAACTTTGGTTTTGTGACTTAAACAGAATTCACCTTTGGTTGAGGGAGGCTTCATAAAAACATGATCTGCTTTTTAACAATTCCTTGTTGTCAGGGTGTATTGTCTTTGGAGGAGAATATTTGGGGAGATGGGCTCAAAGGCAGAATGAGGAAAGACCTTGTGAAAGTTGCCAGCAGATGTTCTAAAAGGGAGATGTTTCTACTTAACTTTATACTGTCTGGGTCAAAGTCAACATTGGATGAACAAGGCAGTCAGAAAATATTCAAGATCTTAAGGTTCTCATAAGTAGTGAATGTGTAATCACAGAGCAAGCACAAGGGAGAACTCATGAAAGGACAATGTGGAGCTCTCTGAGGTTAATGGGATAAAGAAAGAATCTTACATTATAATTTGGGCTATCGTGGAACTTACTATGTAGGTCAGGCTGGACTTGAACTCACAGCGCTCCTCCTGCCTCGAGAGTGCTGTGAATATAAGTGTAAACCACAACACTGAGTTCTAAATGTTTGCCTCTGAAAGCTAAATGGGAGCTAGAGAAAGGGTTAGGGCAGATTTATTCTCCAAGATGGAGAAAGAAAATAGGGGAAATAGAATCGCTTTGCTTTTTCACAATTATGATTTATATTTGTTTCAAAGAACTCTTACCCGAATACTGAGCAGCTGGCTGCAGGGTGCCCACATTTCTTCTTTGGTCTTTGTAGTCTGGGGGCGGCCTTGTCAGATGTCGGTTCATCTGATCCTGAGGGGAAAGTTTCTCCTTGAAAACACAAATGAAAACATCAATTGAATTGGGTGAACACTTTTTCACTAAAAAAAAAAATCTGCATGATATTTAGAAAGGTACGAGTGTAAGAATGACTTTGTGTAGGCACAGCGGGTGTACACCCGAAATCCGTGTGCTCTGGAGTAGCGGCAGGAAGATGACAAGCTTGAAGCAAGCACAGCCTATATAGTGAGGACTCACTCAGTTGGAGGAACTGAGCGATTTCACTGTGCGGGTCTCAGGTTATGCCTTATGCGGCAGGGTAAACTCAGAGGCAGGGCTTTCAGTCTGAATCACTCACTTCCTGTATGGAACTGTCCTTTCTGCTCCTCCATACACTTCCGCCCACTTTGTGTCTACTGAGCATGCTCCTTTCCTTCATTTGCTAATTAGGTTTCAATGATAATAAATGTCTGTGGGTTTGTTCTGTGTTGTAGTGTGTCTGATGAGCTTTCTTGTCTATTGACTATGGAAAATAGTTGGCCAGCCAGATACAATAGAGAACGCCTGGGCTGTCAGCAATTGGGTCTGGCAGCTCTGCCAGCTCTCCACAGAAGAGGTTTCAAGAGACTTGCTAACCTTTCAGGTCTTGGCACAGGCACCATAGACACAGGACTTCTCTTCTACCTGCTCTTAGAAAATGTTTAAAGGTAATGGTGACTATTATCATTTAAAAGAGGACATGCCAGTTTCATTAGGTTAAGTAACTTGTCCAGGGTCACACAGAAATACAACAGATGCAACAAATTCCAGAGTCAGGAACTCAGAATCTTTCATGCCACTCAATACAAAGACCTTCTCAGTGTCCTGTTGGAAAAGCGCAGAATGTTCCAGAACCAGCTATCTTTAGATTTTTCTAGTAAGTGAATTTGGACATCCGTTTACCATAGCCAACACTTTGTCCACCTTCAGGTCACTGACCCCCACTGCTCTCATTATTCACAGCAGCAAGGGGCGGCAGTGAGGAGCCTCAGTTGTCTCAGGAGGGCTATGAGAACGACCCTATCACAAGACTTGGGTGTGGGTGACCTTGGTAAGTGGATTCTTGTTCTAGATTGATGGGAGAAGGGGCTCTGCCCGTTAGCAGGAGAGGACATCACCTAGTGTTTAGGGGGTCACATATTTACTTCGTTTTTAGAAAATATTATGAAGTGGCCTATTTGGTCTTAGTTTATCATGATATCAGAGTAACCCTGTCTGAGGTCGGTGTGCATTGAGGCTTTATGTTATATAGGAAACCAGATGGCTCAGCTGTGCACTTGCTATCTGCTTAGGACAAAAACGCTTGCTTCTTTTCTTTCTTACTGTGCATTTGGGAACTTTCTAGAATTGCTTCAGTGCAATTCTGTATACACTCTAAAGCAATACCCATTTCTAAAGATAAGAGTAATTGGCATAGGTAGAGACAGAAGAGTGAAATGATAGGAAAGCCAATAAATACAGAGGAAACTGGAACAGACAGATGAGGCCATCGCCAGAACCAGTGCTGCATCTGCACCGCCCGAACTCCCAGCTTCCACCCAGCTCTGAATGTCTTAGTGGAGTGTGTGTGTGTGTGTGTGCTCAGAAGGGGCAGGGAAGGGCCTTAAAATAACAGCAAACCAAATTCACTTCTTGTTTCTAAGAAAAAAAGAAACTTGAAAGACTCATAGAGTGTTTTTGAACACCAAGTAATTCATATAAAACATAATTTCGATGAGCTAAGTGTAAATGAATCAGAAACATATGGATTGCATTTCTTTTAAACACGGGTTTACAAATTAAGGGAAAAAGTGGTCAGTGTGGAGTGATTTTGTCTAAACCCTAACTGTTTAAGGAAGAACCTGGGGCCCTCCACCAACCCAGTATGGCTATGAGCAAGCAACCCTGCTGTTAACATGTGTGTAAAGTGACAGTTTCAATGTTTAAGCCAAGAATGGGATCTTATGAAATCCCTTTTCTAAGAAGTAATCGTGTGTGTGTGTGTGTGTGTGTGTGTGTGTGTGTATGTGTGTGTGCATACACACGTGTGCAATTAGTTCCTTGACTTCAAATCAGATTGACTTAATGTATCACAAGCAATTGGCCTTTTCTCTCTCCAACTGATGAGCTAATTTGCTCAAAGCTTTAACATACACATCTCTGGAAACCTTCTTAAAACTCTATGTTTTAAGATACCTACGTATACAGCACAGACTTGCCATGCTCCAAGGCCAAAGAGGTTTGGATGCCAACACTGAACAGAAGAAGCTACAGTGAGGCTCCAGTCTAAACTCACACCTACTACTGAAGTCCCCTCTGTGCCAATGTCCCTTGCTTCAGCAGTATCCGTCTTGTCCTCAGTCACAAAAGTGTAAGATTTGGGAGGTTCTAGGATCTCTTTCAGAATCCTGTAGAAGGATGAATCCTTTTGTTCAGTAAAACCTCAGCATGGCGCCTGGCACACAGTAGGTTTATAATGCGTGTTCATAATGATGATCACTAGAGGAACTGTGACTGGTCTCACTTTTTTTGTGCTTCACTGGTGAGAGAATGGTAGAGAGAGACTAACGAACTTTTATGAGAAAACGCCTCTATTTAGGTGCCTGTCCGGCCTTGCCAAGGCCTTGAATGACTACAAAGCGTATGCTAATGTAAAGGGGCATCAAAGGCTGCTTCTTCCTGGATATGCTAAAAAGCATAGGCACCCTCAATGGCATCCCGACAAAGAGAAGTGGGATGCTTTGTAAGGACCACAGAAAGTGCAGCTCCGTTCTCATTCATCCCACCACTGCTCTTTGCACCTGTCCAGGGAGACTAAACAGGGAAGCCAGTGGGAGTCAGGCCAGCACCATCGCCAGCTCCTCAGGAATGTGTGTGTCACTTTTAATCAGGGTCTTGTAAGGGAAGCAGAAAACCCGAAAACACCATCCTGTAAAACTGATCAAATCTGCAGTGTTGATGGGAAGGATAAAAGTCTTGCCAGTAAGTCGGTTGGAAATGGCACTTTCTCTCCTCTTCATCATTGTTTCTAGGCTATTCAGGTCATAAAGATAAAAGAAGACAGAGAGGCTGGAGGAACAGGTTTGAACACAGATTTCAGACCCTGTAGTTTAAGGGCTCATTTCCACATGCAATTCGTTTAAAGACTCCTGTACTTGCTACATTGTTACTAGTTTCACCTGCAACTAACCAGTAAGTAGAAACCAGGTCTGCCTCCTTTGGTCATTGGTCTGCCTTCTGCTTAAAACTATGGCTTCCACCATTTCTGTCAGAATGCTGTAGTCTTACCAAGTCAAAGTCAAATTTTACATCAATTTTGGGAGATGATTTGCCATATTTTCAAAGTGGAGCTGGACATACTCTCCTAACAGCCTCTGTCTTTAGTTGGATACAAATCTGAACACAGTGTTTCTTTTTTAAAAAGAAGTTGCTTTTTAGACAGTGTAATTTAGCAGGCTTCTTCTCTGGCCTCCATGTCCTGCTCTTCTCCATCCCTGGCCATACTCTATGCCTTGACAGTATGTGTGTTCTTTGTGTACCTGTGTCTTGAGTGTGCTACATCTTTGGATTGGGATGACACCCCCCCCCCACACACACACCCTTTCCCTCTTACTTTCCCTCCAACTCCCTCTGAACCTTCTGATCCTTGGAGGTACTTCTCTGCAGCCATTTCTAGCAATTTCTACAGCATAGCATTTAAACATATGCATTACAATAGCCTAGTGATGTGATGTGTGTGTGTGTGTGTGTGTGTGTGTGTGTGTGTGTGTGTGTGTGAGTATGTGATCCATTAGGCCAACAAGAGTGGAAGGGGTTCTTTGGTGTGTAGCATCTATCTTCATGCTCTTTCAGTATTTACTGAATATTTATGGTGTTTATAACACTTGACAATTAGGGCTGTTTCTAAAATGTTCCTTGTATATAAAATGTTTTAGTTCATCTTCCACATGTAGCACTGTTGGGAATCAAACCCAGGACCTCAGGCAGACTAGGCAAATAGTCTATCACTGAGCTGCACCACCTGACCTCACTCTCCCTTTCAATGTGGGTCTATTTACCCTGAACAGCTAGGCTTTGTCTCTTCTGATTTCATTGAACAGGACAGGCTGAAGGGAGAGGATGCTGCAGTCTTAGGACGTGGAGTTTGGGCTGATGTAGATGCTGATGTCTGATGATGCAGAGGAATGTGTACATAAATACAGAAGGAACCAAGGCTAAAGCTCTGATGGTGTTTGGAGAAAACAACCTTGTGGTTCTTAAGGGGTCAGGCAAAGATGGTGCAATGGAAATTCATTTAAAATGTTCTTTTGAAAAACACCCCCCATTCTGAGATGCTTTGCTTTTGGGGAAGCCAAATCTTGATAGTAAAACGCCATACTGGCCTTTAAAACTTTCCTCTAAAACTCATTTACCTCTAAAAATCAGTTTGGGGTTGGGTGTGATTAAAGTGCAGTTCACTATTTCCACCCCTTGAGGCTGGGAACAACTGAGCTTTCCTTTGCTCTGTTCAGATGCCCTGCTGGCCACAGACATTCCTGAACTGGGCAGGGCTAGCCATGAGGGCTGAGTACTCCATATGCCTAGCAGCTGGTAAATCGGGCTTTCCCCTGCTCCCCTGCATTTTAAATTCATACAGTTCAGTTTCTGTTGTATCCACTACATCCTCCTTACTGCCACATAAGTAGAGGACTAGAGCGTGGCAAGAAACAGAAGGACAGAGGACAACTCAAGGCCAACAAGTGTCTGCAGTAGAAGTCGAGAGAAAGCTTTACCGCATCAGCCAGCATCTGCTGCTGGAGGAGAAGTTGCTGCTTCTGCTCCATGGTTGGTCTCTGCAGGGTCTGTTTCTTCCCCATCATCTGCTGATTCAACAGGGACGGCTGGGAGTTCATGTAACCACTTCCAGTGTTTGGATTTGAGCAGGAGTTGGGACTTGGACTGGGGCCTGTGTTCTGGCCTACCACAGTGTGTTGATCCTGTAGAAGGGAGAGGAGGAGGGGAAGCTACTGTGAATTAAAGAAGACACTGGGAGCCAAAGATGAGAAACTTAGATTCCAAATACTTTCATCCAGTTGGAGATCAAATTTGGTTAATGTCTTGGTCATCTGGAGAATAGCTTTTGAAAGCCATTGTGTAACACAGCAAGCAGAGCATTCAAGGAAGGTGAATGGTGGGTATCATGGAATAAGCTCCCCCGCCTCTTAGTAGTCTCCTCATTCCAGAGGTGTTTATGGAACCTCAAAGAAAATATTCAGTGATACCCTCAACTTCTCTGAAGCAAAGACATCGCAGAGTGACAGCCATTTCTTTTCTCTAGCAAGTCGGTATGCATTTGTTATTTCTGACCCTACAATGAAAACAGAGTTCCCAACCATGTGTTTTAAGTTGAATAGCCATTCTGGGCAGGAGACAGGAGACATTTGTCCTCTTACTTAGAGACTCATTAATTTCACAGCAGTTTATGGTAAGGTGACAACCCACTTACTGGCAATGATGAAGAAATAATGTCATATATCAAATAATATTGGACACTTGGGAATTACCACTCCGATCTGCGGATCTACCAGTTTTTAGGCATTGCTACATTAGAACTCTGCAAGGACAGCGTCTAAGCCCTCTGAGGTATCATTATGTCCCAGTGAAGTATACAGAGCTCTGTACTAGTAAAACTCCAAGAAGACTGGAAAACACGGTCTCCTTGTAGATTCATATCTAACCAAGGGATAGAAAATGCTCATGTTACAGAGGCTAGGAATTATAAGTTCAGCGTAGGCCTAGTGAAATATTCTTGTCATTCCAGCTCTCAGAAGGTGGAGGAGGATCACAAGTACAAGGCCAACCTGGGATACAGGAGGCAAAGTCTTAAAACACAAAATGTAAAACACAACAAACAAAAGATTATAAAATAAAAATTTAGAAAACTCTTCACCCATTGATGGCAGTGACTGGAAGGCAGGTTACTTTACACATGTACCAGCGCATGTTCATGGTGCCTCTGGGAAACATGAGTACACAGACGCAAGCAGTCCACCTCCTACTCTTCAGGCAGACAGCAAGTACCCAGAGCAGGGGCTCTCACGGTGCTAAGTAGTGGGAGCTGCAACATTCCTGGGAAGTGCCTTCTCCTGCATTGTACTAAAAGTCCGTTACCTCCTGAGCTTTCCTTCCCTTTTTCTTTTTCCTTTTTTTGGTAGAAAGCTGTCAGTCTGAAACCTGGCGCACTAGGAAACTGTATCTTGCTTGATAGCATAGCAAACAGCAAAGGGGTCTCGAATAACTATAAGGACAGCCAAACACCAAGCCTTAGCACACAGGCCAGACCCAACATTCAGTGCTTTACACCATTTATCCAATCCTCCCACCAAAATGAATGAGAACTAGTATTTTTATTTCGATTTTGCAGATGAGATATCTGGGCTGAGGGAGACCTTGGAGCTGGAGGTGTGAAGTGGAGGAGGCTTTGGAGCCAGGTCACCCTGACTGAAGATGCTCCCTCTCATTGTGGTACAGTGCTGCTCTGAGCTGAGACAGTAAACACTGAAGATGAAATTTTGTATGACCAATACAGTCATTTTCTTGTGATCTTCTTTCAACTTTAAATCCACATAGCACCCAGAAGTCACCTGTTTCCATGTGTCTTACAAGCCACTAGGAATGTAGGCTTGAAGACAAGTGCTTTCGAGGTCCTGGCAGAGTGGAATAGAGGAAAGTCCATAGAGTTGTGTGTCTTGGAAGGAAAGCAGAGTAGGAAATACAGGGGTGAGGGGGGAGCGGGGTTGAGGGAGGACTGAGGGCAGAACCCTTGGGACTTAAGGAAGAGGGAAGCAGGGTCTGTGGTGGGAGGAAAGAGGCAGGGTGGAAGGGGAAAAGGACCTTTGGAAATGTCAAAGAACTTTTTAAAGAACCTCTTTGCATGACTATAGTGAACAAAAGCGGGAGCTCTGGGGTGTGGTCTGCCCCTTCCATGCCCTGTTCTAGCATTTATTACATGGGGGCCCAGAAGAAGGGAATTCACTTTCCTCATCTGTAAAATGGGAATAGGGAAAATGACAATCGGACTGAGGTGTTGACATCACCAACGCCCTGTGACAATTAAACAGTTGGCTCCAAGGAAGGGCTTTAATGATGGCCACTCATGGCTACTAATGCTATTTCAAGTGTGCATATTTATTTTTATCTTTTTCCTTTTGAAGCAGATAAGTTAGCTGTGCAGGTCATTGAAAGCTGTTCTATGAAAATTTGATCAGACATTCAGAGTTCATTTGGAACTGGAAGGGGACACACAGCTCTACACCCTCAGCTAACACATGAATTTATAAGCTACACTGGTAGGTGTCCGTGCTCAGCGCATAGTCCCTCATCTATGAACATATCCACAGTACCAATCGGACTTGGGGTTACTAATAACCCAAAAAAGAGAGAACATGAAGTTGGGAAGGACTGGGAGGCGCGAGGGAAAGTTGGAAGGAAGCAAAGGCTAGACAGGAGAAAACTACATTGCAGTAATACATGAGACTTCCAAAGAAGAAATAAAATATAATTCAAAAAAAAAACTACAAGAAAAGAGATGGACAGCGTGCTTAGTGTTGGCAGACTGATGAGCTTCAGAATGATTTCCAGAGAAAGCTGGAACAGCGCCCATCACTGAGATTTAGAAAGGATGTGCATGCCAAGAAAACGCAGCTCTTTTTCTCTCTAATCAAACAGATGGACTGTTCTAAACTTAGTTTCATTCCTAGACAATACCAAAAATATTCTAGGACCCTTTTCCCTAAAGTCTCAAGTGTTGTCCAAATTTGAAACTAGTATTGGAGCAGAGGGACATGTTCTGGTGTGAATAAAAAGAGGGAGAAATAAATTCTCTTGGAATTTTGTAGATATTTTTACCTTTGAACTTGTACCTCATAGACCTTATCATGGTACTCTTACATACTTTTTCAGTTCGTGACTGAAGTCACATTTAGCTGCTGTCATATTTTTGCCCTTATGTTAGCTGTGAAACACAAGGCACCTCCTTCACAGACATGCCTTCATTGCCAAGATGTTGTGCAAACTGCAGTACATAAAATATTTTGAAAGAAAAATATGCTCCAATGCATTGGCTCTAGTTTCTACACCCAGCCTTTCTGCTACCCCAGATTCACCCATGGAGAGAGAACTCAACACCACAGACATCAGCTGCTTTTCCCCTCACCCAATACATCTTTCCTCCTGGAGGGCAAAGGGAAGCCATGGTAAAGTTGGCGGGTCCTCACCTTCCATGACACTGTGTGTGTATGGATGTGCTCGTGTGGCTGTGAATGACTTACGTCATTTCCATTGTGGTAGTGTTTTCAGCGTGGAAAACCCAAGGTTCTAGAGACTTGGAATTAAAAGACTGATTTAGTAACAAGTTACAAACACACACCTGATTAAAATCATTGAAGTAACTTCCATTTCTGTTTTCTTTTTCTGTTTTAAGTTCTAATGCTATAATGTTTGATGCTAACCCACCCTGTCTTCATTTACATTTAGTCATAAGTTTTAATACTTGAGGTATATGTATGTGTTGAGATTATAGGTGTGCACTCTCTCATGCAGCTTTAGAACACACACACATACACACACACACACACACACACACACACTATAATTTTCTACTTCAAGTTCTTTGCTAATATAATAACTTAATTACATTTCCCCCTCCTTTCCTCCCAACAAAGTCTTCCATACAGTCCTCCCTACTCAAATTCATGACTTCTTTTTTCAGCAATTATTATTGCATGCATGTATGGATTTGATTATACATATAAAAGCCTGTTAAGTCTGTACAATTTTCCTGTGTGTATGCTTTCAGGGCGACGGTTTGTCACTGGACAACCGATTGGTGTGCTCTTTCCTGGGGAGGAGCATCTCTCCCACTCTCAGCCTTTCTCAGGTGCCTAGAGCTTGTTTGTGTAGGTTGAGGCCTCAGTGTAGAATACATATTTAATGAAACAGTTTGAAGAAAACCTCAGGATCAACAGAAGAGTCAACCCTTGGCAGGTAGATCTTACTTCAACAAAGAATCTCAGTATATTGTGACCAATATGTGAGTAATCTTTTTAACAGATGCTACAAAATAATAATGATGCGGTTAGTTATTTTGTTCTAATGTGAAACAAAGATTCTTTCTGTGATGGAGAACTGACTTCAGCCAGAGGTAGGAAGTTAGTATATTAGACATGTCAGAAGATAGCAAAGAAAAGAATCTGCCAGTTCCTTGAGAGATATTTGATATGGTAAGGCTCATTGAATGTAGTCATTGTTAAAAAGGTTTTGTGAGCTGTACAGACACACAGCAGCTCTCATAAAGGACTCAAAGTTTGAAAATAAGTATTGTTCTCTTGTTACTTAAAGAATAGCTGAAGAATATGTGCTATTCTATACATCTGATTGAAATGGCTCCGTGTCTCTAATTTACAAGGAGGATATTTAATGATTTTCCTCTTACAAAACAAAGTCCTTAGAGTTACTGGAGAGCCCTGGGAGTGTGTTGGGTTGCTTGATTACTCTTCCTTTTCCTTGGCTTCTAGGCATCTGCAATTTGCAAAACAAATCCAAGATAAAGTACCCAGCTGGGCAGACCTGCACAGTAGATCTCACAAACTGGTTTTCTATTCAATCAATCTTTCTTCTCTCCTCCCTTTTTGCATTCCCTGTCTCAATGAACTAACTGCTCAACTGTTCCCCCGGGCTATTCATCTTCAGCACTGTCTGCTGATAAAGCCATGCATTTATATCTCTGCCTGAGAAGCAGGCTGCCTGAGCTGTTTCTTTCGGATTCCCTCTAAGCTGTTAAACCAGATCCTTCAAATCATTTATTCGGGGTATGCATGGCAAGGTGGCTGTGGGCAGCTGAAGTGATTGAATGGTCCTTGTTTGGCACAAGGACAATCACTGCAGAGGGATCTGTCAGGGAATTACTGCAGATGGAGTTTGAAAACCAGAGACATTTCCATCTCGGGTTGGAAACTTCAGGGCTCAGTTTCAAATGACACAAAGATTGTACCACACATCCCACTGGCCACCTTTTGTAGTAAATAGAATGTCATCGTATTAGAATCCCACACATTTACTTACATATTGTCACTGTTTGTATATTATAAGGACAGAGTTCAAGAGCTGTGGCTGAAACCGTGTGACTCAAATGTATGTGGTCTCAGCAGAACAAGCCTGTTGGCTCGTGCCCTGCTTGCCGATGCTAGAAACTTTAATCTTTTGCATTAAATTGAGTGGGGGGTGCTTTAGGGAAGGGACCCTGAAATTCTCAGAAGTAACTGACAAACTGAATAAATAATGCTGTCATGATATGTGTTTCCATTAACCTTCCCTACTCCTCTCCTCCCCCAGCACGCATGGCATCCACTGAAAATGGAAGGAACTTACAAAGTCTCTGCCCAACTCTACATTTAGATGAAGACATAGCCCCCATCCTTAAGGACTTGAGTTACACAAGGTCACATATCTAGCCAAAAGATGAAGAGTGCCTGTCTAAATCCTGGGAAATGTATTATATAAAATACCCACCGCCTGAAAGACTAGGCTCAGTGGCTAAGAGCACTTGCTCCTTCACCGACCTGAATTCAGTTCCTAGCATGCACAGGGCTGTTCACAGTGACCTGTTACTCCAGCTCCAAGGGAGCGATGCATTATTCAGGTATCCATGGGCACACTCATACACACGGTACACATAAACACACACACACACACACACACACACACACACACACACATTTTAAAAAATGTAAAAGAGAAGATTCATTTGCTTAAGAGATTTTCATCTTGTCTGATAGAAATGGGGGGAATGGTGTTGTCTTTTGGCATGGGGGGGAGGGGTGTTGGAGGTGGAGTTTGGTAAAGAGGGAACCATGTTTTGACCTTGGCATTTTCCTTTGAGATGTGGGTGGGTTGCTTTTGGAGACTTTTACACCACTTGCTCAGCAGGGAAAGTCTGAGCCTACGATAGGCATTCTCCCTGCTTCCACCAATGGAAATGAGGGTTCTTTCAGATATTACCTAATAGTCAAGTCACCAGCACCTGTCTCTTCTTAGCCTCAGGGCACACACCTGTTATGGGTTGTCTGTGAGAGAAGCCCCGAGAGGAGGCGTCTCTGGGGTGGGCTGTGGCCAGGAACAGAGCATCAGTGGGTCAGGGTGGAGCAGAAAAAACGAACTCACTCAGGGGAAGGAATGAGATGCTTTTCTTAAATGAGAAATTCTTCAGCTTTAGAAGAGCTCTTTGTGATGGACCTGAGATTTCTGCTCTGCAAGTTGGCCGTTAGCTCTTCGTCTCTAGGGCCAAATATGCTATAGTATTATGATACCCTGTGAAGATTTCATAAAGCTATCAATTCTGCCTCTTTTCTCATCTCAACAAACACGCAGAAACCAACAAGTTTGTCTTTTGTTTCAAGAAGCTTATACATTCCCTAAGTGTGTCCAGACCATCAGACCACAGACCTCAGTCTGTGAAGTTCACCCTCTGCTCAGCAAAGATTTGTTTGTGAACATAATGATATGTCTTACAGTCAGAATCGCCAGCCAGGGGACTAGGTATTCAAATACAGAGCATATGGGGACATTCTCATTCAAACCATGATAATCCTGTCTGTCTGGACATTCCTCCTCTGCCCCCCTCCTGCCAGCTGATGCTTCCTTTTCCTGGGCTCAGTTAAAATGTCTGTCAGGCAGAGTCCTCTTTGAGTCTCTAAGGTTGAGGGTCTTCTGTGTCTGTGACAAATGGCACTAGCCCATGCCAGCCACAGCATTTGTCAGTGCAATGGCTCCATAGTCTATACCCATTTGTCTCCTAGCAATGTGCTTGGATAGTCCTTGAGGTGGACTCTCTGCATAAATGTATAAATGTATAATGATCTTTAAAATGTACATGAATAAACAAGGATGCAGTTCAGAGCAGAAACAAGTTCAGACCTTCTTGTCAATGAGACACAGGAATCAAAGTGCTAATCTCTTCAGGGGTAGCTGGGGAACTACAGTAGAAGAGGAAGTGAGTCAGGGGTGGAGCCATGGTCTTAATTCCACTGTTTGCAAATGGGGGTGTCACCTCGCAGAGCCCCCCCCATGAAAAGCCACTTCCAAGGTGGAAGTTAGGAACTTTATGTTGTCACCCCAGTGACCACAGTGAGGTCAGCAGTGCTGTGCAACCAGAGATTTCACATTAGCAGCTGTCAGGTTTTGAAAGCTAGCGGTCATGCATCAAAGGCTTGACACCTTGTTTAATCCCTACAATAACAATACTTCATTATTGTTCCAAATTTAAATCAGAAGAGATAAAAATAAAGAAGCTTGTTTGTTCTAAAAGGCAAATGAGCTTGTTAATACACAGAATGTTTAGAAAATATTTCTGTGTTCTAAAAAGCAATTTGAAAGGTGGGCAGCAAACTTTATATGACCCAGCACAAGGGAAGGCCTGGGCCAAGTAGTGGGAGTGGGTGGGTAGGGGAGCAGGGGCAGGGGGGTATAGGGAACTTTCGGGATAGCATTTGAAATGTAAATAAAGAAAATAAAAAAAAAAAAAGAAAGGTGGGCAGCAGACGTAATCAGCTAAAGTCCCCACTCCACCTTTCATCAAGTTGCATGGGGTTAAAAGAGGGGCAGAAGTGGTAGACTGTATCTCATAAATGGCGTTGACGCTATCCCCTTAAGTAATAGTGCATCGTACGATTGCTGAGGGATTCTAGTAATATCACATCAGTCACTGCCTTTGCCTCCCAATGGATGTAATGCATGTGTGTGTGTGTTGGGAGTGGGGGGGGGAGTTGTTTTCATTTTATGTCTGCTAGTATGGCTGTGTACTATGTACAAGCAGTACCAATGGAGACCAGAAGGGGGCGTTGCATTTACTGGGACTAAGATACAGATCACTGTGAGCAGACATATGGGTGCTGGGAATCGATTGCAGTTGATGCTCTTAACTGCTGTGCCATCCCTTCAGCCTCATGGTTTTTGTTTGTTTGCTTGTTTTGTTTTTTATTTTTGTTTTGTTTTGCTTAGCTGGACTCTTGTGTAGCTCAGGCTGGCCTCAAACTCACTGAGTAGCTAGCTACAAGTAACCTTGAATTCCTGGTCCTCCTGCTTCCACATTCTTGTGCTAAGATTACAGACATGTGCCACTGTGCCCAGCTAACAAGCAGTGGTTGCTGCAGCTGCATAACCCTCCAAAACTCACACTGAAACTTTATCCTCATACTGGAATTAACAGGTAGATGGAGCCACGAGGCGCCACTCTCAGAGCTCCTTCTAAGAGGAGCCTCGGCCAATTCTACCTTCTCTGTCTGCCTTGAAGGAAGAAGCCATTGGTGAACGAGGCCTCTGTGCATGCCATGCCGGCACCCTGACTTTAGCTTTCTCAGGCTGCAGAGTCATGGTCTTTGTAAGTGATGGGGTCTGTGGTCTTTCAACATGCAGCAGATGCGCTCAGCACTGAAGGAAAGTTAACATTTGTTTTTAACTATTATCGATTTATAGTTTATACACACACACACACACACACACACACACACACACACACACACACACACGAGTTGGCCCCTGTAACCTATGAACCCAGTCAGTTTTAGTCTTTCTTTATGACTTTTGTGACCTTATGCTCTCCAACTTTAAAATGTGGAATTTAGATTATAATCTAAGTTCTAATCTGATCAAATAGTTGAAATTCCTTTTGTACTTGGTCAAGTGAACAATACATACCATTGGAAGAAAACAATTCATTTTCTATTTCTCAGGTGAGTCTAAAATATGATTTAGCAACATGGTATGCAAAATCATAATCTCTTCACTCTATCATAATCAAATAATGGCTTTGGGCCAGGTGGGGTGAAGGATGGGAGCTCAAAGTGTTCCTTCTCTTCTGTAAATGAACGGACGATTGCCATGAAAACACTGGAGAAATGTAAGGACTGAATGCCAGACATATTTACACACATAAATGCACATAAATGTCAGAAAGCACAATGTAAAATTGCGTAGCTCTGATATAAGTCCTCAAGTGGTTCTGTAAAAAGGTCTATCTTTTCTGTAGTTCTGTACACAAAAGAAAACCAAAGGCAAAACCAAAATCAAAGGACAAACAGCCAATCCTACAGTTTCCTAGGAATAACTTTTAAGCCTTGATTCTGTATCTGACTAAAATGGACAAAACAAATCTAAGACAAGGTACCCCTTTGAGAAGAGAAATAGAGGCTGTACTCATTGTCATGTTTTGCTTAGTGCTTTGGAACTACAGAGGAGCAAGCGATGCACACTGTCTGGCTAATGTCTTCAAACAACTGGGTGCTCTATGACATTTTTGACAATCTTCGAGTGCTTTGTTGTAATGGCCACATGGGACATTAGGGAAGAGCTGTGTGTATACTCTCCATTGCTACAGCACTGGAATGTTCCCTGGTTAGGATACAAGCCACTAAATGCTTCAGTGGGACTTCAAAAAAGCCAAATTTTCCTTAAGACTAGGAGGGACAAATTTCAAAAGAATGGAGATTTCTCTTGAACCAGTATCCAGAAATTTAACTTATTTGCCAAATCTTATTTATGTAAACTATACAAATACATTTTATGTGCAAGGTACCACAGTAACATTTTTAGAAGAATGATAACTGTAAATAAAAAAAAAAAATCTACTCTAAGAATGAGAAAGGTCAATGATTTTTTTGGTCTTTGATTAAGTCAGCTGCACAAATGCCCACTCTGCAGTGACCTTGTAACCATGACTGCAGTGACCTTGTAACCATGACTGTAGAGAAGAGCAGTGAGGATGTTAAGATACATTTATTACATAATAGGATTTGGGATCTTTCTGCCTCTCTGTCTCTGTCTCTCAGAGAGATTATTTCACAAAGAAGTAACAGATAAGTATTTGATTAAAAAATCAGATAAACTTCACTTACAATTCACAATTATCCAAGTGTTAAGAAAGTAACGTGTCTAATGAAAACTTCCAATAAAATTACAAATACCAAACTTGGATATAACAGACAGTGCCTTAGCTTGGAGTGTCAGTTGTTGGCCAATGTTGGTCAAGGTCCCTGCTCACCATGAAAGCCTGAGATTGTAAACTCCACAATACAGGTGGACAGGAACTTGTGACCCCTATTTCTCAGCAAGTTGGGAAGGTTGGTTGCATTGAGTTCTGTTACTTGTAACGGTAAACAGATTCTTGATCAGAACTCTAACTGGCCGGCCATCTTTGAACTGGGTAAACATTTGTGGCTTATTCTCCTAACTGCTGATCTGTCGAGCATACATGAGGAGACTGATATGTGGTGTAATCTTCAGTGTTTACATTGTCCTGTGCTTTCCAGACCCATGTGGCACTTCTTAAGAGAGTATACATCTGGGTGTGCTGCAACTCCCTAAGTAGCTGACTGACTCCAAATAACAGCTCATTTAGTATACATCTAACATTTAAATCAACACGATGACTAAACTTGAGCCAATTGGATCCTTTTAGAATTTAAAAGTCAGCTATCCTGAGAAGGAAATGAGACAAAAATGTAAAAACAACAACTGGTCACATGTAAGATTACAGAGCTTGGGCCAAGCATGTGAAAGGCCACACCATTGGACACCATGCATCTAAATGTAACTATATACACATACTGCAAAAAAGTTGTTTTGAAAAGAATGTTTAAAGTAACATCATTGGCTACTGTGGTTGTTTTGGCATCAGCAAGTCACAGCTGGCTCTTTTCACCTGAGGGCCTGATTTGCTTAATAGATTTTCAGTTGAGGTTCATCGTGTTCATCTGACTCCCCCCACAGTATTCACTTCTGCTTTCCTCCCGTAGAAAGAGGCTTCTACACCACTCAGGGGTCAGCATTTCTTTTAAAAGTTGCTGCTTTCAAGGTATCTGGCTAGCTTTAGCACTCTGTTTAAAAGTCAGCCTCTGAGTATTTGGAGAGTTAATTAAACCTATGTGTTTTAATACTAAACTACACTGTTAGATGTGGTGTTAATGAGCATTCTTAAGAGTGTTAGGAAAAGTAATTTAATTGGTTTCAGATAAATAAACAGCACTGAGTGTGACAATGGCCAGGCCCATGGACTTCGGTCCTTCTTCAGTGAGCTGCCACCATGTGTCCTCCACCTCTCAATGCAGGTGAACA
Source organism: Mus pahari (assembly GCF_900095145.1). Lineage (NCBI taxonomy): Eukaryota > Metazoa > Chordata > Mammalia > Rodentia > Muridae > Mus > Mus pahari. Next base: position 9,158,530 of record NC_034599.1, on the reverse strand, counting down.
CTTCCACACAGTGTCTCTGCTCTCTGCCTTCAGCATATTTCTGGAGGCTAGATTAATCATTTTCTCCTTGATAATTAGGATGCAGCTCATGTCAATGACAAGAGATAGTGGGATAGTCACTGTTTGCATGGGGAAAACACTGCATAGCTAGGTGATTTCACCTATTTTAATTTATTTATTATTCATAAAAATCAGAAAGAGGCTCTTGGTATGTAGTGGCTATATTTACCAGTCAAATTTAACATTCACAGAAACAGCTGTTACAGTTACTTTCAAGATGGAAAGTGTTCAGAGGCTAGTGGGAAACACAGACTTAGATAGATACAGTTACCTCCTAGGGGAATCAGAAATGTGGTCAGTTACCAATGGGCATTTGTCACAGTGAAGGAAAGCTACAGTGTTTCTATTTAAATGCAAATAACAGCTCACAGTGTTCTGTAGGAAGTGATTTATTTTGATTCATTTTCCAACTCTCCTAAAGACTTTAGGAAAGCTGCTTCAAAATAGTATTCAAGGACATGTGCTCAACGACCTACCAGCATCACACACACAATGGTCAAGCTACTTCATGTAAATGTCTATGGTCAAGGATAGGAAATCAGTCAGGCCTACCAAGATTTATGAAGTTCCAGTTAGAAAAAGCTGTTTCCTGAACAAGAGCAGGACAAAGGGTAGCATCAAGGTTGATCTATTCTCTGACAACTCTAAGGTCTTAGCCAGTTACCCATTATCATTGTGGTTTTCTTAATTATAAAACCACATTATACGATCAACAGATAATTACAGTCAGAAAACAACCTTTCTCCCCTCTTCTTTACTTATAGATCGTATTTGAACATAGTCTCAATATAATGAAAATTGCAGTGCTTATAGGTCATGAATATTTCCAAGGAAAATGGATTCTATTTAGACACTTAAATGAAAAATGAATTTTCCATGTTTGGAACGGGTTAGAGGAAATCTACTGGGAGATGCTGGAACTGATGGGTTTGTTGCTTCTAGCTCTCTGGGTCACTGGGATTCGTAGAATCTCCTTTGATGTTAGATGGAGAGCTCTTGGCAACCTGCAGAGCAGGTAGGAACCAAGAGTTTCCCCAGACACTGCAGTTTTGATGGTTTTTGAGGCCCAAACAGTTCTTTCTCAGCTTTTCTGATTTCACTGTAGATGGATTAAGGGAAGGGATGAGTGATACTTTGACACTAACAGTTATAATCAAGTTATAAAACACGATATAAGGTACATTTTACAGACATATTAAAACAATGGTAACCACATTTATTTGTTAGAGAAGGAAGAGAGGGAAGAGGGAGGGAGGGAAAGACACACAGACAGACAGAGTGAGAGAGATCTCTCTCGCATCTAAAAGTATCACTCACACTTTTTAGTCTATATCAATACTTCCACCTACGTGTATCTCTTAGAACAACGATACATAAATGCTTATAAAAATTCCATAGTTTTATAAGTTCATTTCAACACAGAAGAATAATTTTTTAATTTAAAAATACTGCTTTCCTTCCTTATAATGTTTCTTGTTAGTAAAGTCAAGGTTTTTAAATGCCAATATAAAAGTCTACAAGCCAACTAATCAAAAATGTTTTTTTTTTCTTTAGCTTTAAAGAAAATGTTAAGAGAGACTCCAGCCTTTTATGGAACCTGGCTTGAACTTCACAATTCAGTATCTTATGCTAAGAGGAACGGTGTCATCAGTTTACATTTTGCTTTCTGAAAAACCACGTGTAGGTGTGTGTTTATTGCTGTCTGTATACATGCATATTTTGGGAGTATGTCTTTGTTCTTTTATAAATCACCTCGATCTATTTCACTTACTGTCAATTTTCTAGAATTTGTTAAAAATCTCATGTCAACTGAGCCAAGCCTAGGCTTGACTAACTGTCCTTTCTCAGGCTCTGGAGTGATGCTTAGGAGCAGATCTCTCCAAAGTCTCTTCCTCACCTCTAGCAGGCACTGTGAGAGCACTTTCAAGTTAGCCCCACTGTGCCTTCCAGCCACTGAGGATTGAATGCAATCTCATAGCAACAGACTCCAAACAGTCCCTCATTACAAGTCTTGCCCAACAACCAAGTCTTTAACCAGAACAAAGGTTGACAGTGATTAATCATTAAGTGGTTCCTTGTTCCTTGCTGCACGTGTTCCTCCAGCGGAGGCAGGCTGGCAGGGTTCCTGTCTCTGAGCTCTACTGTGCCCTGCCTGAAGGGACTCTTCAGCAGCCTGCTCTCCATTCTCATTTCCAATGCTGCAGGCATCGGCAGTTGGTCTGTGCAGTGTCCTGGCTCCGATTCTGAGCCTGGCAGACTCTGAACGGATACAGGGAGCCCCACAATAAGTTGTTCACTTCACATCTGCTTACTAGATTATGCTCAAGCATAGTTGAAGAAATTGATTAAACACCATTTTCTAGAAACAACCTTGGAAATCTGATCCCTTAACCTATCACAGATGAGTTGATATTCTAGTCCTATGGCTGGTGAGCATGGCTACCTTCAGCAACACTTCTGTATGGAAACAGTTGGGAGACTGGTAAAACATCGGGCTTAAAAGCAATCAAGTACTTTTCAGAAACCTTTCAAATATTCTGTTTCTCAAAGCAGAGGAGTTGTGGGGTGAGCAAGCCTCACTGTGAGCGGCCTCAGGAGATGTAATGTCAGCGACTTTGTGGTCTCCTTTCTTTCTGTGTTTCTGGTCCTGGGCTTAGGCACTGTGGATCTGTCTTGTAGGTGATATGGGGACTTGAAAAATTGTTTGCCTTCACTTTTAACACTGAGCTGGGTCAGAGTCAGGTGAGGAGGGACAGTGGAATACAAGATACAGTTTTCTAAAGGATGAGGAACAAAGACTATAAAAATAATGGCCACAACAAAAATGAGGAAGGTAATGCTTTTCCAACAAGCAGTGACATTTAACTATGAAAGGAGTGGATCCCTGAGGGTTCTTTATGTCTATTTGGTTCTCTTTTCAAGTTAACCATAGAATTGTGTAGTGACAGATTTCCAGAAAATGGAGTAGATTTTAATACCTCAATCCACAGTGTGAAAGCTGAAGCAGGGCACTAAACAGCAAGTATCAGCTATGCACTTGGCCCTTGAGTACAGAGCTGTGATATGGCAAGACTGGTGCAAGATCAAGCCAGTTAATGTTCCAGAATGAACAGAGGCGACACTCATGAAACCCACACCTAGCTGTGAAGCTTTGGGCAAGTCATGGCTGCTGGGGAAGGGAGAGTCCCTTTTCCTCAGGGGTGTGGTCTCTCCTCAGTCGCTCATACTGTACTGAATGGCCTTGTGCCCATGCACGTACACAGAATCCTAACTGAACTCAGTGACTTATCAAGAAGGAAGAGGGAGAGAAGGGAGGAGGTCTGGGACAAGAGGGACAAATGGATATGATCCAAATACATCGTTTTACATCTCAAATTGTTAAAATATATAACTCAAAAATAAAGAAACCAAACAGAAGGACTACCTCAATACTGGAAACTTAGGTAAGAGCGACCACAAGATGATCACAGACTTATGATGATCAAAGAAGTCTGATGAGGAACCCTGTTCAGAAAACAAATGTCTCTCAACCTGAGCTTTCTAGAATCCATCTTTAAAACTAACATCAGTGAGCCTGGACTGTGGAAAACCAACCAACCAGCCAACCAACCAGCCAACCAGCCAACTAGCCAACTAGCCAACCAACCAGCCAACCAGCCAACTAACCAACCAGCCAGCCAGCCAGCCAACCAACCAACCAACCAAAC
>NC_034599.1:9140009-9153939 GCF_900095145.1 Mus pahari | reverse complement strand
TGGGATTTGGACTGCAGACTGTAAGTCATCAATAAATTCCTTTACTATATAGAGACTATCTGCAAGTTCTGTGACTCTAGAGAACCCTGACTAATACAGTGGGTGTGGTGGTTAATCTTCATTGTCAACTTGACTAGATTTAGGATTACCATGGTGACACACCAGTTGGCATGTCCATGGTGGTATCTCCATAAAGTTGAATTGAAGAGGGAAGTCCTGAGATAATGTGGGCAGGGCCATCTCATGCATTGCAGTTCTGGAGCGAATAGGAGAAAGGTTGCTGGTAACCAGCATTCATCTCTCTGTGCTTCCTGACTGCAGGTGTGAAGTGCCCAGTGCCTCACAGTCTGCTGTCATGCCTTGCTGGCTGAGATGGATCTTACACTCAGTGAGCCCAAACAACACTTTCTTTTGTAAGCTGCTCTTGACAGTTATTTTTAAAACAACAAGAACAGTTACAAATAGTGGCTTAAGCCAAAGTCCTCAAACAAAGATCTAGATCAACCATGATGGAGACTCTGGAGCTATGGTCAGTTAGCACAGAGCATCAAAGCAATTTCTAAAGCTCGAGTAAGCAGATCTTGTGTTTGAATACTGATTAACTTGAGCTGTTTATCCACAAGCACTAATAATGGCTGTCACATGCTGGAGATTTACAGGTTGGTTGCTACTGACACTTTACAAGTGATCACACTGCATGATCAATAAAGTCCATGAGCAATCCCTCAGTGCTCCCTCTGCACAGATGAGAGAAGTGACACTTGAGATGGTATTTCATTCACTTAGAAAGCATCACATCAGAGATGCCAACACAGGCAGCCGTGTGCTGGGGTAGAGCCCAGGGAGCTGTTGTGTAAGCTCTACCCCAGCCAAAATCCCTGTTATAAAGCAGGGGTAGACCTTCATGACAGGCACATATCGGGAAATGCAGAAATATGAAGCAATGTAATTGAATGATTGCAAATGCAATCAGCGTATAGCCTGGCCTGCACACTGGAGCCCTAGGTGGATTACTTTGCTTTCCCAAATCTTAGTTTATCTGTAAAGGTGAGGTGACGCTTAATCTCCATGGAGCAGCAAACAATTTTTTCTTTTTCATTTTCTCTTGTGACACTGAGGTTGAGCCCAGGTCTCATGCTTCATGGTTTAGAGCAGAGTTATACGTCCAACCCAAGTAACTGGCTTTGGCTATTTTGTGGTTTCTTCCTTCTTCCAGCCTTCTCAATCCCTTTTCTTCCACCCTTTCAACAACCCCTTAACACTAGATAAGAGAGAAAAAAGGGTAGAAAGGAAAGGAACGAGATTCCTGGATAAAGTCAAGGGCTAGAAAAGGGGAAAGTTATTGTTAGACTACTTCCTGCTGATCAAGTCCCTCAGGGCAAGTTAGATAATACAGCAGGTAGCATAGTAAGTGTGACCAGTGAAGTCACAATCTTGCTGGTGTAATCTTGGCTGCCACCCTCTCTTTAGAACCAAGTTGAATATACTACCTACAGATTTGGCTGCTAATACCAAGTAACAACAGGTAATGGCTTCTTTGGGAGTCCTCTGTGTAGTATTCCAGCAACCACAAATTTTTCTATTAATTAGTTAGAGCCACATATGGAAAATGTTTTTGTAGAGAATTCACTTGCTTCAGAAGTAGCTCTTGGATTTTCTTTGGGCTAAGGTAACACAACTCGCTAGGTCCCGGATATAAATTTCAGTCACCCATTACACCTACTTCAGCAGCCAGATGCTAATGATAACACATAAGTAAAAGCAGATGCCTGGGTTGATAAGAAACAGTCTAGCTGAAGGCATGGGTCATGTTTAGAAGATGCAACTTCTTATAGGATGTGATTGTAATCTTAGAAGTAAAACTGTTTAGTACAACAGGGGGTGACATGGCTCAGCAACAGAGGCCCTTGTTAGGAAGCTTAATGAGGTGAGTTAGATCCTAGGATCCCACATGGTGGAAGGAATTATCTTTTAATTTCCACATGTACTCCTGCCCACCCCCCAAATACAACAAACAAGCCACCCACAAATAAATAAGAGAAAAAGAAGTCAAATAGCTAGACTAAAAATTTCCCTCTGTATTTGTGACAAAAGAGCAGAGAAGCCACCTGGTTCTTTATAAAGTTCTATGCCATAGATCTGTCCTATGGCCAGGGTTGGAGAGACAAATAGGTGAACCTCTGAAGGAGGAGACAGTTTGACTTGCAGATTGGTAAGAAGAAATGAACACAGGCAAGAAAGACTCTCCTTGAGTCTCACATCACCACCAAACCCTGACAAAGGCCAGCTAAGTGTAGAAAGATCTTCCCCAAGCACATGTGGGTAAGAGGCACATGCTGCAGCTCCCCGTCTCTGCCCTCATGACCTGCACCTCCATTCTCTGTAGCAGCTCCCTCCTGTTCTCTGGAGTCTTCTGTGTGCTTCTGGTCTGATGCCTCCGGTCTTCCCTACTGGGACCATATGACTCAGATTTATAAAGGCCTCCTTTTCCATATTCAATTATCTATCTTACAGCCCATTTCTCTTGCTTTGGGCCCATCAGTCTTGGCTCCTCAATCTTTAATGTGTGCCATGTGAAGCACTTTGCGATCCTGTTGTAAGGCAGAGTCTAATGGGTTTCGGTGAACAGGGCTGCTGGGGCTCAAACTCCCATGGATGCAAGTGCTGCTGCCTTGCAGATCACTCAGGAAGATGAGATACCAGGGGCTAAAACTGAGTGGATGAACTCTTGAAAGCCATGGTGGTGTGGTTTTATTGTATAGCCACTTTCTAGGGTTGTGCATTTATGTATCAACCAGAAAGGTGACCAAAATAGGACTTCTGGGTCTCGGGCTTTTGTGGGGCTGGGAATTGCACCCAGGGCTTTGCCCATTCTAGGCAAATGTTCTGCTGCTGAGCTGTATTATTGCCAGAAGTTACCTGCCCAGTGTGTCCAGGACTTCTGGAAGAGCGAGCAGTCATGGCTCTAGTTTCTCTTCCACTTTGTTTATCTACGGCTCAGGTCACCTTGAATGTTGTACCTTATTGTACTGACTGAACTGCCACTCTTCCTGTCTGTCTGTTCCAGTGGTCTCCATGTCAAGGCCCTGCCCTGGATCTGCCTGAAGCCCTGCAGGCCTGTTACAGAGAGGAACTGTGCCCTAGTTTCCTGCCTTCCCCATCCTACCCCTAATCAGTGCAGTTAAATGGGCCATGTGTATCTGTGTCCTGAGCCATAACAGATGGCATCCTGGGATTAAGGTATAGCGAGCAGAGGAGTTCTAGAAGGATTAGGCCTTCTCCCTCATGGGGGAGGGCTAGTAGAGGATGAGGGGGACCTGTTTGACAAGAGTCACTGGGCCCTGTCAGCATATTGATTGTTGTTGGGTTTATTTCACCATCACTGTCCCTTGACTGTTTGAAGTTCCCATGAATCTCTGTAGAGGAAAGAACTCTAGAGTGAAGAGCTAGAAGGACCACATTTGGAATGCAACTGTGTGACCTCAGATCAATTAACCTCTCTGTGCCTATTTGCTCAGGTGTGAAATTAAACTGGGTATCTAATATTATCTACAATGAGGATGACAGTGTCTCACAGGAATCTGAGGGAGGAGTGTTAGAAGAAGCTTTCAGACTTTAGGAAAAGCTTAGTTAAATGAGGTCATATGGTGGTAAGAAGGATGTTTGAAACCAACTAGGCTGGTTAGTATTATCTTAACCTTGAAACTCATGATTATAGTCTCTTTGTAGTCAACTAGAACCAGGCAACCATCTCATCATAGATAAAGACTCACAAGATTGTGTAAAGGGGAAGGATATAGTTAGAGATGCGTTTAACTCGCAGAGGTAGGGAGTTCTAGGGAGTTCTGGAAAATCAGGTGGGCTAGGCCGGAGCGCCCCGCAGAGGCTGGACAGAATGCACTTATGCACTTGGGAGGACTCTCAGCTCATGAGGACACTGATGAGAAGTGCTTCATGCATCCTCACGGGTGGGTTTCATGCAATGCTTCCCTCTCAGTCTGCAGCCAACAATGCAGATCAGGTTGGCCCCAGATAATATATGACAGAGTTTTGCTTCCTGATGGAGTCATTATTTGTGCATTTTGTCTTTGGGTAGTCTAGAGGCACCTGAAAAACAGTTTTATATTAATTTTAATACACCCACTCACCCAAGCCCACAAAGAAGTAGCTGGATAAGATGTCTCATTGAAAAGGCTGAATCACCATCCCTCAAGGGACAGATTATATTAGAAACTCAGCAGGACACATGTGGGCCCTCCCATCTGTGGAGCAGAAACTATGGGGCTGTGATAGTTAATCTCAGTTGTCGACAGGAGGAGATCTAGAATCACCTAGGAATTGGGAACACCCTTGAGGTACGATATTGGTTAGGATGGTTAAGGGGGGGGGAGATCCGCTGCTGGTGGTGCCATTCCCCAGGCTGGGGATACTGAATTATACAAACAATAGAAAGTGAGCCTGAGCACATCATTCCTGGTGAGTACACAGGCAACAAGGCTGTTTCACCTGGGGTAGTTTTTTTATATCACTAACACTTGCAGGCAAAGCACAGGCAGTGCGGCTGGTAAGTCGTGAGCAGAGAAGAGGGTGAGAAGGCATAGAGGGAAAATCCAGCTCCTAAACTGAGCTGACTGTGACCAAGGCCAGAATCATCTAAAGTAGATCCACCTCTCTCAGGAAATCGACAGATTAATTACACTGCTACTTTACTCAGTTGTTCAGACTTGAGGAGAAAAGACACAGGAAGAACATAAAAGATGGAAAGCCCAGCTATTAAAGGTGTGGATCAGCTGAGGCAAAGACCAGAGACATACTGCCTAAAGGAGATTTTCAGTCTGCAGAGGAAAGATGGCAGAAGAGAACTTCAGAGATAACATGCTGACCTGGAGGAGTGCTGGAACACTGCAGAGTGCAATTCATTGTACCTGCCTTTATCCTTCAAATTTTACCTCAAATGCCCCTTTCTCTGGTGGTCTTTTCCAGTCCCAAAGTTAGGATGAGTACCCCAACAGGATCCCCAGCTTCTCCCCATGATGACATTTCTCAAACCTTTGCTCCCATATTTCATTGTCTCCTTTAACCACTAAACTCCATAGAAGCCGATGGCTAGCTTTTTGACTCCCACGTCCTTGGTGGCCACCAAAGTGTTTAGAATATAATACACAGTCAAATATTTATAGAATGACTAAATGAGTATGTAGTTAATAAGATATATTTTTCTTCTAAAAGAGGAAAAATTCAATACTTGGAGAGTTTTTGGTTTTTTTTTTTGTTGTTGTTTTTTAGTCTAGGCCATAGAGTTAGAATGGAGAAAGGAGACAGGCTCGAATAGAGACAGGAAGAGGGAGACTGCATCATGACATTGGGAAAGTGGCCTTAGCCTTCATGGGATCAGTGCTTCCCTTGCAGTAACCTCCCCAGTCTCACCCGGATCAGCATCCTGCTTCCATAGACTGCTAATACCTGGACCACCTCCTAAAGGCTACAAAGATGCTATTCATCACATCGAGGGCAGTACTTACTAGACTGATGGACTCTGAACAAAACAGAAGAGAAACCCTCCAAGCCAGGGGCATGGTCTGCCCGAACCCCACTTATTGTATTCTAAGCATTTTTTTTTTCAAAATTGAATTTTACATTTTTAAGTGGATCAATTTTTCATTCCAGTCCGAAGGCCCTTGTCTGTTTCTGGAATTTGTAACATCTGCTAGGGAAGTGAAGAGTGAAGCTTTTTTTTTTTTTTAAGATCAAGTAATGAAAAAGATTTCTCTGTTGAAGGACTGTGGATTTTCAATTTGTTCCACATGAGACCATTTCAGGAAATTACCTTTTAACTGGTTCTCGTCTTGTTTGTGCAGCACTATTCTCCTGGTAAGGACAGACTGTGATCCCAGAGGTTGGGTTTATACTGTAAAAACTCTGCAAGTCTAAGGACAATAGCCAGATTTCTAATGTTACATTCTGTGGATGCTGTCTATGTGGGAGACCAATTTTTTTTTTCAGTTTCTAAAATGGACCATAATTAAGACAAAACTATTATTTCCTGTGAACATACTATAGAGGATTACTTAGACTATGTAGTTTTCCAGCTGGAAGACATAGGGTAAGGATGGAATGAGAGAATCTCGCTCAGAAATGGACTGTGTTAGGAGACATAGCTCGCATCCCTGGTTCTAGGTTCTCAGTAGATGGCAAACTCCTGCTGGTACTCACTCTGTAGCTTAAGGTTCATTCCTGCCTTCTATTTTCAGTGGAAGCTTAGAGGCTGGTGATGTGGCTGTGGGGAGGGAAGATTTCAGGGTAAAAGATGAGTTTGTAGATAAGAGCTATATCATCCTGGAAGACGGGGAAGTCACTGTGAGATTAAGGATGTACTGAGCTCAAGGTCATGCTGAGCTCTATAATGATTTCAGGGTCATCCTAGGCTCAGTAGTGAGTTCAAGGCCATCCTGGACTCTGTAGTGAGTTCAAGGCTAGTCTCAGCTATGTAGAAAGTTCAAGACACCCTCACCTCCACATGTAAGAAGAGGAAGAAGAAAGAAGACAAAAAAGTCACATCTAGAGAATTCCACCTATGTCAGAAAGGAGACAGCATGTGCTGCTAGGACCACAAATGTGTGTGTGTGTGTGTGTGTGTGTGTTTTAAGTTCTGCAACTAATATTTTTAAACACTCTAAGATTCATAAAGAAGAAAGAAGTTCAGAAACAGCTCATATTTCCTGAAAAAGTAAAATAAGAAGGGGATTTTTTTTTTGTTTTTTGTTTTGCCAGCATTTACAGTAGGAGCCACTTTGATTTATAAGTGTGAATTAATTTTGAGAAAAAAAAATGAGTAGGCCAACGTAATAGCAACTAACCTACACTCCAGATATAGACTCATAAATATCAGGGCAGTTGTTACATGAGACTAAAAGACAAATCCCCAAAGGAAGAAGACGATGTGTGACACATGCAGGCTGCTGTGACAAGCATCCATGTGTGCTAGGCACACCTACAGAGACCCACACTAAATTCCCCACAGCTGCTCAGAGCCCAGCATTCCAGCTGTGGGGGCAGAAGAGCACATGCCCAGTCCATACAGAGGGCCGAGCAGAAACACCCTCACAAAACCTCACTGAGCCTGGTGTGCAATAACAACAGGACCCAGGGCACTTGAAGCCCAATGGTAATGGTGTCAGAAGAACCATAGATCTCCTTGAATGACCCTGACTTTGATTTATGTCCCGTAAGGGTCAACCGCAGAGGGCTATCATACCCTCTGTTCTCCGATCTTCTGAACCCTACAATACTGCAAGTTGTGGGGACAGAGGTCATCAGAGATGAAGAATGATCCCAATCTGTGTTTAGCTCTGGATCTGACACTTTCTGTGGCATGGAGACAATGTTGACATGGTTTAGGGTTATCATGGGTACTTAGCAAGATAACCTATGCGAAATCTGAAAAGTTAGTCTTTTAAAAAAAGGATGTTATTGCCGTCAGTCTGCCTCTTCTTCTACATTCTATTTCATGATAATCCCTTCTCTCTTAGTAACTTCTATTTCATGATAATCCCTCCTCTCTCTTAGTAACTTCTATTTCATGATAATCCCTTCTCTCTTAGTAACTTCTATTTCATGATAATCCCTCCTCTCTCTATAACTGCTGACGGTATAACCTTGTGAAATGTTCCCACCAGAAGCCTTGGAGACGGATGCTCGTGTCCCTGTTCACACTGCAGTGTGAATCCATGGATGTTCTACTTTCAACGAAACTGCTAATTAGTGTTTTCAAAGCTACGCAAAAGAAAAGAAAAATATGATGCCAGTGTCTTCACCGTGAGCCATGAAAGACCATCATTGTGTCAAGCTGGCGTCTGAAAGGGACGAGTACTCACCCCTTTACATTTTTGATAACCCAAATAGTTCTTAGCGATTTTTCTTAGATTCTATCACTCAGGAAAAATTATAAAAATATTTACTAAATCAAATGACTGCTCTGGGCACAGACAAGGTGCTCGACAACAGTTGGTTGGTTTCTTAAATCACTCAGATCTTTGCACATCAGTATCCTGAGGTGCAGACATGGTCTCTGTCTACCTTAGTCCTCCTGTGTGTTACATCCACTCAGGTTAACCATGTCTCAAGTGGGGAGTAGTGATGTTCACTGAGAGTGTGTGGCAGGTGGGTGGCATGCCAGGCCTCACAGTGAGACCCTGTTTCCAAGTCCTACAGGGACATGATCTTCAGCTAGGTTGGTACTCAAGAAGGGGTTTGAAACCAGGGCCCAGGGATTGTGATTATGCTATTTCTGTTTCGGATGCTGTATGGGGAGAGGAAGGGACAGCTGGGGGCAGAGTCATGTCCTAGTAGAGACAACTGGACCACCTCTTAGAAACCCTGGTGACACAGGGTTGTGTCAACCTCTGGCTTCTGCTGGCTGAGTCCCAACTCCTGTCATGAGTGTTATTCAGAGCACTTGGAAGGGAGATACTCAATTTGGATCCAGTTAGAATCACCAGCAGGGGATGGGCTACAGCACTGCAGGTTTCTGATTGTTTCTTAGGCTTGACACTGTTCCCAGAATCAAAGATGATGAAGGCTGCGTTTGTTAAGCAGAAGAACAGAGCATGCTTTACAAAGGCTTTAAGGCAGAGCTTTGCTTCCTTGTTATTCTTAGTCCTGCCCCTCCTGTAGTTGACCCTCCCTTGAATTTTTATTTCTTCTGGGAAGAACAATATTTCTTATGAGCTGTTTCTTCTTAAATCAGACTAAGCATAACCACTGAATCTACTTTACTAGATGCATTTATGAACTCAGTGTAATAATTACAGTCAAATAATTCCAGGCCCCAAATGCCCTATTGCTTTAGGTAGTCTGCAGTTGGGGCAGGGGATTGGTGGTGTTGGATCTATGACAGAATGACCACTTTAGAAGCCAGGGTTTTATTCTCTATTTGATGAATGACATACTGGCTCCAAAGAGTGGAGAGTCTGACTCCCATAGCCATGTTGGGGCAGTTGTTCAAATACCTGGACCTCACTAGTGCGTGTGTTCATTCATGTGTGTATGTGCATGTGTGTGCGTGCGTGTGTGTGTGTGTGTGTGTGTGTGCGCGTGTGTGTGCATATGTGCATGTGCCTGTGTGCGTGAGCACATATGTACTCATGGGTGCATGATTTTTGTTTTAAAACTTCCACAAATACATCTTTTAATTGAACTGTTTATTTATAAGCTATTTCATTACCTTACTGGCACTTCTTTTCATTTAACATAAAAATGTTTCATGCAAAGCAGAAAAAGTCATAGGAATAAGACCGTGAAACTCTTCACGGACACCTAGAATCCCTTACATCATTTTTGATTCTTGATACCAGGCCAGCAGAGCTTGCACACAGTTTGATCTTAGGACTAGTTCCTTCTGTTCCTGGTGTTTAACAACATGGGCTTCAATATTTGTCCTGGGCAACAACAGGGACTACTGTGTACCTAAAAGACTTAGTTAAGCAGATTCTAAGAATTATCTGCCTTTTTGAATTGCTTGAACCATCTTCAGTAGCTTTAGGAGACTCTCACCATGAGTGATGGAGGTAAGACACACCCTTCGGGAAGCATCACCCAAGTTTAAGTCCCTGATAATTAAAAGAGTTTGCCTGAAAAAGAGTCTCAGAATCCTGTGCTAGCCAGCAAGGAGACCCATGGTGCAGAACGGGGAGATCAAGCACACATATGCAGACACAGAGACAGAGCAGACTGGCAAAGTCCTGTTTGAAGTTAGTTTAAGTAATTCATATTTTAGCAATGTGCTTTGGGCATGCCCACCATCTTGCAACAAACCTCGTTCAGAACAATGAGCTCTGCTGACGAGTTCCCTTGTAGAGGCTGTGGATTCTATGGAAGTCTGGGAGGCTGGGTCCCTGGTTTTAGAGCAGCTCACAGCTCTATGTGGGCTGAAATCACTGGGCAACAGCTACAGATGTCCTTGTGGAGGAAACTGCAGCTAAGAATGTAGCAAAAGGCCAAGAGGTTCCAGAACACAAACACACAGAAGATGATGCCCAATCCCCTCCCCCATTCTTTCCAGTCTCTGTGTTTTCTCAACATGAAGCTCTCAAAGACTCCATGTTTTCATTGAGGAAATCTTTCTTTACTCAAGAGAGCTTGAGGGGTGTCATTTGTCCTGAAACCCAACAGAGAAATGGAAGGGAGAGAGATGAACTAGCATCACAACACAGGGTGAGCTGGGGAGACAGCTCGGTAATAATGTGCTTGTTTAGCACATAGGAGGCCCTAGGTTCAATATCAGGTACTGCAAACAAAAGCTGTGTTTGCTTTATGTAGCTATGTTGAAGTCACAAGTCCAAAACTTACGACTCTGAGTAGGTTCATGGTCTCTCTGGTCTGCAGTTTTGCTGTCTCTGAGATAGTGTTTACAGTGCACACTCCTCAGCAGTTATATGGATGGGTGACTGTGGAAAGGGCCTTGTAATGTGTGGAGCCCCAGGAACCATCAGAAACAGGAATATCTAAATAGAATCAGGAATCTCGTTGCACTGTTATACATGCTTGCGATCCAAAATTTGGGCTGCTGAGGCAGGAGAATCACAAATCCCTGGACTACCTAGTGAGACTTTGTCTTGAAACGCAAACACACCAGGGGCTAGAAGGGTTTAAATGGGTTGGGGGCAGAGACATCTGGGAGAGAAGGGGCAGGAGGAGCGTTCACCAAAACTAAGGATGTATGACAATGCCAGAAAGGAATCCACAGAGACAAGCAAAGTTCCAAAACACTCATATAGACACACAGACACAGACACACAGACACAGACACACAGACACACACACAGACACATAGACACAGACACACAGACACTCACACAGACACTCAGGCACAGACACACAGACACAGACACACAGACACAGACACACAGACACAGACACAGACACACAGACACACAGACACACACACAGACACACAGACACAGACACACAGACACAGACACACAGACACTCACACAGACACACAGACACAGACACACAGACACACAGACACAGACACACAGACACACAGACACACAGACACAGAAACACGGACACACAGACACACAGACACAGACACACAGACACACACACAGACACACAGACACAGACACACAGACACAGAAACACGGACACACAGACACACAGACACACAGACACAGACACACGGACACACAGACACACAGACACACAGACACACAGACACAGAGACACACACAGACATACAGACACACACACACAGACACATAGACACACACACAGACACATAGACACACAGACACAGACACACAGACACAGACAGACACAGACACACAGACACACACAGAGACACAGAGACACAGACACAGACACAGACACAGACACAGACACACACACACACACACACACACACACACACACACATATATGAAAGCACCCCAAGAGAATCAGCATTTAGCAGTTCTTTTTGCTTTAATACAACATTCTGCTTATCTGGAGAATTTTATGGAAATGAGATGGTACCCATGTAGCAATAAGGTAAGAAAGAGCAAATCTGCCACCGACCAGGTCTTTGAAGCCCTGTTGCAGAACATATTCACTAGGGAAGCACACATGTACACAAGCATGTAGTAAAATAGTTGTGAGCTAGGGCAGCAGAAGAAAGAGGGCCTGCTGAGATACCCTGGAGGGCAGGCTGAGGCACCCTGGAGGGCAGGCTGAGGCACCCTGGAGGGCAGGCTCAGGTACCCTGGAGGGCAGGCTGAGGCACCCTGGAGGGCAGGCTGAGGCACCCTGGAGGTCAGGCTGAGGCACCCTGGAGGGCAGGCTGAGGTACCCAGAGGCATAGTTCCTCTCATCTGGGGAGTGGTTAAGTATTTTCTCATCTTCAATGATTGTGGGACAGAGCTGAGGAGAGCACACAAGCCCCACCCATTCCCGTGAAATGGGCTGGGTCACTTGGCTGGTCATGTTGGCAGTGGTGTTGAGAAATCCAAACAAGTCCAGGAAAAGATTTCAGGTGCCCATGACAAGGTTGGCAATAGTGGTAGCCTGTGGATTTGGGGTCTAATATGACCCCTTTCTTATTTTGCCAGTGAGTAAAGATGATGATGATGATTATTATTATTATTATTATTGAGACAGGGTTTCTCTGTGTAGCTCTGGCTGTCCTGGAACTCATTCTGTAGACCAGGCTGGCCTTTAACTCAGAAATCCGCCTGCCTCTGCCTTTCGAGTGCTGGAATTAAAGGTGTGTGCCACCACTGCCCGGTAAGTAAAGAATTTCATATAAAAATTCACAAATATATTGAATTGCCTACCTAAAAAGTCCAGTTGTAAACACAACACAGGCTGAGATGCTATGGCATAAATTACAAAGCTGTAAGCCTCCAATGCCAATACATGTCTGCCACTGCTAGTTTACCAGCATCTTCCCACCTACCGGCTATTTTCCCGTCTCTGTTCCCATACAGAGGACTGTAACCTCAGCACAAAGCGTGGTCTTAGATAAATGAAAGCGGAGCAAACAATTTCAAATCTGATTCTGGAAATTTAATCAGAGCTCAGCACCAGCTAGGTTGTTCCTGCACTGTTGCAGGGAGCCAAGGTACCTGGGTCCATGCCAGGGCTCACTGCCTGCCCAATTACCAGCTGCATGCTGGGATATTTCTGCCCACAAACCAAACTTTGGCTTGTTTTTCTTCACAGCAACTAATGTCTCAGAAAAAAAAAAATGGCTTTGTAATTTCTCTGTTGCTTTTAAACCTGTAAAGCTAAATGATCCACCCACAATAATACAAGAACCCTTGCTCTTTTCTCTTTAGAAATCACCAATGGCTATAGGATCTTTGGCTAAACTTCTCTTAGATGTCCAGGTGTCCCATGCTGGCTGCTTCTCTCTTGTACACAAATGCATTAGGAAGCAAAGGTACATTATACATGATTATAAGACAGGACTTGACTGGGCAGCTGCTTGCAAGTTTGGCTTCGCTGCAGAAGCATGTATCTGTATCTGTATCTACTGGAAACCAAAGAACGGACAAACAGAGTTCTTCAGTCAAGCAGCCAAGACCCGGGAGCAGCAACTTCCCAGTCTGCCGGCTATTTTCAGCCATGCAGTGCAGGGCAGTTTGCAGAGTACACACAAGGAGAAAGAGACCAAAAATACCCAGCCAGAAACAATTGCATAAATTCTTGCTTTCAGAGGAAGTGTGGCTCACCCACAGATCCCAGGCACACGACCACTGAGTTCTCCATGGGCGTCTGAACCCTGTTCTTTGACTCTTTATTGTGAACTGTCTAAATGCACCCCTTAATATTTTAACTCCCAGTGCTAACATGATAAAATATTCCAAGAGGCAGTTTGGTTAACAGTGTGAAGATAAGAAGATGAAAACGAGTCAGGATGGGACTGTGGAAAGATAGAGTTTTAGTGTTGTAGTTAAGAAGAACACTGGGGCTGAGTAGTATCTAGATTTTACCAGTAGAACCAAAGCATCTATTAATACCTAAGCATTTGTGCAGTAGAAAAATATAAAAGTATTTGAGGAGAGCAGTCTAAATTGAATTCTATGTCACTCCACTGTCTCACTCATCAGCAATGTTTGTTGTAGTAAGAGACTATAAAATGGACTTTTAAAACTCATTTATTTATTTTACTGAGACTTGACAGCATCTATATTATTTTTATTATTATTATTATTTTCTTTATTTACATTTCAAATGCTATCCCGAAAGTTTCCTATTCCCTCCCCCCACCTCTGCTCCCTTACCCACCCACTCCCACTACTTGGCCCAGGCCTTGCCCTGTGCTGGGTCATATAAAGTTTGCAAGACCAAGGGGCCTCTCTACCCAATGATGGCTGATTAGGCCATCTTCTGCTACATATGCAGCTAGAGACTCGAGCTCAGGGGATACTGGTTAGTTCATATTGTT
>NC_034599.1:9106570-9139129 GCF_900095145.1 Mus pahari | reverse complement strand
ATTTTTTAATGGGGTTTTTTGAGTTTCTGGAGTCCAGTTTCTTGAGCTCTTTGTATATATTGGATATTAGTCCTCTATCAGATTTAGGATTGGTAAAAGACAGCATCTATATTACATTACATTACATTACATTACATTATATTATATTAGAATGTATGTGCATATACTTATCTTTATACCTGTTCGGATGCATTCTCCTAAACACATACTGGAAAGCAATGATCCAAAGTGTAAGATATTAAAAATATAACTAAATCTTGGACAAATTCAACACTTAAACTTGCAGTGCTCTTCCCTTGGTCTTTATTCTGTATTTCTCCCAAGGTTTACAGGACAGAAGATTTCTTTATATCCTGCCACGAGCAGGAGGCCATCATTGTAAAGTAATTCTGGGGAGGGGTTCTATTGCTCCTTTTATCTCCTAAATAAATGACACAGAGACCTAATAAATGTATTAACAAGTTTTAATCACTCTAGCTGGGCAGATGTATTTAGTGCAATTACTCTAGCTGGGCAGATGTTTATCCACTGCAATGCTCTATGGCTGCCTACCTCCCAGCCACATGCCCCATTACTTGCCATCTTTGTCTTGCTCTGGTTGCTCCTGTTTCGTCCCTGTCCTCATGCTGACTCCATGGTGACCTGCTCAAGGCAAGTACTCATGGTCTATCTCCTGGCAAATCCTCTCTATCTCTCTGGTTCTCACCGAAGAACCTTTTCACTGGAGCCGGAAGTCCTGTCCAGCTATTGACTGAATCAGCTCTTTATTAACCAGTCAGAGGTGATGGAAAACAATTTTTACACAACATCACGATGTGAGATGATCCAAGGATAATGACAATGCCAGCCTTCATAATGCAACCAGATCTCTGGGCACAGTGATCAGCATCGGAATGCACATTGCAGAACACAGTGCGCACACCCCAACAGATCATCCTCCGACTTTCAAACTAGCCCCACATTTTGTATGCATGTCTCTACTGCATATAGTCTCTTCATTATACTGAAACATCACAGACCTGCAGAAGACATGTGTGTCTTCCTCTCCCTTGCATATCCAGCACTGAGAAGAACACCTAGCATTTTGTAGGTGCTTGATAAGTACATGTTGAATTAGTGAAGGAATAAAACGAATTCCTTGAGAATGTGATTCTCAAGTTCTGGACTTTGTGGAGAAGATGGTACTTGACTTTGGGAATGAGGATGCAGAGGTCTCTAACAGGTCATCTCGGGTAAGTAAAAAGGAGCTACGGAGCTGGGCGACGGGCAGCTGGGAGGTGTGTACCATGCAGACACAGGGACTTGCGTTCCATCCTCAGCACACACATAAAAGGCTGGCCATGGTGGCGTTTACCTGTAACTCAAGAGCTGGGGAGGCAGAGAGAGGAGGGAACCTTGGGGTCATGCATGTGTGCTACCTCGCCTGGCTTTATGTGGGTTCTGGGGATTCAAACTCAGGTCTTCTTTCGTGTGCTGCAAGTGCTTTACCTGCTGAGTCACCTCCCCAGCCCAAGCTTGCCTCTCTGTGAAGTTATTTCTCCATCTCTTTGCTTTACCCAAACCACAAAGCTCAATTAAGCCCTGGATAATGCCGTGCTCATTATCACCTACTTCTGAACATTCTGCGACACAGGGGCACACTCTGACTTAGGACTGGGTCCTTGGCTTTACATAAAGACAATTTTCCCTTAGATTGACTAGCCCATTACTTCACCTTCACTTTGACCTTGAAAGGGAAAGGGCAGCAGCTGGCACTGGTATCCTTTTACAGGCAGGGGCACAAGAAGTCACGTGTAGATTAGAGTTCTAACAATTCTTGCTTTCTCTCACAGAATCAGCACAATGATGAGAGACCATGGACAAAGAAGTCCAAGCAGAATGCCCACTCTGTCCAGAAATAGGAAAGTCCTTCAAGAGGACTTGAAGGCTCAGCAGGTAAAAACCTTTAGCCACTTACATTTGACAGTTTGAGTAAGATCCCTAGAACACATACATTGAAAAAGGCTCACGAAGTGGCTCATGTTTGTAATGCTGGGTGAGAGTAGGACAATTGTCTGGAATACAACAGCAGAAACGAGAGAGACCCTGAATCAATAATGTGGCAGGTGAGAGCTGACTGCTGGAAGTTGTCTTGTCATCTCTACATGAGTTCTGTGGCTCACCTGTGTCTGCACACACACTACAAACCCTTCCCCCACTAAATAAATACACTATTTAAAAAGGGAAGGTCATAAAGAATCCATCTAAAGTTCTCAAGTGTCAGCAAGGAAGATAAATATTGCCACCTGGGACACAAAAGAAGAGCCCCTGGGAGGCCAAATGGACTTTACTGGCCATTGGTGGGAGACAAGACTCTGGAGTCTGTGTGCTGCACAGATGGCAAAGTAATTGGTGTGAAACACAGAAGGTTCCCCAGCTGAGGAAGAACAGAGTTGTGAGAAATCCTTCTAAACAACAGAGATCATACAGACAATCAACTGTTTAGCTAAGTACTCTGAGTGTGAAGAGGTGTCACAGGACTGTTGGGCACAGGACACTTTAGGAAGCAGAAACCGCTCTAGGGACATGGAGGCTGATGCCTTCTTTCTAGGAACTTTTAGTCAAGGCAGTACTCAGATACATGTAATCCTCACAGGAATCCTCACAGGAGGAAAACAAAAGGACTTCCTATGGAGGATTGCAGATGGGGATCCTCTAATCATCTTATAACTGTGGATTCTGTTTAACATAATATGTGTGTGTATAAGCCACTCACTATGGACTTGTAGTAAGCAGACAGAGGTAAGCATCATTGTCTGAGAATGAAGAGCGAGGAAGGGTGCTGGGAATAACGGTGGGTGTGGTGCCTGGAGGGAAGTTTCTGAAGTGATACTTTGTAGACTTGGTTTTTGTTAGAAGTCCAGGACATTGTTGCTAGACAAGGGTTTGATAAGCAGTGGGATGCAAAGGTTCTTCAATCTTAAAATTCTGAGGTATCTGGATGCGGGAGTTGTTCTCTACTGCAGAAGTTTCAGAGATATGCTAACAGTGTCTGCATCAGGTTTTCTTGGGGTTTCACTGATGGCCAGAGAAGCTGGGACAGAGTACACAAGGCCTGGTTATCCCATCGCTCACTGTCACTCCCTTTCAGGCCTGCTGCCTGAACCCCATCATTCATGGGCTGTGTACCATTTCGCATCCTCCCTTTCTTTTTGCTCATCATGTAGTTATCAAATGTGTGCTGTGTTCCAAGTATTGAGCTAGGATTTGGAATTCTCATTAAATTATAAATGCCACCGAAAGAAAAACCTTAATTTTGGTGCACAGTGGGTTTTCAATAAGAATAGTTTAAGTAAGAATAGTCTAAAAAGGGTCTAACAGCCAGAGAGAGCAGCTATGTAACTGAGTGCTGGAAAGAGGTTAGTCAAGAAAAATAAAAGTCCTTTGGCAAGTTTGTCTATTTACAGTTTTGTTCAGAGTTGAGTGTGGCTGTGTTCTTTGGAAATGAAAAGTGTTGGGGAAATAAAAGAAAAAGGTGTCCGTGTCCCTGAAGATAAGTCTGTTTTCCTTTTGGTCTTCATCTTCTATAAAAGACCTTCATGCCAGGTATTTGATTGGCAGGTGTTCATCCCTAGTTAGCACCCCTCTTGATATATGGGCACTCTCAGGACAGAAGCACTAGGCTGAGCCCCTGGCTTCGGGTACACGTCAGGGCTGAATGATACACAGCCTGTGCTTCATCAAGCAAGCCGCATAGCCAGGCTGGGAGACAGAGACTGGAGGGGGAAGTCTGTGCTTAGGAAGCGAAACCCCTTTCTGATTTGCTTAGAGAAACTTCTGTGTGGAGGTCGTCTAGGTGAATGACTATGTCAAGTCACAGGGCTTTGCCAGGCTCTGCAGAGCGTTGTCTACAATGTTGGGGGAAAAAAGGTGGACACGAACAGGATTCTCTGTCGGAAGAGAACAGAGCTGGACACCCTCAGACCTGGCGTTTCCTCGTGCTGTGACCCTGGGGGCACGCCATAACAGCTTCTGCTTCTTCAACCCGTTCCTCCCAACCTCAGCTTCTAAGTTTCTCCTCTCATGCCCTCAAAGATTGATGCCTTCACCCCTTCCACATTTCTTACTTGTTATTAACAACTAGTTTCAAAGAGAGATAGTCACCAACTCATACCCTTTATTTGTAGTATAAACAAACAGGGGTGAGAGTTACCCAAATGGTCCTATACAGATATACTGAGAGAACTTGCCTTTCTGATTGTTTTGGAAAGTAACCCAAACGTGAAATCACAAATCAAAAGTTACCACACAAAACAAAAATGAAAAAAAAAAAAAAGCTGTATATGGGAAGCATCTTTTGGGAAACAACAAGATTCTTTGATTCAACTGAATTCATATATAATGCACTGGTTCCCAGAGCTAGCAGAATTCCCCAAAAGGATCCCCCCTCCCCCCACAGCCCAGATAACTGAAAGCACTCTCCAACCGAGCAACCAACCGTTGGCATAAAGATGAATCAAAATCGAAACTGGTGACTCAGAGAAGTTTCTGGAGCAACCTCCTGTTGAGTCCACCCTCCCCCCCCCCCCCCCCCCCCCCCCAGTCAGCTCTTCCCCAGTCAACCCCCTTTCTCCTTTCCTCCTGTCTGCAAACTTCTCTTTCCCCCATTTCTGCGAGTGCTTTTCGGTTTTACCATGGGGTGAGCTTTGGTTTCCCTAACTCATTTCTGTGAGGACACAGCCCTGATTTTAGAAAAAGCAGAACCACTTCCTTCTCCTTTGTCCTCCTCCCTGGAGGCAGGTGAGCCCAGCTTGAGGAGGGCTTGCTCTAGAGCTGTTAGGAGGAGAGGGGCAGGCAGGGGCGCGGGGTGGGGCGTCAGGGGAGTCCAGTTGGGTCATCACGGGAAGGAGACAGGGCCCGCCCGCGCAGCCCGCACAGCCCGCCCGCCCAAGGGAAGCATATGCCCCCAGCTGCGCTGAGAGCTGCCCGAGCCCTGGGAAGTGCAAGAGTGTGTTTGTGCTCATATCAAGGAGTTGGCAGAAACAGGCCAGCTACAGGACGGGGATGGAGGATTGTTTTGTTTTTAGAACTCAGGCTTAAAAATACATTTTTCTTTGTCAGCAAAAAATCCTAGTTTCAAAACTATGAATGGTGTACTGCCTATGCCAGAATAATGTTTTCCCTTTCTCCTTGAATTCGGTAACACACAGCTTCTCTTTTAATGGAGGGACTAAGGCCTCAGCTTTGCAGCAGGGACCCAGGTGATGGGCTCCAGAATGCTGGACAGTCCCACCCTCCAGATTTGCATTAGCAAACAGTCACTTTGTTTATGGGAGGTGGGGGTGGGGAGGGGGAGAGTGTCCCTGGGGAGGACAGAGGGACTCTGAGCACAAGTCTAGCAAAACTGGATCCTTCCTTCCCTGTTTCCTTTCTCCACTACCCCTCCCCCATATGTCTGCCTCCCAAAATCAATTGCAAAATATCTTCTAAAGGAGAGAATCTGTGTAAGGGAAACTTTGGTGGAAAATGTGACACCCGGGAGCTGCAACACCTATTTTGTCACATCCTGTCCATCCCTCACCCTCCTCAGAAACCCCAAAGGCCAAAAGAACTATTTTAGAGCCTACACTAGCATTCTCTCTAAATGTCTATCTACCCCTCCCCCATCCCTGGTTTCATCAAGTAACAAAGTTATTAAGTTTTACTATTGATAAAGAACTTTTAAGCTAAGGCAAGGACCTTACAATGAAAAGATCAGGGGGCCCTAGAAGAGGACCCCAATAGATGGAAGGCCAAAGTCCCATGTGGTACCGTGTGCCCGCTTTGTTAGCTATTGGTCACCCGGTGCCTGGCACAGGGATGGCACTTAATAGCTAATAAAAATGATAGTTGCTGGATGAAAAGGTGCTTTCCCCAAGCACCCCTACTCTAAATTCTTTTCACTCCTGCTACTTAACCTACTCCCCTCCTGGTTCGAAGTCTAACCAGTTTACCTCAAGTTCCTGCTCCGTTACTGTGACAGGAAACCCTGGACAACTCATCTGCATCCCGGAGCCTCAGTTTCCCTACTTTACAAACAAGATTAAGACACTGAGGTCACAGGTAAGCTTTGGGGGTTCACACAGGAGGCTCGGTTCATAGAGAAGTTCAGCCTTAGCTGGGCACATGCTAAGCATTCGAAGCTATTGGCTCACTCTCTTTCTTCATCCTCGAGATGTCTCCATCAAGTACTAACAAACGATTTGGTTAAATCAAGTAGTAATATGGTATGAGAAGAATGAGTGAGTCTTTTATGCCCACTTTACAAAATGCTGACCTTGAGGGTACATGATTAGATAATCTGGGATCTTTCAGAGTTTCTTAACTCTTCTGAAAGAACTCCAATCCCACATCCTGTCTGGGACACCTTCAGCACGCCACGATAAAAGACCAACTGTGTGTGTGCGCGCGCGCGCGCGTGCATGCGCGCGCGTGCATGTGTGGGCCTATACCTGGCATGATGCACATGTAGAGGTCAGATGACAGCTTCTGGAAGTTGGTTCTTTCATTTCATTCAGGGTATAGTACTCAGGTCGTCAGGATTAGTGGCAAGCACTTCTATCCACTGAGCCAACTCACTGGGCCAGTGTCCCACATTTGAAAGGTTACTAAGTCCTATATACACTGCATTAATATTATTTTTCCTTATTTAATGGACAAGTCAGATTAATTTCTGTAAGTTAATGGAAAACAATAAAATCTGGATTAAAAATAAGAATGTATGGGGGAAAGTACTCTATAAAACAGTACCATCGAAGAAAAGCAGTGGAGGCATCAATGGTGCTCTTTGATGCTTAGGGACATCGTTAGGGAGAGTGCTGCTGCCCTGATGAAATCCATCTCCTCTCTGAGAAGACAAGTCTTCTGCACTTTAATTTAATTCAGGCAGCTAAATTATTTAAATATATCTTTTGCACATGTAGGTCATTTTATTCATGTGGCTATTTTCTGAGAGAATGTGTTAAGAGGAGCTGAAGGAAATGAAGCTAATTAAAATTTTATTACATTCACCTTCATAGAGTAATTATATGATTGAGTGGATTTCTTCCTAAGGAAACAGTTATTTTTATCTGACAGAGCTGGAGTGTGGTTTCTTTTTTACCTTGTTTGAGATCAGTGTGGACTACAAGAGAATGTACATTTTTGCATCCCGAATGTAACATGTCTAAGTCCCGCTACACCCCTCATGCAAGTCTTAACATTTACTTGACAAATAAACTTCCTAACTTAGAGCTTCACTTGCTAGTTTCGAATGCTTTCATGGCACAGATCGCTGAATTAATCAGTAAGAAGTGGGAACGTGCTAGCCATGGTGGAAGGATTTAGTTTGATTTTTCATCTTGGCAGGAATATGTGTTCAAGAATGTTGTAAGTAGACCAAACATATAGTTGAAATTTTTGGAAAGGCTATTAGACCCTCCGCTACAATGAACCAGGGATGTGTCTAAGATCTCAAATGCTTTCTACCAATTTGGAACCTATTTAGCGTGTCTTCCAGATGGGTAATGAGTTGTAATTACTAGTTCCTTTAAAAGGGCTGTGACAAGACAGGGTACAGAATGGTGACTCTGGGATCTCTATTTCCTTTACTTTTCTTTGTATTTTAGAATCCTGTTTAGAATAGGGTCATTCATATCATAAACTCCATTTCAGAAAAGGTTATAAAATGGAGGGGGAAATTTCAAATGAAATGAAATTTGCTCTTTGTCTGATGAATATGTTTATCTAAACTTAGCCCTCTCGGCGAGGTTCTCTCTCTCTCTCTCTCTCTCTCTCTCTCTCTCTCTCTCTCTCTCTCTCCTTACAAAAGGAACTAAGCATAATTTTAAAAGCTAATGGGAAACTTCTGTGCTTGTAGATGGTACTCATCAACTATTTCTACAATGCATGATAGAACAAGAACATAGGCTTCGAACTTATGCTGCACTGACCTACTTGTGGCTGTACCATATGCCTCTGGTGAATTCAGGCAGGGCTTGCAGCTACTGAGAAATAGAATTAATTCTTCTTAATTATCTTGGTGGGCCATATCTGTAATCCTACCATTTGTGAGGTTGAGGCAGAAGGATTGCTGTGAGTTTGAGGCTAGACTGAGCTGCAAAGTGAAACCCTGTCTCAAAACAAACAAAATAACAATAATTCCGGATGGTTAGAGATGTAGACCACTGCATTCTGGGTAATGATTTGTTGCTAATGCACATCTCTATCACCTCGTGCATGTTTAGACGGTCAGATAAGTCTCTCATTTGGGGGTTCTTGGTAAAAGAAACAACCAATCAACAGAAAACCCTCTCTAACTATTCTCAAAGATACTCGATGGCTAATAACATGCACCAGGCAAGTGAGGGCTTCTCTGAGCTTTGCACTAAGTTAATGGGATTCCAGCCAACAGCATTTGGCATTCATTTACACTCTATCAGAACAGTTAAATCCAACTTAGATCTTCTACTGGGATCCTTTCAATTTCCTAACATTTTGGTCCCATTTTGTCTCCCCCTCCCCCTGCAGCAGCAGCTAGAAAGGGAAGACTAAAAAGTTCTTTAGGAGTGAGGCTCAGGGCTGAGCTCCTCTGTTCAAATCAAATAAGACCAGTGAATTGGAAATTTGCTGTGTGTTTACATTACACACGTGGATAGGTGCTAAAGTAGTTCTCAACCTGTGAGTCATGACCCCATGGGGGGGGTCACATATCAGATATCCTGCATATCAGATATTTACATTACAAATAGCAAATAACAGTACAAAATTATTATTATGAAGTAGCAATGAAATAGTTTTATGGTTGGAGGCTACCACTACATGAAGAACTGTGTTAAAAGGTCATAGCATTAGGAAGGTTGAGGACCGCTGTGCTAGTGGGCCAGCTACTCTTGAGCTTTACTGATGGGACTGTTGGTGGAAGGCTGATGAGAAGGGAAGACTTGGTGTTAAGTGTCACTGAGCTTTACGCTTGGTTGACAGGGGGAGGGTACAGACTGGCAAGCACAACCGTACCCGTGTCAGTCTGCGTCTGAACATATTTGTGGTAGGCACAAGATGAAGAATGAACTCTTCACAGGGGCATTTTGATGGTTTTCTCAGGTTGTTACAAATAATAGCTTCAAATAATTCTAAATATGATGGACAAAGAGTTAACAAAGCATCTTTCTGTTGGCTAACTTCTTAGTTTGACTGCTCCAGGAACAGAAAAGATGATGTGCGTCAATTATGTTACTAGGCAACCCTGAATGTGGTAAAACTGACCCCTCACTGGTAGAGCACGTCTGGATGGGGGAACTACAGACACACTCTAAGTACTGCTAGGAGACTCTGCTTTGAGCGTCCCTGTGCGCAGCAAGCCTCTACATAACATGGAGAGAGGGCTCTTCAAGGTGTACATTTGGATCTGACAGGAGTTTTCACTGTGAGATGTAACTTTCTTAAAAGCCAGGTCTTCTCCTTGCCCCATATGGGCTTATTCTCTGGCATAAGAACTTTCAGGGTTTTAACTATAGACGAGCATCTGATGTTTCTGTCCTAGAGTCTACAGTTTCTATGCTTGCCCTTCTAAAAAGACTGGTGTCAAAAATGGGTGCAACAGTCTTGTGAATATAAACATTTACTTGATCCCAATGAACTCCCTTGCTGGACACTGCAGATGGGTGCAGCATCTTGATTACCGTCATGTTGCATGTGAGGGGGTACTATTTGGGAAGGACATTACATATTGAGATTTCTGTAGTGCTTTATCTACTGAGTTGAACTCATCCACTCATTCACCCAAGAATCCATACATTTACCCATTCACCCAGATATCCATCCACCAATCTATCTATGAATCCATCTATCCATTCATTCATCCATGTATCCATCTATCCACGCACCCACCCATCTGTCCAACAACTAATTAGAGCATACGATATGTCAAAACCATAGGATACTAAATAGAACCAATCAAGGCCTCTTTTCTCATATAGTCCTTTGAAGGAACAGAAACAGACTGAGTATTACTACTAATAGCAGATAATATTTATTAATTGCAGGATACTGTATTAAGCATATATACATCATCTCATTTAACCATTGTCAAAAATTCTGTGAAGTCTTGATGTCTGCATATTACAGCCTCTGAGTTGAGGTATAGGGAAACTGCCTCAAACTGGCCTTTTCAGTGGTGTATTCACACCCAAACAGTTATCTAAACCTGCTTTTTAATGTGCTATGCCTTTAGCATAGGCTCACACTGAGGGAAGTTTCTGTGAATGCTCTCATGCCAACTCTTTCTTATGGTTCACATTACAATGTTTTAACACTCAGTCACGTGGGAGCATCAGGGAAACTAGGAAGGCACCTAAGGGTAGGAAAGGGGCAAGGTTTACCGAGGTTTAACTGGGTATCAGTCCTGTGCCTCACCCCCAAGAGGAAATTATAGCTACTCTCTTCCTAAGTCCACCAGCATCCTTTTCTAACCCTGAGCTGCTTAGCTCGCCAAGCTGATGTGAGCTTGTTGGTATTTTATATTCATGCAATGTATGTGAAGTGACAACAACCTTACTTACATAAGCTTACTGTGTCCTAAGCACATTGCAAGAACTGGGTGTAATGGTTGTCTTTCTTGACATATTGATTTTAAGCAGGCGCGTGTACACACACACACGCACACACACACACACACACACACACACACACACCTGAGGATGTAGCTTAGTCTAGAGTGGCTCAACTGAATCCCTAGGATCAATGTCGTACATTTCCTTCCTGTTGCTGAGATAAAGTTTTCAGACAAAAGTAGTTCAGTGGAACAAGGTTTGTTTAACTAGTAGTTTTTCATTATAGACCATCACTGTGGGAAAAGTCAAAGCACCAGGAAACTGAAGCAGCTTGTCACATTGCATACACCTTAGGAGTGGAGAACAAGGATCAATGTATACACGTTAGTGGTCTCCTCTCTTTCTTCACTCTCCTACAACCCAGAATTTCCTGCCCAGCAAATGGTTCCACTCACAATTAGGATGGGTCTCCTGCATCAACCAAATACAGTCAAGACAACTCCTCTGGGGCACTCTCAAGGGCTAACTTAACATAGCCATTTCTTACAGATGTGTCCAGATGCACACCTCCTAGGTGTCCAGCTGACAAAGTATCCATCATGCTCTGTAGCCGCCAACTCTCAGAAAGACTTCTCAGTCCCTTCATTATTCAGTGCAGTTTTTATGTGTCTCTCAGGAGCATCTGCTCAGTGACTGCCGAGAGAAAGGTCCCAGAGGCATCACCTAGGACCAGGAGTGGGGTCATCAGTATACTCACAACAGACTTGGCAGCACACACTAGGAAACTTTCCATGTCTTAGAATACCACCCCTGCCAAGAAGTACACACTACATGGACAGTGACAGGTGTCAAGAATTTCTTTCTACACTTGAAATTCCCCATTATTCTCACTTAACAAGCTATGCTCATACAGAAGTAGGCAAGGTGGTCAGGAGTGGGTCTCCTGTTTGCCATACTCTAGAGCCTCAGGTTCAACCGTTCCACTCTGCCTTTTTCCAGTTTTCCTGACCATGGCTTTGACCTGTGGCCAGCCTAACTGAAGGCTGCTTTGCATGACATCACTGTGATAGTGAGAATCTTGTCTGGGTGTGTGGTCTGAGATGCATTTTCCATGTTCTAAGAACCGCAGTGCTGACCACACTGACTCTCATGGCTGCTTGTGTCTCTCTGTAGCTCCAGAGCCTACTTGACTCTCTTTGCTAAAAGGTCTTATGGGATGGCTTTCTTCTCTGCTTTCCCTAGGATGGAACTTGAAGCTTAACCTAATACAAGGTGGTTCCTGACAGAGCAAAGCAGAATTCCACATAGCTGTCTATTCTGGCCAGCTGATGAATGCTAACTAAGCAGGTCTTGTGCTGTTGTGAGCACAGGAAACCCATGAAGACAAGATGTATTCCCTGAGATACTCAAAGTCATTTATCATTTAACTGACACAGAACATAGTCACCCTTTCAATAAAACATAGAACGTTGATTCTAAAACTCTCATAAAAGAATTGGTCACCACTTCCTCTAGCCTGGAGTTCTAAGATGTCTTACTCAATGAAGAAAACCACGGATGGTTGTACCAGAGGCTTCTCCAATAAGAGTTCTCCCAAAGAGGAATGCTGATTATCTCAGAAAAAGAAGCGATATAAATAAACATAAAACAAAATTGAGGTGCTGGGACACAACTATAAATCGCTCTACTTGACTCTTGCCATCTCCCAGGGCAGAGGCAGGTTGGTCTCTGTAGCAAAGAATAGACCACCAGCTGTTGTGTATTCTGCCAAGAGCAGAGAGAGTTATTATAAATAATCACCAGCAGTAAGTCCTTTGGGGCAGGGCAGTGTGTGTGTGTGTGTGTGTGTGTGTGTGTGTGTGTGTGTGTGTGTGTCTGGAAATAGAGGGTGCTAGAGGGATGGAGGCGTGGCCAACATGGCAGAGGATGAGCTAGGAGAGGTTTTCCTGTGTAGTTAGGTTCCTATTACTTCATGGGGGCAGTTATGTAATGCTCCTCCGTTTATAACCAGAAGGGAAGTAAGGGAGCATCTTCATTAGCAGTGACACAGCGTAAGTCACATGGACATGCCGTCAGTGTGCTTGTGGGCACCTTCCCTTTCCTTCTGCATCTGTCTGCATTTTGTTAACTCCGTGCCTCCTTTTGGGCATCCATGTGTGTTTTTAAAGTGGAAGCAGAGTCAGAGCTTGGTGCCCTGCTTTTAAGATCTCCTCATGAAAGAAATGTGTGGTGTTAATTTTACAATTTTATATCCTATCATAAAGTTCCTTTTAAAAAGGAACTATATTATAGCAACATGTAGGTCTCCCAACATTTCCTTGTGACAGACTCACCCGCCCCATGGCCAATATGACTATAATAGAAAATCCTAAGACAGATCTACGAAGGCTTTATCATAGCTCCCTAATGAGGGAGCAGTGTGGAGAAAATGGAGTGTAAAGGGTTCAAGTCTCAGAGGAAGGAACGTCTGCTTAGTCTGTGTTTATGTTTTACACATTGTTTCAATTTTATATTTGCATTTATGCCCACAGAAGCCCATTCTCCCCTCCGTGTTTGCTCTCTCTATTTTTTTTTTACATTGCCCCTAGCTCTAATTTTAGAAGTCTTTGAATGCATCTTTGGGGGTTTATTCCTTCTTGAAAAAGGAGCAGGAATCTTACCTGTGTTCCCGTGCCTTCAAACTAAATGACAAATCCTGGGATCTAACACTGAGCACAGATAGCAAAGACAAGATTGATTCTAATCTGAAAAATAAAGTTCAAATATTGACACTCCTGTGGTTAGAGAGTTTCCAATCTACCTGGGGCCATGGAAGTCGAGTTTACTTAAATTAGCTATCAGGCTATCATTGTGTTTTCTGGCCCTATAAATTTGTGTTGTAGTATCTTGAATATCCAGCAGATGGCATCTGCTACAAAACTCAAAAATTCCATTTCCCTGGTATGGCAAGCAGGGAATAGACACAGAAGCCTCTCTCCATTGACTTCTCCACTCACTACCTAGAAAGGGCTTCTGGAACGTGGAGGGTAGAAAATACAGCTACTGCATGGTGAGAACTATTCTCTGTGCATACCTGTGGACCTCAGTACTTTGTAAGGGAAATAGAATTAGAATAAGTCCTGATGAATCCCCCAGACAGACAACTATCAGTTTCAGTTATTTTACTAAGTGGGATAAGAGAGGAATCTTAATGTCAGAGTGGTTGTGTGTGTGCTAATCTCAAACCTTCCACAAAAGAGAGACTGGCAAAGGAAGCGCAGCATAACATTTTCAAAAAGGAGCCAGCTCCCAGCTCCTCCAAGAAGCAAGGACACAGCCCCATGACAGATGCCTTCTCACGGATGTGAGGAGACGGATGCGGGATGTGATTGAGTGACTTCTAATGTTTCACGACACCTTTGCTCCATAGCTTTGAAAAGCTTACACATGAACACACTGATCCCTATCCAGATGAGCCAGGGGCCCCATCCTTTTGTGTCAAGCACAAAGAGGAAGGCGAGTGCAGCAGAGACAGAAACAAAGGAACAGCCTGTGCAACCAAGCGCTGAACATGATTTAAACAGCCAACTTAGTAAACATCAATTCTCAGGCCGTAGTCTGTGAATTAGAGTCAACCTCCAAAGGAAATGCAGCCTTACACTGAAAGGATCGCTTCTGCTAAGACAATGCCAAGTGCGGTAAGTCATCTCCCTGAAAGATGCTGACAAGACAAAGGCCTCAGTGAAAAGCTGAAACCGGCTCATTTGAAAAAGGGAAAAAGGAACCACATTAGAGCTTCTTTGCTTAACACTCTGGTACCCGTGTTTTGTATTGCCAGAGGTCAGTGTGCCTTTGAGGAGAGAGAGGGCTCAGAAATGGAGAGAATGTACGGCTTGCTGTGTGACTTTCTTTGAGTCACTTTCCCACTCTGGACATGAAGTTTCCATCCTGGTCACATAAGAGGGTGGGAGCAAATGATTGCCGTGCTTTCCACACGGTTATGATGAAGCTCGGTCCTCACATTCACACATAAGTGAGAGTCTGAGGACTGGGAGGTAGGAGCTTGGAGAAGTGGGGGCCGGCGCTGGCTCGTCAAAACGGAACCGTGGGGCAGGCGCTGCACGTGAAACTATCTCGGAACCCTTGGAGCCTCTCATTCGGATGGCTGTTTTCTAAGGCTACCATGGAAGCTCTGGTATGGAAGCCAAAGCCCCAGAAAGGAAATACATTTTGTCTTAAATGTTAGCTTGAGAATAATGCGCATTTTCACCATTTGCTTTTGTACATACAGCAGGGTCCAAGGACATTTCTAAGACTGGAATTTTGAGTTGCCTGACATCTCCTGCCTCAATCACAGTCAGACACACAATAAATTTCCTCAGAAGTGTGGACTCAGATCATTTGAAGCAGCTGAATGCTTAAGGCTGAGTGTGTACAGAGCCAGTAAAATGTATCTGTGACATCTTGGCTTCTGGAGACACACATTTCTATTGTTCATTCACAAGTCTACTTTATTTTCCCCTCAGATTTAATTATTTTCCAGTTCTCATTTGCATATGTGTAGACTACTATCCATTCACAATATGCCGAGACCGACACGTGGGAGACACAAAGCTTCCCGTTCCATTAAAGGACTGGACACCTCGGACAAGCCGCTTCCCCGCAGTGTTCTCAGAGAGCCCTGCCCCGCCCTAGCAAGTGCGCTTGAGATGAAGTATGCCATTTGGTGTGTGCATCTACATCTTCAGCGTTCCATTGTGTACCAGATACATCAGAGACATGGGGTCATTCTATTAGACACCTGTAGTCTGTTGGGACTGGGAGGGACATTACAGAACCGACTAGAGTCACACTTCAGTTTACATGAGAAATGAATCTCACTGGTGTAAGATTGGCAGAGATACCCAGGTGGCAGGATGATGCTAGACTGTGATCCTTATTTCCTTTTATAATTTGCATGCCCAATTCAGGCACATGCCCATGATTACTCTGGTATCGGCATCTCTCTACTGTCCTGAATTATTTCTGTTTTTCCACCTCTCAAATTTGTGAGCTTGCTTTTGAGATTGGGTCTCATGTAGCCCAGGCAGGCCTTAAACTTCCTATGTTACTGAGGATTATCTTGAACTTCTAATCCCCCTGCCTCCACCTCCCAAGTGCTAGGGTTACAGGTTAACAAGCTTTGTTTATGTGATGTTGGCCCACACATGCCAGGCATGCACTGTACCTATAAGGCCTCACCCTATAAATTAAAGGATTTTTTTAAAGCTAACACTCTTGGAGTGACTTCCTGCCTGATTCAGGACCTTAGATTCCTTCTGGATGCAACATAAGTCAAAATGACCTTGTTACCATACATTCCTCTTTCTACCACCAGTCTATTCAGTTTGCTGTACACTCACTCATTCATCTAAACATCTATCTGTGTTTCCACCTAAAGCCAATGACCTCAGAGAATCGAGCCCTCATCTAGGTGCAGCAAACAGAACTAGATGTCCTTTCTCCTCGAAAAGCTAGCAGTATGACTGTCAGTGCTCCTGAAGGCTCTAAAGCACACCAGCTTTATGGTTGCTCTTAGCTAGTATTTCTGAACAGCTTCTCATCCACGGTCACAGCAAACATGCGGCTTCCTTATCTGCTAAATGCAAAAGCCAGTACCGCAGAACTCCCAGGGACTAAACCACCAACCAAAGAGCACACAAGGAAGGACCCACAGCTCCAGCTGCATATGTAGCAGAGGATGGCCTGTGGGACATCAATGAGAGAAGAGGCCCTTGGTCTTGTGAAGGCTCGATGCCCCAGTGTAGGGGAATGCCAGGACAGGGAAGTGGGAGTGGGTGGGTTAGTGAGCAGGGGGCTGGACAGGATAGGGGGTTTTCGGAGGGGAAACCAGGAAAGGGGATAACATTTGAAATGTAAATAAAGAAGATATCTAATAAAAAAATAAACGCAACAGTGACTGCCTGCGGAACATGAGCTGTTGGTCCCATGCTAGTAAACTGCATTGCACAGAACCAAGACCTTTGACCTGACGTCTCCCTAGAGAACACTCCACACATTCCAGGACACCAAGTGAAACTAACTTTGCTTGCTTTTAGCCTGTCCCTGCATAAGCCATCCCACATAACCGGAATCACAGTGGCACGGTCTTGGGTCAGGTTTTGTAGGTTCTTCTTTCTAATATCAAGTAGTTGACAGTACTGAGCATGGATTTTCCTTTCTTCTAGCAAACCTTCCCTAGTTCTTCTCACCAGCAGACTGAGGAACTGCACTGGGATAGTCACTGAATTCTGTTTCAAATGTGCATCATGGCTAGTGTATTCTCAAGAAAGAAAATAGGTACAGTTTTAGGGTTGTAATAGGTGGTCTGGGATAAAAATTCCACACTTTCTTGAAATTACTTCTGAACTTAGGTGGATGCAGAGAGGACCAGGATGTGAGCAAGCCTCTGTGAGCTGGCTTGAGCCCCCATCAGCTTTAGCTGAGAGCCTTCCATCATAACCCCAGAGTAGGAAGCAAAGAAAAGACAGCTATGCCCAGACGACTTTGAACAAGAGCTACAACTACCTCTGAGGTGACTTATTCAAACAGAACCCTGTTCTGTTCACGGCTATCTGCTAGAATTTGTCTGCTGGTCTTTGGAGTTACAGAGCAGCAATCCAGCTCCAGTTACATCTGCCAGTGCCAGAGCTATCCTTCCCATAACAGGGTCTCACACGTTCCCAACAGCTCTGAGCAGCAGATGCCACTAGCTCATGTTAGGGGGTGCTCTGAGGCAAGGGGAGTTTACACAGTTCAGTTCAAGTAAGTTAGTAACTGGGGAGCCCCAGCTCTCTCTCAGGCTCACAGGCTCTCAGCTTGACTCTGTCATCTACTTCACACGCCTGCGGTGTGGTGATTTCCTACAAATGGACACTCCCTTCTGAAAGGAAGAAGGAGAGACCTAAGACCCAGAAAGCTAACTAGAAAAAGTCACAGGCTTCGAAATGTCTTGCCCAAGGTTCTAGAGGTAGAAAACAATGGCTGAGGAGGAGAGATTTTCCCATGGAGTCAAGCAGGGAGCTGCATGGTGACAACCTACAAAGCTGCAGCTCTGCTGGAGAAGGCAAGGCCACACAGTAGTAAAGTCTAGTGGGTAATAGGGCCAGAAGTTACCAAAGCATGAGTCAGAGATGGGCAAAGTGGGCTTCAACCAACTTGACTGGGTGCATAGCATATGAGTATCCCTTTAGCTGGTCTAGGCGCATGCCTATAGCCTGTAGCTGGGCTAGGGGCATGCTTACAGCCTGCAGTCTACAGCCTCCATTGGCACATCCTGTTGCAGTCTAGAGAATGAACCAGTCTTGAAGAAGACCCCAGTCTTTGCCCAGCTTCTGCCATTGCCTTGAAGATCCTGGACAAAGGAAATTCAAATGCTTCTGTCTGACGGCAGCTCTTCTCTCACAGGCGCCTTTCTCACTCTGCTCAGATTCCATCTTTTCTGTAGCAATTCATAACACAGATTTTCTTCATCTTTACTTTCTAGTGGTGTAAGACAGCAGACTCGGAGCCACTATCCCAGGTTGACCTTTGATGACAAAGTATCTGGCATCTTAGGTCCTTGGGTCACATACAGCTTGGCCATGAAAGGTCCTATTGCTCTCAAAAAATTCCCCATTAATAGAAAGTGATCCCTGAACTTGCACATCACAGAGACAGGTCTATGGAGAGACAGGGTAATACACAGATAACGGTAGTTGGTGTCTTACATCCTATCACAAGCGGCTGCTGAAAGTCTGCTCCAGAACTGGGTGGCAACTGTACTACAGAGCAATTGTGATAAAAACTGCATGGTACTGGTACAGCGACAGACATGTAGATCGATGGAATAGAATTGAAGATCCAGAAATGAATCCACACACCTATGGTCACTTGCTTTTGACAAGGGAGCTAAAACCATCCAGTGGAAAAAAGACAGCATTTTCAACAAATGGTGCTGGCACAACTGGCGGCTATCATGTAGAAGTATGAGAATCGATCCATTCTTATCTCCTTGTATAAAGCTCAAGTCTAAGTGGATCAAAGACCTCCACATAAAACCAGAGACACTGAAATTGATAGAGGAGAAAGTGGGGAAAATCCTCGAAGATATGGGCACAGGGAAAAAATTCCTCAACAGAAAACCAATGGTTTGTGCTGTAAAGTCAAGAATTGACAAATGGGACCTCATAAAATTGCAAAGCTTCTATAAGGCAAAAGACACTGTCAACAAGACAAAAAGGCCACCAACAGATTGGGAAAGGATTTTTACCAATCCTAAATCTGATAGAGGACTAATATCCAATATATACAAAGAGCTCAAGAAGCTGGACTCCAGAAACTCAAAAAACCCCATTAAAAAATGGGGTACAGAGCTAAATAAATA
The DNA here is from genome assembly GCF_900095145.1 of Mus pahari. Lineage (NCBI taxonomy): Eukaryota > Metazoa > Chordata > Mammalia > Rodentia > Muridae > Mus > Mus pahari. The sequence goes on along the minus strand of NC_034599.1, from coordinate 9,120,199 downwards.
ATTCTCAACTGAGGAATATCGAATGGTTGAGAAACACCTGAAAAAATGTTCAACATCCTTAGCCATCAGGGAAATGCAAATCAAAACAACCCTGAGATTCCATCTCACACCAGTCAGAATGGCTAAGATTAAAAATTCAGGTGACAGCAGATGCTGGCGAGGTTGTGGAGAAAGAGGAACACTCCTCCATTGCTGGTGGGATTGCAGACTTGTACAACCACTCTGGAAATCAGTCTGGCGGTTCCTCAGAAAATTGGACATAGTACTACCGGAGGACCCAGCAATACCTCTTCTGGGCATATACCCAGAAGATCTTCCAACTGGTAATAAGGACACATGCTCCACTATGTTCATAGCAGCCTTATTTATAATAGCCAGAAGCTGGAAAGAACCCAGATGTCCCTCAATAGAGGAATGGATACAGAAACTGTGGTACATTTANACAATGGAGTACTACTCAGCTATTTAAAACAATGAATTTATGAAATTCTTGGGCAAATGGATGTATCTGGAGGATATCATCCTTAGTGAGGTAACCCAATCACAAAAGAAGTCACTAGATATGCACTCACTGATAAGTGGATATTAGCACAGAAACTTAGAATACCCAAGATACATTTTACAAAACAGAAGAAAACCAAGAAGGATGACCATTGTGTGGATCCTTTATTCCTCCTTAGAGTAAGGAACAAAATACCCATGAAAGGATATAGGTACAGAGACAAAATTTAGAGCTAAGATGAAAGGATGGACTATCCAGAGACTACCCCATCTGGGAATCCATCCCATCATCAGCCACCAAACCTAGATACTAATGCACATGCCGGCAAGATTCTGCTGAAGGGACCCTGATATAGTGGCCACTTGTGAGGCTATGCCAGTGCCTGGCAAACACAGAAGTGGATGCTCAATCAGCTATTGGATGGAACACAGGGCCCCCAATGGAGGAGCTAGAGAAAGTACCCAAGGAGCTCTAGGGGACTGCAACCCTGTAGGTGCAACAACAATATGAACTAACCAGTACCCCCTGAGCTCGAGTCTCTAGCTGCATATGTAGCAGAAGATGACCTAATCAGCCATCATTGGGAAGAGAGGCCCCTTGGTCTTGTAAACTTTATATGACCCAGCACAGGGGAAGGCCAGGGCCAAGTAGTGGGAGTGGGTGGGTAGGGGAGCAGGGGCGGGGGTGGGGTATAGGGAACCTTCGGGATAGCATTTGAAATGTAAATAAAGAAAATAATAATAAATTAATTAAAAAAAATTGTACCTTAAGATCCAAGGACCTAGGGCCCTTTTCTGTTCTGTTTGTACAACTTGTAAATACATTCATACGTAATAAAATAAATCTTTAAAAACAAAACAAAACAAACAAACAAAAAAACTGGGTGGCAAATGACTATGGTGGGTGGGGCTAAGCTGGGAGGGTGGGGAAGTATTTCATACATAGGGTGATACAGAACCGAGGATCATGGGAATGAAGAGATTCCTGGGGCATTGAGCAGGTGGAAGCCATGAGTTGGTGTGCTGAAGCCCGGTAAGGACACTGTGTGCAGAAGTTTATCAACATTCTGTAAGTGATCCTACTACAACGATGGCACTTTTATACATGCAGTAACCAAGTCAATTTATGACTAAATTTCCTGGCATGGCTCTACGTAGACAAAACAAGTCATTAAATTTTTTGGAAAAAGCGAATGAACTTCATAGGATGATGAGCCAGCAATACCACTGCTGTACATGGAATTCAGATGACCTGAAAGCCATTTTCCATTTCTTAGTGTGGCTGCTTCCATTTAAAAATTTTGATTCCTACATCTCTACCAGATCTGGGCCTTTAGATTGTATGTCCTGAGTTTTGAAACAAATTGGCATGGTTTACATTATTGTCTCAGACAAAGTTGTCCGCACAATCATTTTATGCCTTTTTAACTAGCAACAATGAAAGTACAGAGTCCCCCAACCTAAAGGAAACAAACAAACAACAAAAACAACAAAAACCAACTAAACAAAGAAACCCAATGAGAAGAAAATGAGAAGTGAGAAAGGCCTGGAATTGAGGTTTCCCCTGAGCATCAATGGGCTGTGATTCCTTAGAGCTGAGGCCCTTTCAGAAAGCTACCACCTTACCACAGTCAGAGTTGGTACTCCTTGGGAGAACATTAAAGCTCTTTGTTATTAAAATCACCTAAAGTCAAAGTTGAGTTCTCATTTACTGGGTAGCTATCTTGTGACTGGGATCAAGAGAAGCTATTTCTTTCAAAACATTGACAAAGCTGTAGCGTAGCAAACGTTGCAGTTGTTTATTGAGAAACTGAAATTGCTTTTGTAAAAATGAAATTTACTTTGTGTATGTGTGTCTATGTGTTTGTGCACACATGTGTGTAAAAGGCTAGGGGAAGACATGAAGTGTTTCCCTCCATCGTCCTCTCCTTAGTCCCTTGAGAAAGCTCCTTTGTTGAGCCTGGAGCTCACTGGTTTCTAGCTGAGCTGGTGGCCAGCCAGTCCACTGATTGCCCTGTCTCCCTTACCTCCAACACTGGGGTTGCAGGCACATGAGGACATGGAGAACTTTCTCTTGGGTGCTGGGGATCTGAACGTGGATCCTTATGTGGCATAACAAGCACTGTCACCCTAGAGTTTGCTTTTACAAGACAAAGCTAATGTTTCAGTATCATGAAGAGGAAAACAGACCACAAGTCGACTGAATCTGCGGTCAAATGAAGTCGGACTCTAAAGTCTCTTCTGACTCCCCAGTTCTTCTGCCTCTGAAATACTCACAGCTGTGTGGACAGGAGAAGCTGAGAGGAAGGGGCAGCTGGGTCCTGTGTATCTCTCATGATTCCTGAACGTGACACATTTGATTTGAAAGTTTTCTTTAAGAACTCATGACCAGTTTCCAAGAAGACATTCATATGCAAGTTCATCTGGAACAGCCCGCCCTGCCCCAAGTGTGTAAATCACAGTGATGAAGGCTTGCAGTTAGAACTGAGTGAAGGAGCAGTTGCCTTAGCTGTTCTTCCACTCTGGGTTTCTGAATAAAGTGAGACTTCAATAGCTGAGTGAAGGGTAGAAGTCCCCCTTTTCTATGAGTGTAGGGCAGGAAGCTCCCTTTTCTGAAAATGTTTCCAGAGAGGAAAATATAAGCATATACACACAATTCCATGCTAGAACTATTGTTCAAATAGGAAACCTGGAAGAGGTGTTGGTCTGGGGTGCAGGTGTCTGTTATTGGCTAGTTTTGATGTCAGAATGTTGGGAAATTATGACACAAATTGGGTACAAGTCCTACAAGAGAAGCCACTTGCTTTCTAGGTGAAAATTCAGAATTTTAAAAAGAAGTCTTTCAGACAAGAAATTTCCACTTTAAGTAGAACATACCTTTTTTTTCCTGTTCTTCTCTTGGCCCTTTTCCTTTCCGCCCCCTTTCTGTATTAAAGCATCTCAAACAATTCCTAATTAATAAGTGTAATACAAAAAAGAGGAGGTTCAGATCATCTCCATTTTTCTAGAAATGTCAATGAGAAATGTCTTTGCTCTCAGCCTGTCTGCTCTTCTGCCACTCAGATGCTCAGAGCAGTAGAGGAGGAACCTGAGGGCACATAGGCCACTTTCTGATTGACTAACTGGTCTCCTAGTGGTAAATAGTAGTGCTAACTGGAAACAGCAGGGCCAGGATGTGCTCCCACAACAGGCATGTCTTCACTCAGCATGGTTCTCAATTCCTGAAAACTTGCCATGTTCCCAATAAGGTGAACCAGGTGTTCACCCTCAGCAAGGACCAACAAAATAGGAAACGAAAAGTCCCACTTTCAGCCGTATTTAAAGGAAAATGTCTGTTCAAAAGGAAGATGACTAAATAATCATAGGTTTAGAAAGTTTCCTCTGCATTGGTAATCTTCTCTTTCATAAATTTAATAAAATAGGGTAAAATGAACACAAGCTTTGGGAGGGGTTGGAGCAGGTCAGGCTTGTACCACTTAAAGGGAACAGAGATGAGCAGTGCTGTGATGTAGCCTTCGTAAGTAGCTCAATGGCATGTTGCCCAGACACTAGGCGATTTTAACTGCTAATGCCATTGAGATGAGGTAGTATTTCCTGAGCTGTTTTAACTTTTCAATAAGCATCCAGACACAGCAGGGAAGCCCAGGTAAAAAGTTCACAGTTGGAGGAGGCATATGCATGTACGCTCTGCATGCTCTCCAAACACAGCCAATGGAAATGACCTTGTAAGAACGCGGAAGGGAACAGCACATGGAAATAATTTGAAACTTGCAGAACATGGATTTTCGGGGCTATGAAAGGGTGGCAGAGATTTTTCTCACAGGAGTTCTGCAATAGGCAGTGACAGGAGGAAGGGAGACGCAGCCCTAGTTATCCTTGAGTTGGGAGTCCTTTGTTAGTATGCGGGCTAATTCTATTTACAGGATCCAGGGGTGCTGTTATCTTCATCTGAACCATGCTCATGACTAAGCTAAGCTTCTGGGCTGAATCAGCTGGGTGGGCTCCTTTCCTTTGCAAAGTTCTCACCCATGTCTTTGAAGAAAGAGCACTGTTCTTTGTGGTTTTCTTTACCTGTGTATCTGCCTTGGTGACCCTTCCCCACAACCCTTCCTCTTTTTTTTTTTCTTAAGATGGTTAATGGACTCAGTGCTAAAGGATGGTGTCTTACTTGTCCATATTGCACGGAAACCACACACAATTGTGCTACCTTCCCAACTTTATCCCCGCAGAATGCCTTTTAGTAACTTCCTGGTAACTTAGGGGAAAAAAAAAAAAACTCAAATTTACTTCATACAAAGTTTCCTACAAAGGCTCCACTTTTGTCCACCGTTCCTCTGTCCATGTTCCACATCTCACTAATCTCTCCCACCAGCATATTCCTAGTCTCCTTCCGGTCATGATCCATGCTGTTTTCTGGCTTAGATCGGCCATCTGCACATCTCCACTTCTGTCTGTCACTGGTGGTTCTGAGGGCTTCCAATCTTAGCCCCCCACCCCTGCTCCCCCTTCTTGATCCTTACAGGAATGCGCCCCATCCTTTGTCACTGGTGGTTCTGAGGGCTTCCAATCTCAGGCCCTGCTCTTGGTCCTTACAGTAATGTGCCCATCCATCCTGATGTTGCTCCTCTTACAGATCACCCTGCAGGTTTTATTATTTTTCCTGCCTGTTTTCTCTGATCAAGGGCAGGCTCTGGGAAGTCAGGGCTGTCCCTGCCTTTTAATCCATGTACCTACAGGGCCAGCAGCTTGAAGCCTGGATGCCTGTGTCTCTTGGTGAAGAACACAATTTTTTTTTTTTCTTTCAGCAAGTGAACGAACAGTTACTGTAATAGTAACAACATGGAGCTCAAGATAGCTCTGCCTTAGTCAAGAGGCTGGCTGCTTTATGGACACCACACCACCGAATCTTCACAGTGGTTCCCTTATGACCTGTAATAAGACTATTATTCCTGTTTACACATAAAAATTTATCCACTTTACCTACTCAAAATGCTGGAATTTGGGTCTAGTGCCTTTTCAAAGCCTATGGCCTTTTTGGGACTTCATAATCTCTTAAATAGTTATTCAATTAAGAAAAAACAAGCAGAACAGTGGTGGCCCACGCCTTTAATTCCAGCACCTGGGAGGTAGAGGCAGCCAGATCTCTGAGTTCGAGGCCAGCCTGGTCTACAGAGTGAGTTCCAGGACAGCCAGGACTGCACAGAGAAACCCTGTCTCAAAGCAAGCAAGCAAGCAAGCAAACAAACAAATTAACAAACAAACAAAAAAAACAAAAACCAATTGGAAAAAATCTTAGCTTCTCTCAACTTGTGAATCTCTTTCAAACTGGGTTTGTTCTCAGTTCATGCTATCAGAGCGACTCCGAACTTCAATAGATAGATGTCTCTAAAGGGTACTAAAAGATGATATCTAAAGGCTGCCTCAATTCCCTTCCCCATGTTTCTTACAGTTTACCAAAGGCTCTCAATACTTTGAATTTGTTTGTCTGTCTGTCTGCACCCCACCTCTGTGTGTGTGTGTGTGTGTGTGATTAGCTCAGTATAATGCTGTAATGTGTGTCTATGTTCTTGGACCAATGGATGACAGCATAAACTAGGCAGCCACTGATTAAGTCCAGCCTAGAAAATAATTTGTACCCTGGTCATGTCTACGTCAGAAAACACTGTTTAGAAAAGAGTGCTTCTAATAGTCTCTCAGATTCTATGAGAAGAAACATTTGGTGAGATGTGGGTCTAACTTACTCTGCTGACTTGTATGAACATTGAAATAAAAAAAGTCACAGAGTGAATATTTAAAGGGCCCAGGTCTTTTGTCTGCCCTTGTAGTTTGAGCTGTGGGAAAATCTCTGGCCTCCCCGAGGTCAATGTCCTCTTTTGTGTATAATCAAATTAACTATTACATTTGTACAAGGCAGTGTAGGGGGACTGTGTGACACCTACCTGCTCAGTGCATGATTTCTGTTCAAGAATTACCCTCCCTGTTCCTCAGTGTGTTGTGACATGTGGCAATAATAGTATCTTCTGCAAATAATAATCTTTGTGAAGAATAAATGAATGAAGAATGTAAAGTATATGTGACAGTGGCCGGCACAGAGCAGTGTCTCCCTTGGTTTTAAGTATTACTGTAGTCTCAGACATAGTGACCCCCCTCCTCTTCATCCAGTGTCCTGAATTTTATACAGTCATTCATAGTTTACCATTTCAGCTGAGTTATAAGTATAGACCAAAGTCCAGAGTTTAGAAATGATGAGAATTCATGCCTTAGATCATGAAACCACCATTTTAACAGGGCTATATTCTTAAGAAACTAGAAGGAATGCTTTGTGTCACAGTGGACAGGAAATAGATGTTTGTGTAACCTAAAGCATCTGCCTTCAACAATGGAAGATTTGGGAAATGCTGAATTACATGCCTGATAGCTTTTAAGTGTCTAATAACATTTTTAAAAGTGTGTGAGATTTTGAAAGTGAGTTATTAGGGATTGAACCCAGGTCCTCCGATTTGTGCAGCAAAAACTTATAGGTGAAACCACCTCCTTAGTCCCTTGTGACATTTAAAAATTAAGCCCCAACAAAGTTACTAAGAAAATTGTCCTGCTTCGACCAAGTGTTTATGCCAAATCTAAGATAACTCACCCAGGATAGCAACTGGTATTAAATCTTAGGGCAAGGCAGGGAAAGGCATGTTAAAACTTTCATAGCCCACTTGTGTATCAGGCCTTATAAATAGCAGCCTGTGTTTCTCCTTCGCTTTCATATCCACACAGGTGCCCACACTTAGGAAAGAAAATGAGGTGAAGAAGCTCTACTGTTAGGTCTAAAGTTCTTCACAGGACAACAGAGAGACAGCCATCAAAAAGAACCAGGATGCATTGCACCAGTATCTGTAAAGGGGATCCGGCTCTTGTGTGATTTCGGGAAGTTGTCATTCATTATGAACTGCTATGTGCCAGGAGCTGTGGTAACTGCTTAACATAAAAGGCGCTGCTTAAGCCTTATAATTACCACATGTGATTCTCATTTTACAGTGATGAATTCTGGAATGTAGGCGCTTTGATGACAACCACTCAGCTAGGGACTGACAAAGCCAGGATTTGAACCAAAGTCTGTCTGTCTGCAACGTTGATACAGTTGGAGACTCAAAGGTGGCTACTTGAGTCTTTGGTTTTGACCCAGATACAAAAGGAGGTGGGTTGGGTTGGCCCTGGACTAATCAGGACTCCAGATTCCACCCCTTACTTCCTCCCTTGCCTTTTCCAAAATATAAAATGTAAAAATAAAAAGACTGAAGACAAGAGTTAGCAACCAGGAATCAATTTGCCACCATCCCACTCAGAAGAGCTTGAAGAGAAGCAAGCACAGTGGCCATGTTTTAGACAGTTGGCCCACAGAGAAGAACAGGCCTCCTCCTTGGCCATGCCCATGCCTGGCTCGTTCTAGTACTGCCTAGACCTTGCTGTGGGTCATCTGTCCTAGTGGTGACAAGTTCGTACCTCCTGTCTTGGTCCACTGTGTATTGAAAGCTCCCTGAGACTGGCACACAGAGCTGCGATGGAGAGCACAAGGCTGAGCTCAAGGGAGGAACAGTTGCTCCTGCAGCAGGAATAGGTCAGCATCTGAATGGTCATACAAGTCTCTGGTCCCCTTTAGAGTCCCCAAGAGTAACCTTTGCATGCTGTGATCCAGGTGTGTGTGGGAAGTCAGGCAGAAGGACGTGGCCTTTAAATGACCTGGACAAGATGTACCTTGTTTAACAAGAGATGCTCATTTTTAGACACAGGTGATAGACATAATGATATTTCCTCAGATAAATGTTGACCTTAATTGGGTTAAGATTCCACAAATTATTGGGACCAGACTCTAGGAATGGATTCTGGTAGATAGAGAGGATTGAGAAAAGTCTTGCATTTATTCAGTAATATTGGTTAATCAGTCTGCCAAACATCATCTGAGGTGCTAAGTATGTATTAGTATATAACCTTAAGAAGGAGTCAGCTGGAAGTACTTTAAGAAGGAATTCTAGCAAGGGCAGATTGACATAAACAAAACCATTAGTAGGCAGCATACTCAGAGGTGGTAAATAAGAGCCATGGGGAAGAATTAACCTAGATAAATGTGATAAAGTGATCCAGAAAGAAGCAGAAACATAGACTCTGAGTTGGATATATAGTTGGAAGGCATGCATGGCTGGAAGGTAGAGTAGAAGAGGTTACAGAGCTGGGAGCAGAGTGGAAGGTGTGGTGGGAGAGATGGGCTAGAGTGTGTGTGTGTGTGTGTGTGTGTGTGTGTGTGGTATGTATGTGTGTGTGTATGTGTGTGTGAAAGAAAGAGACAGAGATAGAGATAGAGACAGAGAGAGACAGAGAGACAGACACAGACACATAGACAGACAAAGTTCATAGACTGGTCTGACTAAGATGGGAGCTTGTAGGGTTTCCTGTATCTTCCTTTCCACTAGATGCAAGCTGACTGGGTTACAGATGCATGCTATTGTGCTATTGCTTTTATGTGGGCTCTCCATTTGAACTGAGCTGTCTAACCAGCCTCTCCCATTTTGTTTTTAAAGCACCCTTTAAATACTGTTAGTAAACAAGATATAGATTATGAAAATTGCTTTAAAAAGAGCCCAAGAAAGAGAAGAACTACATGTTTATTGGGGTCTGTGGAGCTCTTTGAGCAGCAGTCACATTAAAAAGGATGTCTGATGAGAAAGCACGTGGTGACAATTGTGCCTCTTGTCTTAGATTTTATTTCAACCCCCTGTTACTTATATATTCCTCAAGAACAACTTCAAATACCTTATTTTGCAAGCTTGTGGTTTCAGGCCGCTGCCTTAAAGGTCCTTGTGACCCCTGTACAGATTTTTAACATTTTTTCCTACTTTGACAGCTTGAAGGGGCTGACAGAATCAAACATGCTCAGAAACAGGGCTAAATGAATAAAAAATTTCCTCTTAAGAAAGGGGTAGTTTTATGAAGGAAACACTAGCAAAGTTAGGCTTTGAAAACAAAAATAAAACCCTTTTTACCTACTGACATTTCTGGCTCACCAAGTTTTCTCCTAGATATAGTTAAATGTCAACAGAAGTGTCACTTGTTAATTGTGTGAGCATCCTGACTCAGAATGAAAATGCATACATCATTTCACAAGGGGAATGTTTTGTTCTCAATCACGTTAGCTGTTCTTACAAGAACTCTCACTCAGCCATTGGCAGGAAGATGGTTTTCCTTGATGACTTTCTCCTTAACAGTAATTGACCTGGGCTGGTTTTCTTTGATGTTCTAGAAGCTCCAACTTTTCAAAGGTAGAGAGAGACAAGGCAGTCTGTGACAATCCCTGCCCTGGCACCTGCGTTACAGTGACAATGTTAAGCTCTGACACACAGAGACACTTTCTGGAGAAGAATACAAAATGCTGATGCCAATCTGAAGAGATGCTGACCAATTCACCCATGTCTTTCCCTCCCATCCTTTCTTCTCTCCTCTGTTATTTTATGTGACCTCTTTTTCTTGAAGTTTATTTTATGATCTGTTTTTGAATGCAGGTAGTGGACATGAGTCCACTCATGAAAGACGACATAAAGCTAAATATTTTTAGTCATCCTGTGATAGATTTTTTTTGCTTGTTTGGCTGAATGGTGGATAAGTGCATAAAATATACTCAATACTGAAATTTGTAATAAGAAGCTTCACAGTTTGTTTTGAATGCCAATTCTAACTGTGTTCATTAAGCTGTATAGACTTTGGATCTGGCTAATTTTGGTGTGTGCTGTTATTTTTTATTTTGAAGTTTCTTTTAATAAGAAGGTTTATTAAACTATATTTAAAAAGTCTCTTTAAGGAAGATATTTGTTTGAGGTATTTCTATTCTTAAATAAGCAGAGAAAATTTCAGAGAAACCATATGTCCACTTTAGGAGATGTAAATGTATAATACACCATATAAAGTCATATCACTTAGGAGGCTGAGTGGAGCATCAAGACAAAGGTCTGTGTGAACCTGGGATACATGTTCAGAACTGGCCTAGAAAAAAAGTCACATTGCTTAGACCAGTAGTAACTGGTTAATTCAGATTGTAGGTTTATCTTGCAACTGCAGGGTACACACAGTGTAAGGTCAGTGCAAAGGGTGAGATGCACTCCATCTTTTTAACTTCAGGGGGCTTGATGATGTTCTCTGACTTTATTGCTTACCCTTGTCTTCACTGATTAATCTGCTGTTAGTTACTTCTGCACTGCGTGTGTTGCTAAAACTTGAATTTATCTGTCGGGATAAGCTTCCTTTTAGGCATTTGCCAGAGGGTTCAGAGGCCCCCTGAATGGAGAGGGTGGGTAGAAGCTTGTTATACCATACTGCTAGTTTATATTCAGTTATTCAGCCATATATTCAGAGTAGTAGAGCCAGATGCAATTAAGTCATTAGGAGGTCTCCTTGGAGCAATACAATTCTTTATGCAAAGTAATAGTACCAAGTCTACACAGGGTGGCTCATCAGGAAGACCAGAGGGCCTGGCTTTGCCAGCATAGACACTGACACTTGGGAGTGGTTTCAGGCTCACTCTTGACTGGGTGAGACTTAGGTAATGAAAGACCTTATGGGAAGTGGTATGGTGCTATTCGAATGTAAGAGTGTTGACCTCTCTAGACCTTATAGTTGTAGATCTTGGTGCTTAGGGCAGCTTGCAATGGTGTCTGGTGAAGTGCTTCTCCCTCTGATTGGGGAACCTTTCAAACTCATGTCTTCCGGACAGCCAGGCTGCTACTAGGAGCAATTACACACAACATTGGGGTTCCCAAGTGAGAAGAGAGTGGGAAGCATGTGGGATTCTGATTTTGATGTTGTACATTTACATCTTTTGTTCTGATGTGTTGAAAAGACCTATGGATATTTATGCACACAGGATTTTACTTGACCCTTTTTACTTCCCGGGCACCAAATGTTGTCCCCTTCATCCCCATTTGTCACCGCTTGTTAGTTTCTCTCCTGCTTCTCTTGAGTTTGCCTGACATCCAGAGTTGTATTAGAAGAGTCTATCATGACTTACTGCCACTGGACACATATTGACTGCTCTCAGGGACAGTCACAGCTGAAGAAATGTCATCCCTCAAGGCTGTCTCCTCTAATTTTATTAGCAGAATGTAGGTGAGGAGTCCTCTTTTTGCTTTTTCTTGCCTGCTGGGTCAGATAGACCACATCCTCAAAAGGTATACACAAATGAAAAATTTTAGAAAGCCAACTTAGATGATAAGATTTTATGGGACACTGAGTTGTATTGATTTCTTCCATCTTGAACAAGTTGAAGGCAGGGTTGTGGAGTGAGGGTGTTAAGTAGTTACAGACTTTCTCACTTCTTTGCTGGGTTTTGCAATTTCCAATCTGCACCACTCTTGTTTAGTCTATGTGCCAAGGACAATTCTAGCTACGAAGTAAGGGCCACTTTTGTGTGTGATTAAAGCTTGCTTCTCACATAGCCTTGTCAGCCTGTGCAGCTCTGGTGCTCAGCTACACAGATACAAGTGGGGCCAGCACTGTCCTGGAGTATGATTACAGCCCTACTGAAGCTGTTTGCAAGTGAAAGGACATCTCTGGTGTATGTTAAAAGGGAGCAATACTTTTATTGTAAAAGATCTCCAAGACTCAGACAACCTCAAAAACTCTGAACCTAAATTTGAACATTTACATCTCTAAATAAGCCACTTGAACTTCAAGGCCAGGGTTGTACACAGCAAGGAAGTAAAAGAGACCAAAGAGAGGGGATTTTCTGCAACATCTGTCTCATCGTAAAACTATATTGTTACTACAAAGGAAGCCTAAAAGGGTCAGGGAGTCCCATCTCAAGCTAAAGTGACTGTATTTAAAATGGTGGCCCTGGAAATGCACTGCCAGAGGAAACAAGGAGGCAAATCTGAAAGCCCTTAGCACCATCGGCTCCATTTCTTCCCCTCTCCCATGTGTCTCCAAGATTAAACTTGTCTCTCCATGGCTCCATTTCAGTTAAGTACTTTTAGACCTCGGTCCAAACTTCTTCTCTTAGGATTTGGCTCCAAATATTGATAACCATAAATTTCCATATTTTATCTCCAATCTGTGAGGACTTAAAAAAAACTATTATGGAAACTAAATACAATCGTGAAGAACAGAATGTGTATTTAGTTTCCACAATGAAATCTGACTACAACATTAATACTATCACAATAAGTTACATTAAATGTGTTGTGTTCTTTGTACTATAAACCTTATACATCTATGTTTTGGGCAAAACACATCCATTCAGCCTTGTTTAAAAAAAAAAAAAGCCTACTGTTTTGGTTACGTAGCTGGTAGTTCTGGTACTATGCCTGCAACAGCGTGGGTAGAAGAGTCACACAGAACCTGCAGTTCAGAATGGCCTGCAGACCTGTTTCCAGGCTGAGGATGTCCTGAGCTATAAGGAATGAGCAACACTAGGTGCCCGTAAACAACTTAAGTGAGTGGCTCAATCCACTCACTTTTAAAGGCCGTCACTTACTCTGTGGCTAAGTTCTCAATATTCGAAAATGCTAACAAGTATTCCCCCATCCCTGAAGTGGCAGTTTGAGTAGGCAGTGACTATTTTGATTTTTATTATGCTCACCTACAAAAAGCATCTAGCTCTCCTGTCACAAAGCAGAAAAGTGTGTTGGATCGCCCATTTTACGGCACATTTAGACAGTTCGAGGCAGAGTGGGCGACAGCTTGATGGGCCACCCAAATAGTCAATGGCACTGAAGCAACACGGCCTGGGATAAACTCAGAATTTCCAAATGTAGTGTCACATAACCTATACTCCCCACTGTGCTGTCAAGTCCAGAGTTTACAGAAACTAAGTCTACTCTCTTTCATTTTCATAAAAAACATCTCTTATTGGCATTAAAATTTTTTTTTTGGTCCCATCACAGTTGTAATTGACATTTCAAAATGTAATTTCTCCCAAAGGACAAAAATTGAGAAAAACGATTTACCTCTTCAATAGACTGTTCTTTGGGAGGTTATTATGTGTTTTTCCTGTAAAGGTCACAATGTCGGGGTCAAGGTCATTTAAGGTCATTAATCTTTCAACAGACTCTATTTGGGATTCTACACACTTACAGATTTCCCCCTTCTTCTTCTTCT
>NC_034599.1:9096987-9106545 GCF_900095145.1 Mus pahari | reverse complement strand
TATCCTGGAACTCACTTTGTAGACCAGGCTGGCCTCGAACTCAGAAATCCGCCTGCCTCTGCCTCCCGAGTGCTGGGATTAAAGGCATGCACCACCACGCCCGGCCACAGATTTTCCCCTTCTATGGATACATGTGTGCATCATGTATGTTTAGATACCTCCAGAACCCAGAAGGGAGTGTCAGATCTAGAACTAAAGTTGCAGTGTGAGGTCCCCTTTAAGTGTAGTAAGGGCTCTTAACCACTGAGTCATCTTTCCAGCCCCCCTCCATCCCCCCCTTGAATCTAGCTGTAACTGGAATCCAGGTCACCCTCGAAGTCCTCTTGCCTCAGCCTCCTGAATGCTGGAATTATGTGCGTGTGGCATTGCACCTGCCTGGGCTCTACATGTTCGTCTACATTTAGCATGAGGGGACAGATACTCTACAGGGCTACTTATGGTCCACTGTGGAAAATATCTCCAATGGCGTCAAACACTGGTATACCAAGCTGGAGTCGTCTAGGTGAGCTTTCCTGTTATCTTTCTAGACAATCTCTGATTGAATCGCAGCCCCCAGGGAAGAGCCTTCACTTCCTTCTCACTGTCTGTCAGCCAAGCACACTAAGGATGTAAATAATACTACCAGGAGCACATTTGCCTTTGATTATTCCTTGGTTGAGAGTAGCACGGGTAGGCAAGAGCATCAGGAACAAGAGAAACTCTTTACTTCTGAGCTAACTGTAGACTTGCATTCCGTTCTGAAATTTAGATTTATGGATTTACTTATATAAATAATTTCCCAAGAGGAGACTCATGCTATTTCCTGTATTCCTCCTGATACACCACTCCCCGAGGTGAAAGCTTAGTCTAGTGGTATTGATACTGTGTTAGTTGTTAGTTAGTGTTGGTACTAACATTAGTAGCAAGCATCAGACATTGGGCACTAGGGTTCTATTTCCCATCTGCAGGAATCAGTCATGCAGCTGATGTGGTCAGTTCCATTTTGTCACTGAAGTGCCTTCTCTTTGTTGTCCTTTAAGGAGGCTGCGCTTACAGGCGTTGCACAGCTCAGCAAACTGTAGGCTTCCTTGTCAATACCCACACGTCTCCTGTACAGGCAAGGCAGGGGCTCTGTGTTGTTCATTTTAGTTTCCTCTAAGATTGGACACAAATCCTCAGTGCTCCATCAATTATTGAACACATATTTAAGTGCCTACAAAGTGCTGGGGAATGTGTTGGGGACTGGGGGGTGAAGATCATTCTGGAAGGGATAACGTAATGAGTGAGAAGAGCTGAGCTGGGGGAAGTCGGTTGGGGTAGGTCTGTCTGACTGGCTTCCTGAGAGGAGTGACGTTTACTTACGGGGAAACCTGACATAGGAGTAGGGCTTTCCCCTGGTTCTCTTTTTTCTTCTTCTATTACTGTAAAAATGATGAGGTTTGTGACTGAGAACAGAATGATCAATATATCTTCTTTAATGGTCAAGGTCAAAAATATTTCCACTCCGATTAACTGGTATTCAGAGATGGGATACCTCCCATGGTGGTCACATGTTAATTCTCCTGAGCTGATAAGAATGGTCAGGTTGGCTTGTGGGACCCTGTCTATCTTTAGAATTTCTGTGTTGATACTTTTTCTTGCCGACCATACTGTGATGCTAAATGGAAAGTGCTCTACAAGTCTTTGAGATATTCCCTGGGCTGAGCCTTGGAGATGATGGTCAGAGTAAAAAACATGGGTGTGCACTATGCAAACGTCATAAAGCATGAACAGAAACACTAGTCACCACAGGCACACTGGTATCATTCTTACTTGATTAACTATTTTCTGCCTGTAAAATTGTATATTGATTCCATGTAAACAATGTTAGGGGGCTGATTTCAACTGGTGTGTGTGCATGTGAAGGTAACACTCAGCTTGGCAAATTTTATGTCTTGTGTCTTACACGTACCCACACTCGTACTCACAACTCACACATGGAGGGAGGGAAAGAGGAGAGAGAGAGAGAGAGAGAGAGAGAGAGAGAGAGAGAGAGAGAGAGAGAGATTAGAGAGAGTGAACCCAGGTCTTTGGAGATTCCTGCTTTAGCTTCTCACAGCCACTTCCTGTACTTGAGATGGGCTGTAGTCCCTGAGGGAAACCTCCGGTATCTGAATTTGGCACAGAGTTGCATTCCCTTGGAATTCAGGGCCGCCCTCACACCCCAAGGAACAGCCTGGCAAAGCTCTCACATACTTGAGATGTGCCATAGAGAGGTCTGCAGTCATCTGCAACTAGAGGCTGCAAACTGAGAGCCACACCAATATTCACAGCCTCACTCACTGCTCAGCCGCATAAGGAACTCCTGGCAGCACTAACACATCAACACTGTCCCACCGGGCCTGGCCTTCGGGTCATGGAATCCATGTTGCTTTCATGTCCATTTAGATGAGGCCCTCATTCAAACATTCAGAAAAAAACTGTGGCAGAATTTAACAAGAACACAACTGGATCCTTCTATTCTCCTTCACTCAAAAACATTGAATGTAACATAAAGAGGAAAGAAATGGAGCCCTTGTGGCAACTACTGACTTGATCTGCATCTAAAACCAGTGACAGAAAAGCAGTCAGGGTTAAAATCGCCATATAAAGCATCTGTAAGCAGGACAACGCTGATCAGACATGTACTTTTTGGTCCAGTTTTCCTTTCATTTCCCCACTGGGATTTCTCTTTCCTGCTTTTTGCTCTGCCTTTCTGCTCCCCTGCCTTGGCTCTGCCGTTACATGTGCAGGGCTCCAATCGCACCATACACATAGGCAAAACCTCCCCAGGGCCATCTCGACTGTGAGATAACTGCTACTCTCTCAGACGTGAGTGGTTTGGCTGACTGCATTCAGGGATGTGGTGCATGGTCTTCCAGGCTCCGAGTGCAGTTGAGTGTAGCCTGAATGCTGCTAGGCCAGGTGGCTGGTCTCTGTAACCTTTAGTGACTGTTCTTTTACTAGACTATGGAAATAGATGGGATAGCTCCACACTCCTTAATCTCTACAAATACAGCAAGTAAGAGCAGTCTCCAACACTAGGCATGCTCCCTCATCCATAGGGTGATGGTGGTGCCAAGCTGAGGATGGTCTCCCTGTCCTGTGGTTTCTACAGTGTTCTGTGCACATCTGGAGCTCACATTTCCCCTATTCTAGAAGTCTCCATTGCTCCAAAGAAATCGTGTTCTTATCTGCACCAAGGAGATTGGATCAATAAATGTACACCGAAGAAAATCTTTGAATACCGACTATTCTAGAAAGCACAGTTAACACTCTAAAAGTGTCATGGTCCTGTGAATTAATGGAATTTGTGTAGGGATAGTCTGAGAACCCAGGGGACTTTCTTTTAATGGTTTCTATAGCAAAAGAATGTTTGAGGTATGCCAGAGAATTTAGTTAATAATGAACCTTTAATCCCAATAGAGCCAGGTGGATATGAGTTCTAGGCCACTCTGGTCTACAGAATGAGTTCAAGGACAGCCAGGATACAGGGAGAAACCCTGTCTCAAAAACCCCTCAAACAAACAAACAAACAAACAACAACAGCAAAGCAAAACAAAAGGAAAGAATGTTCTTCAAAGCAAAGGCTGCTGGGAAGGCTGAGTCTCACCTCAGAGTCACTGCCAGAACAGCATTGAGGACACAGCAAACCGTCCCCTCTGGGAGCTTAAAGAGAAGTGTGAAGGAAAGGGGTCTAGTGAGAGAGAGGTACTATAAGGAATCAAAGGGAGCAATAAAATAGTCATTATTTGACTTTGCATTAATGTTATGTCTAAGCTAACTTGGAGGCAGATATGAGAGATGATGCTTGCAGAGATGAGAAGTGATCCTCTTGGCTATGAGATGCCATGTGTGGAACATGGTCAAAATTAGACAAATGTATCCAGATTCTAGCTAAGATATTCTCTTACTGTGTGACCTTAAGTAACTTAGCAAGCCACTCTGTTCTTTGTTAGGGGAAACAACTGCTCCGGTGCCTTAGGAATGTCTCGGAGCATACACTGGGCACATAATGGTACTCTGTAAGTGAGAATTGCTTCCTTCTCTGCTGTTCTGCGTAATCTGCAGCAATGAACATACAACTATCACACTATCTATGCTAAATTGTGTTTTGAGGCTTCAATTGTTTTTTTTTTTCCTCTCCTTCCTACCTTTTTAAATTATTACCTCAAATGTGCTATGACTTCTCTGAAGTTTTTATTTATTTATTTATTTATTTATTTATTTATTTATTATTTTTTGAGACAGGTTTTCTCTGTGTAGCTCTGGCTGCCCTGGAACTCACTCTGTAGATCAAGCTGGCCTTGAATTAAGAGATCCACTCTCTGCCTCCTGAGTGCTGGGATAAATGGTGCGTGGGATCACCACCATGAAAGTTATCAAGAATTATTATTTTTTTAATCTATGAATCTGTGCGTGTATGTATGAGAGAGAGAGAGACAGACAGACAGACAGACAGACAGAGACACAGAGACACAGAGACAGAGACAGAGAGACAGAGACAGAGGCAGACAGAGAGACAGGGAGAAACAGAGAGAGAGAAGGTGCTGGAAAGGTCCAGAAATGAGCAGTAGGACCTCTGAGCTGGAATGACAGGTAGTTTTGACCTGTCTGATGTGAGTGCTGGTAACTGAACTCCATCCAGTACTCTGTAGGGATAACAGACAGCATACCCTTAACTGCTGAGCCTTTTCTCCAACTCTTTATTTCCATTATTATTTTAAAATTATTTTAAATGCTGGGGTTCAAACGCAGGGCCTTTCATCCATTATATGAACTCTCTAGCACTGAACAATGGTCCCTTGAGTTTTAACACTTCTCCATCCCTCAGGTCCTGATCAGTAAGTCACCAGAAGTCACAGTCCATCAAACTAAGAGCTAATTTAAAAGGCAGGAAAACTTCAGAGATCTAGAAGCAGGGTCTCCCATGGAGGAGGCTCACATGACGGTGCAGACAGTGGCAGGAAGTGGCGCCATAAGCTATACCTGCCAGTCTAGAGAATGCCATGGGGCATTGCTGGAGACCAAGTGCTGCTGAGGCGGTGCATGCTGGGAAACAAACAATGAGATGATCCAGGAGGGAGCAGAGTACCACACAGAAACTGGTAGGTACTTCATAAACAGAGTGATGGATAGAAAGGCTTGCTAGAGATTCAAAGACACTTGATAAATACAAATAAAGGGTGGCACTCCTTGTTAACACCTGGATAGGAATTATAATTTTGATAAGCTCCTTATCTTATTTAATACTTATCTGTTCATCAATTTTGAAAATATCAGCTGGTGAGATGGCTCAGTGGGTAAGAGCACCCGACTGCTCTTCCAAAGGTCCTGAGTTCAAATCCCAGCAACCACATGGTGGCTCATAACCATCTGTAACAAGATCTGATGCCCTCTTCTGGAGTGTCTGAAGAAAGCTACAGTGTACTTACATATAATAAATAAATANATCTTAAAAAAAAAAAAAAGAAAATATCAATGAAGGCTTAGTCAAAATTATTATCTACCCATATTGTGCCAAAGGGAGAGGGCAAAGGTTGCTGACAGCACAGAACTCTTCATCTGTTGTATTTCCACACATTCCCTACAATGTATAAATCAGGGAGGACCGGGTATGGAACACTTGGATGACAAGCACCTCATGGAGCAGCCAGAGACATGAACATGACACTTCCCCTCTTTTCACATCTCTGCCCACATGTTGGCAGCTTATTTTAGATATTCTACTAGCTCTTGGAGGTAAACTAGAGCAAGCAAATACTTCAATTACATGTCAACTCTGGTTTCTAGGATTTTCAAAGTCTTATGTGGGGCTAAAAAGAACATTTATGGACTTAACTATAGTCTAAGGTAAAAGTCCAATTTCTAGGAAATTATAATCCTGTCAACCAGAGACCCAACCAAAATGATAGTACAGTACGATAAATGTCACTGAAAAGTTTGCATATGTTGGGCTCTGGCAGAGGAGGAAACTAAGCCGTTTTCACATTTGGGGATGGAGATCACTGCAACACAGGCACTCAGAGAAACCTCTGTACAACTGTCTAAGATGATTGACAGGAGGCCACAGGTAGTAGAGATGAGGCAGGGCTTGGGAAAAAGCATTTCTAGTAAAGCAGAGCCCTAGAAGAGGCTGCCTCGGGGGCAAAGCTGAGTTCTAGCTCGCAGGAGACCTGGCCAAGTAACAGAGATCACTGGAACCCAGCCCTGCCATCCTCGAGGAATCTGGAGTAAGAGAGAATTGTTTATCATCCAGATACTGAGGGGGAGAGATACAGTAGTTGTAAAGAAGGAGGTTGAAGATGGAGACCCCCATTGCCTTCAGTGTGTCAGGAATAGACAGGGCTTAAAGGTGACTCAATGTGGAAGAAGATGCAAGGGCTAGCTGCTTGCACCTTCTGAAGACCAGTGTCATGTCTTACTGTCTCTGGCTGTCCAAAACAGCAGGAGAATGATTGTCAACTGAACCAACCATTTGTCCAGCACTTTTAGGTTTGGGGTCCCTATATTATGGAAGGTAGATTAGGGATCAGAGTAAAGGGATGGGAGACACAGACACAATCCTTGTCTTCAAGTAGCTTGCAGTCTAGTTAGGATGCCATTGATGAACATAGTCAACAGAAAGATGAAGACGGGTGTGCACTAAAAGACAGGAAGTAGGGGGGCTTACCCTGGGTGACTGGAGTAGAAAAGAACTTTGTTTTGTGCAGGATGGACAGTGCATGGGGAAGGAGAGAATGTGTGCATCACCTTAGAAGCCAGAGGACACTCAGGAGTGAGGGAGAGCAGAGTAAGACAGTGGTTGGGTGTCAAGAGAAGGAAAGGGTTGGGAATGGAAGCTTGAAGCCAGGGAACTCTGGGTAGAGTTGGATCCTACAGGGCTTTGGAAGTAACATAAAAAATCCAGGAAAATGAAGACATTTAGATGTTTGTAAATAGCTACCTTAACTACTACTTTAAATGCTCATGCTGTGTATTGGCAAGACTGGGACAAAGCAGGTGGGGCTAGACAGCATTTAGCAAGAAGGGAGACTGGCCAGAAAGTATTTAGGGTATGTGTGCCCATGGGCACATTCATTTACCCTCCATTATTTGTTCCTGAGCTTTATGGGACAGGGTGGTAGGCCTGGCAACTCCCCAGCCTCATGGTTTTCCCTAACATGGATCATACCTCAGGGAACATCTCTCGACCTCCATTGCCAATAATGAGTCCATTGTCTATGCATCCCTGCCTCTGTACCTTTTAAGGGTTGCCTTGGGGGAAGTTTCAGGAAAGTCTAGGCCAAAACTGCTCAATAATAAAAGGGTGAAAGAGAAGAGTAGGACAAAGGAGGAGGCTACTTGGACAAAGATCCCGAGACTCAGGGTAGGTGTGGAGCACAGTGCAGATGGCGAGGCGTTCACTCTCTGTGCTTGCACACGAAGACCTCTGCTCTGGAGCAGCAAGGAGGCTACCACAAGGAGGCTACCACAAGGAGGCTACCAGAGCTCCCTGCTTGCTACATACGGGCAGAGGGGAAACTTAGGTTCTATCGAGAAGACAATGCAGGACTTCCTGTGATTCAGGGAGGCAGGGATTCACAAGTGAACTGGAAGACAAAGACATCAACTGCCCCCTCACTTGCATCCAGGGGAAGCTTGAAAAGTTGATTTTGCATGTCACACAGGACAGCAGCTATTGGGTTTTCACTATTATGCGCCACTTGATTTATTTCTTGGAGAATACAATTCAAATTCACCCTACCAAGTTCCATTGGAATAGTCTAATTAGTGTTTAGGTCTCTCTCTCACACGCACTCTCCATCTGTCTCTCTCTCTCTGATACTCCATCCCTCTCTCTCTGAATTTTGTGAAAATGCACATGTAAATTTGATTTTCCATGGTTGAAACACAAACAAACAAGAACAGTAAGATTACCAACTCATGTGACACCTCTCTCATCCCACCAGGCTAAACATTTGTACAGTTTTATTTCTAACTTCAGCTGCCTTATTGTAAAAACCTTCTGACTCTCACATCTTTCTTTCTGTCTCTAACAAATCATGATCATGCAAATTCGCTGATTAGAGCTCTGAATGTGTGTGTGTGTGTGTGTGTGTGTGTGTGTGTTTTCTTTTCTTTTTTTATTTCTTTGGATTTCACCAAAAGAAACCCAGAAGCATTCTAGCAAACAAACAACAACTGACACCTGATCAGAAAGGATAAACCTAATTAGAGGGGGTGTAGAGGAGACTGTGCTGCTACATCACATGACATATGCATGTGATGCACATCACGATGACATATCTGTCAGGGTTTCCGTTAACACTTTTGCATTTACATCTTTAGGATCAAATCTATGTCTTAACCCTACACCCTTTCATTTCCTAGTTCAGAACTTGGTTTTTAACAGGCTAAATGACCCCCTAATGCATTAACTGCTCCTGTGGGTACACACCACACACAAAGTCCTCCAGAGGAGAATAAAAAAAGCTATTTCCCTGACTGTAGAGTAGGGCTTTGTGTGCCATGAATGATTCAAGGCTGACGTCCTCCCCTACTATGGTGCTTATTTCTTTATCAATGGATACAGGAGTTGGCTCTCTGTGCTAATACAATCAGTTTGCCCCTGAGCAAAATACTGGAATAATGTAATAAAACTGAGCAGAAATGGGGTACTGTTCTATGACTGTGTAGACTAGCATGTTTAAGAGTAATCGTCGTGGCTTAGGAGCATCCCTGTGCTTAGACTCATGTGGGATTATGAAGGACCGGGATGATGTGGTGGATGTGTCCAGTGAGAATCTACAAAGCAGGGCAGATCCTCAGCTTTCTTCCAAAACCTCGCTAATAGGGAGGCCCATGCTGTTCTGAGGACTTAGGCTTAGTACATGAAAAGAGGGTCTTCTAATCTTTAACCCTCAGTTTCTCATTTGCTGTAGGTGCTTGAGATGTGTTCACTGCATGAGTTGATGGATGCCATCACAGTTTATCTTATTGTAAACTTGGGAGTGACTCTGAACAGATTCTTAAGTTGTAATGTGTGAAGAAAAAAGATGAATGAATTTTCTTATAGTTAAGACATCTAACCAGGCTTCACATTCTTTGCATTAAAAATTACACTGTGTGCCAAGGAGATGGCTCAGTTGGTAAAGGGTTTGCTGTGCAAGGGCCAGGACCTGAGTTTGACTCCCAGAGCCCCTGTGCAAAAGCCAAGCATGCTTGGAATACTGGTGCTGTGGGAGTGGTGACAAGTGGGACCCTGAGGCTTTCCTGCCAGCCAGCCTAGGACTGAATGGTGCCCGAGGAAGACCACCAGAGGCTGAGCCCTGGCCTCCGCATGTATGCACATCTGAACACATATCCCTACACATATGTACCTGCATACACCACACACACACACACACACACACACACACACACACACACACACACACAGAGTTATTTTGCTATCTTTATTTGAAATGTAGTTCATGAACCTCACACATGAACTTAGCAACCAGAGTAGCGTATGCCTGTACTATATAAAAAAATAGCTCCTTTAAAAAAAATGTACTTTATTATTTAGTTGAAAAACCA
>NC_034599.1:9037983-9096707 GCF_900095145.1 Mus pahari | reverse complement strand
GGCCACTTGTGAGGCTATGCCAGTGCCTGGCAAACACAGAAGTGGATGCTCACAGTCAGCTATTGGATGGAAAATAGGGCCCCCAATGGAGGAGCTAGAGAAAGTACCCAAGGAGTTGTAGGGGGCTGCAATCCTGTAGGTGCAACAACAATATGAACTAACCAGTACCCCCTGAGCTCGAGTCTCTAGCTGCATATGTACCAGAAGATGTCCTAATCAGCCATCATTGGGAAGAGAGGCCCCTTGGTCTTGCAAACTTTATATGACCCAGCACAGGGGAAGGCCAGGGCCAATTAGTGGGAATGGGTAGGTAGGGGAGCAGGGGTGGGGGTGGGGTATAGGGAACTTTCAAGATAGTATTTGAAATGTAAATAAAGAAAATAATAATAAATAAATTTAAAAAAACAAAACAAAACAAAAGTTCAGAGTTACTGATTCTAGGTTTCATTTTTTTCTTGGTGTTTTTTCTGTGTGGACCCGGCTTTCCTGGACCTTGCTCTGTAAATCAGGGTGGCCTCAAACTCATAGATCTGCCTACCTCTGCCTCCCCTGTGCTGGGACTAAAGGCATGTGCCAGCGCTGACCATCTCTACACTTCATTCCTGTTCTAGCATCCAAATCCATAACTGCCTGGCACACAGTAGTCATTCCACATTTTCTGAATGCGTGAATACATGAATTCAAGGTAGTGCCAATGTCAAGAATTAAGCAGGTCTGACTTTAGCCTGGAATTTTTGGCTCTAGACTTCTGGTGGGACAGACCAGGAGACTGAAGATGTCCATGGATTCAGAGTAGGCAAGTGAGTAAATTCACCTAAGCTCTGAGAATTCAAAGTACTTGCTCAGAATTACAGATAGAAATCATTTAGTGTCTTGGTCTAAGAATTTATTTCATGAAGTATTAAAACCAGTTTTTTCTTCAAAGATAAAATGAAAATGTAAATTGAATGCTTCTGGCCTGGCACTGATAGCCTATAGCTGGCCTATATCAACCTTTTTCCTTCTTGGCAAGATGCGGTCAAGGTACATCATAGCTAAAGTCACCAAATGGTCACAGGCCCTTGGCAACAATCACTGTTTCTCTTGAGTCTCTCCTGCCTTCTGTCCAGATTTCATATCCCTCATTCATCTTTGGCCATAG
The DNA here is from genome assembly GCF_900095145.1 of Mus pahari. Classification (NCBI taxonomy): domain Eukaryota; kingdom Metazoa; phylum Chordata; class Mammalia; order Rodentia; family Muridae; genus Mus; species Mus pahari. The sequence goes on along the minus strand of NC_034599.1, from coordinate 9,095,566 downwards.
TCTTTTTTCCTCCTCTGGTCTTTATACTGATGGCTTCCTAGCTTTCTTAGGCTGTCAGCTCTTTAAATCCCTTCTTTCTCTATCTTGGTCTCCTCTATGAACCCAGTTCCTGCTGCTGGCCCAGTTTGATGATCCTTTGGCTAACTTGCAGCCTCTAGCAGAGGCTTGGATGTTATTCTATAAAACTTTGAATTCTCAAGATGATTTTTCCGTTGAGAAAAGAGTTTTAACTGTTACAAAAATTCTATCCCTGTATGCACCTTCACTGGCTAATAATGCAGAATATGAGAGCTAAGTTGATTCTCTCATCAGTGTACATCTTGAAAACAGTGTTCTGGGTGTTCATGTTCAAGGCATTATACAGAATTACTCTCAGAAGATGGGGAGGAGAGCAGGATATTTGCTTGATTGACACCAAGGGCTGATACAGATTATGGAGGCTCCTCTTGGTTGGGTGGGGGGAGTGGGTTGAGGCTCTTAAGATTTGATTGAGGAACTTGGCCTTCTACTAAGGGGGAATATATAAATTTGTGTTTCAGTCACAACAACCATCCATTCACTGGCTGAGTTCCCTCCTAGGAGTTTCAGACATGGAGAATTCTAAACCAAATATAGAATCCATTTGAGTTGCTTAGATCCAATGTTAGGACAGAAATATTCACACTTTCAGGCATCTGGCCATATGGCTTAGAAAAAGAATGCATTTTTAGTTCAACAGGGAATATCTTTTGGAAATATAAAACATTTTGAGTGCTGATAAGCCAATAAGTTGGGACAAACCATTCCATGGAAAGGATTGGCTGCTGTGTAAGAGAGACCTGCAGCCCAAAGTGCTCTTAGCATGCCTGCCACTTCTTAAGGTTGCTTTAAAAAGATGAGTATTTTCTTGGCATACTCATTGAGATGGTGGAAATGGTCTCGACCATTGTGAGATGTTTGAGGACTTGGCGATCAGCATACATTGATGAACTTGAGTCCTGGAAGCTAGGATGAGATTGGAGAGTGGAGGATCCAGAGATGTGTGCAGCTGATGGTACCAGCAGTGGGTCTAGCCATAAAATGGAGGATGCTGGTGATGGGAGCACCATAGTTATATTTCCCACTGTAAACTGTGCATTTTCTTAGGTGGACAGTATTTAGCATCGGGAAGCTCAAGGATAACATAGACTTTAAAAAATCCTTTTGTTAATAGCCCTGAAGGCTAGACGTCAGAAATATTCTGTCCCACGAAGACTTAAGCCTTCTATACAGATTATTTTGCTATGGAAAAAAAATTTCTTGACAGTCTTTACAATGATGTACTGTGGCATTCACTCCCCAGAAAATCCTGCCCATGAGCTGTATTTCATAGTGGTTGCATGCATGGCTCTGATGCTGCATTAGACTCTGAGCTCTGCTTTTGATCACTTGAGTTTAGAAAGATGTTGACACTGTTCGTGCTTCAATTCTCTAACCTGTATGATGGGAAGAATTCCCCTATAAGAATTAAATGATGAACTTCAAGCCAAAGAGACAGAAACCAGTCTTTCTGTAGAATAAGTTATCAACACATGTATTTTATTACTATCTTGCCTTTGGTTGTGTCCATGGTTGCAAATCTAAGTCAGAGAGACTGACGTGTTACACGTGTGTCACAGTGTTAGTGCTAAAGCAGCAGCAGCAGCTTTCTTTAACGTATGCAGTACTGTTTACATGTTAGAACTCACATCCCTTGTATAAACTCAAGCCCTCTTTTCACAAGTGCTTGCTTCATTAAAGGGGATATTTTGATTATTTATGACACTTTCCATGAGAATATGAATAATTTTCACTTATTATATAGTCTGCATTGGGAATTACCTTGTTCCATTCTTCATACAAACCCCAAACCCAGAAGATCCTATTTTTATCATTCATGATCCACTCTTAGTTTGGAGGATCAGCTGAGAGAGCCTCAGCAAGTTGCTTGAGAAGGTACAGCAAGGAGTATCCAGAGAGAATTTGAACCATGCTCACCCAGAAAAAAAAAGCTTACATGTGGCATTGGAAGGAAGTTTTGTGATGTATTTTTAAATCATCTAAAATGTTCTGTTTTATGAAAGGACTGTATGATTATTATGTCATATTAATGTTGTAAAATATATACAAGCCTACCCAAGTCCCTTCTACTGCTCATAATTAGAACACACACACACACACACACACACACACACACACACACACACACACACACGGAGGGGGGGGAGATAAAAGAAAACAACATCATTAGCTGCTTTCTAGTTATTTCTGAAAAGTGATTTTCTCAGGTGATTTTTTTTGTTTGTATATCCATATTAAATTACACAAGTTATCGTACCTAGCNACACACACACACACACACACACACACACACACACACACACACACACACGGAGGGGGTGGAGCTGAAATCTTTATTTAGTATAGAGGATTTTACCCCTCAAGCTGTCACTCTGTGGTATTCCATCCTCTACCATGTAGCTTGCTGCTCTAAGGTGATGCACACCTGCCAACAATGTGAACAATGCAATATTCAAATGTCTTCCTTCCTTCCAGAAAGAGGTTCTTCTGTCAAGTTTCCTGGGGAATCAGCTCTTACTCAGCTGTATGTGTTTTGTAGGAATGATAAATTTCTTGACCTTGTTTGCCAGGGCAAAATTAAACCTCTATTTAATGTAAAACCAGAGGATGTAAAACAACTATGGGTTTATTTCTATGATTAGCAATTGATTTTGCTAAATTCATGGTTATCTCACCCAGTCATAACTTTTTATGGAAGCCACTTCTGATTTGCACTCACTGGGAAAGACCTTTGAGTCTGCCTGTCATTGCTTGTATAGTGTTAAAGTGATGGTTTAAGGTGCGCTGTCCTGTCTTGAGATGGTGCTTGCAGATGTAGGGGTCCCTGGAGATGTAGGACTGATGAGCAGATTGTGAGCATGGAGTCCTGTGAGATCTCTCAGGGTGGCCATGGACTAAACACAACAGTTGGTAACACTGGTGCACTCTCAGCATTACCTCTAGCCTTATTCCAATGTGCAACCGTAGCTACAATGTCTCCTTCATAGTAGCACTAGTTCAATGCATATTGATCTGATTTTCTGGTTGGATGAATGAATACCAAGCATATCAGGATATGATTGACAACCAGATATATCACCAAGGCAGTAGTTGCAAGAATCACTGATCATTACAGAGCCCCCAAGCAATGATAGAGTGTAAGAAAACATTAGTGCTTGCTCTAGATATACCAAGAGAATGAGTCTGCTGTGAGCTCACTAGAACCACTGGGTTTCCGGTATTAATCATGCCTCACCAGAAGCATAAGAGTATTCAAAGCCTAATTATCAAGCTAATCACCTGTGGGAGTTCTGGGGCCAAGTTCCAGAGCCCTTACCTGTCTGTGCTGCTGAGTGACTTGATATCCCAGGCCCGAGATGGACTGATTTTGCATTTTCTGAAGCATGATCTTTTGTGGAAGTGGCAAGGGTGACCTTATCAAAGGCTGGCTTGATAAAGCTTGGGTGGGTTGGGATGGTTGCTGCTGCTGCTGCTGTTGCTGCTGCTGCTGCTGTTGCTGCTGCTGCTGCTGCTGTTGCTGCTGAGCTACCAATGAACTCTGTGGCTGTGGCTGCTGCTGCTGAGCTGCCAGGGAGCCTTGCTGCTGCTGCTGTTGCTGCTGCTGCTGCTGTTGCTGCTGTTGTGGCTGCTGCTGCTGGTGCTGTTGTTGTTGCTGCTGCTGCTGTTGCTGCTGCTGCTGGGTATAGTGCAGGAGAGAAGGTTTGTTCTGGGAAGGCAAAAGAGAAGGCATCTGCTGGTTTGCTTGGTCTGAGTTAAAATGGAACAAAGGCTTGGTGTTGCCATGTCGGGGCTCCAAGGTTGGGTGTGGGTTATTAATAAAACTTCGACTGAGGTCCTGAGGCTTTTGCTGCAGAAGCACATCCAGGTGTCCAGCCTGGGCTGAGGGGCTGGCCTTGTATGTGTAATTGGCCGCTGCTTTGGACTGGTTGCTGCTGCCAGTCACTCCAGGCATGGGCGATCCCTGTGGGCTGAATGGTTGCTGGCCAAAGGAAGGACTGGGGATTTTTTCCTGCACAAATGCCCCTGGGGATGGCCCAGCAGAGGACTGCAAGGCTGGCCAGCTGGGAGGTGGCTGCTGCTGCTGCTGTTGCTGCTGCATCCGTGCATGCTGCTGGCGGTTTGCAGCTATCTGCTTGAGCTGTTGAGCATGGGATACTTCTTGCCAGCTTGACAGGGCCCTGTTTGCTCCTGATACTGTCTGAAGCTGAGGCTGACTCTGGGGAACGGTGGGGATTGGGGATGAAGTGGAGAGTGCAGAGTTAGCCAAGGAAAATGCAGGGCCAGCTGATGGGGGTCTCAGTTGGGGAGAGCCTGAAGTGCCCTGTGTCAAACCAGGCGAATATTCACTTTTGATAATGATCTTCTCCATGGGCAGGGAGGGTCTAGGTGTGCTTCTCTGGCTTTGCTGACCCAAGTCAATGCCAAACGGGTCATCTTGCTTAATGGTAGCATTGATCATGTTCTCCAGCTCCAGGTCACTCATGGGAGGCACTGATATGTTGGTCAGTTCATTGAACAGTTCCTGTAGCTCAGGGTCCATCAGTTGATCTCCAGGGTCATCTCCAAACCTATTAGTAAAAACACTCTCTTGTGTCATTTGGTCACTCATGTGCTTACTGCAAGACAGGGTCTCCCCAGGTTCTTTCTTCACCTCCTTTAAGCCCATGTTGAACAAATTGTTGCCAGGAGAATGTGCAGGAGGTGGCAGAGCATTAGTCTCCCTCAGGGGTGCTTGATTCATGGGCAAGGGCCCTGGCATCAAATGATTTTGTCCATTATTTACTGGGAGGCCCCCCTGACCTGGAGAAAGGTTCTCCCCAACTCTGATCCTTTTGATGTCAAGAAATGAGCTGTCAACAAAGCCATTGGGCCTCTTGCTGTTGGCAGGAGACAAGTTGACTATTTGCTTTCTTTTCAAAGAGCCCTGGAGCTGAAAGACAGAAATGAAATAAAACAAATATGTTTAAAATTCCTATCCAATTATACCTTTTAAAAAGAGCAATGTTATACTTAATTTTAAAAAAGCATTGTAAAGGTATTATTCATTTTTATTTTATGTGTATGAGTGTTTTCCCTGCATGTATGTCTATGATCCACCTGAATGGCTTAGATCTTAGGAGGCCAGAAGATGACATCAGAGGCCCTAGAACTGGAGTCAATTCTGGTTGTGAGCCACTCTGCGAGTGCTGGCAACTGATCCAGGTTCTCCTGGAGAATAATCAGTGCTTTTAACCCCTGAGCCATCTTTCTGGCTTCTAGGCTCAATTTTTAAACCTTTAATTAAAAAAAAACAAACAAAACAACTTTTGTTGTTGTTTTTGGAGGCAAGGCAGGACCTTCTTTTTGCCAGGTTGGTCTCTTTGCCAGCTTTCCATAGGTAAACTTGCTGTGTACCTATGGGTACCTTTGAAATTCTGGTATTCCTGCTTTGACCTGCTTAGTAGCTGGGATTGTAGCGATCTATCACCATACTTAGTTATGTGGTGCTGGGGATCGAACCCAGCAGATCAGGCAAATAGTCTATCACCCAAGTTATAGCTTCTGACTTCAGCATGAAGTTTATCTGTTCCCCCAGTGAGACTTAGTCTGGAATATAATGGAATAAACAAGAGAAAAATGAAATTAGTTAGAGGTATAACAATCCCCATAATCAATTAATCCCCATTATTGGCTAATAGGGGAAGAATTTCTCTGACGTGTTAGGAGTTATTCACAGTACCTAAGCATGCATTTTCTTCTGGAATAAAGAGAAATGTCTCATGTACGTGTACATAAAATGCTAGGTCAGCTACACACTCAAAGTGCTCACACTTTGACCAAATTGGGAAACATCAAAGGGTTTAAGGAAGTACAAAATTTCTAGCTTCTTCTTATATTCCTTTCCAGGTTCACCCTTACCCTCTTTGGCATCCTCTAAGTTAGAACGGCTCTCAGGTCCAAGGAGACCTCTGTCTTCCATAATCCCATCACATGGCAATTGGGCCTGGGATGGGCTAGGTGATAGGAAACGTTACTGCCTGCACTCAGCCTTTTGCCACATTCAGGGCTCCCAGATCCTTCTTCCTCACTTAAGATCTAGGATGTCTGGGTGCTTACTATCCTTGGTCCCCTCACGCTGGAGGGACAATGCTGTGGGGGTATGCCCTTATTAAATAAGACACTCAAAGTGCAGGTTTTCCTGGAGACGTTTTTCTTCTGTTTTTGTCTTAGTTAATGCTCTACAGCTGTGAAAGGACACCATGACCACAGCAACTCTTATAAAAGAAAACATTTATTTGGGGGCTTTTTCACAGTTTAAAAGGGTTAGTTCATTATCATCATGGTGGGAAGTAGACAGGCATGGCGGTGGAGAGGTAGGTAGGAGCTTTGCATCCTGATCTGAAAGCAGCTGAGAGAGAGAGAGAGAGAGAGAGAGAGAGAGAGAGAGAGAGAGAGAGAGAGAGAGAGAGCCTGGTATGGGCTTTTGAAACCTTAAAGATCACTCCTAGTAACACACCTCTTCCAACAAGGCCATACCTCCTAATCCTTCCAAAACACTTCCATTAATCAGGGATCAAGCATTCAAACATATAAGCCTATGTGAGGTCACCTTATTCAGACCAAGACACTCATTAAATCTTGTAACAAAGCCACGTTGAAAAGCAGTACTGTGCATGTGTTATGAGAAAAGGTGCTGGGACCAGGCTGAGCCAAGCTTACATTGCAATGCAGTGACCTGGCAATTCACCAGGCTTGCCTGAGCCTCTGTTTCCCAAACTGAAAAATGTCCCGTAGGAAAGGACTAGATCACTCATATAGAAATCTGGCCCGGTGTTCGCAGCAGTGACTCCATGACTATGGTTTATAAGAAGTCCACGACTCTCTGGTTTGCACATGCTCTGTGTGTCTCCAAAGCAACATATCTGTGCAGCTCACAATGCCAAAGCACTGCCTTCAGGAGCCCAGGAAGCAGACTGAACTGAAATCTAACATCCATGGAGCAAGTTTGCACAACCATGCAGCCATAACAATAAATGTTTCAAAAGGAGAAAGCATTCATCATTGGTTCCCTGAACCAATAGCTGCTTCATCTCTAAAGCAAGAGCTGTCTCTGCCACAGTGTGGTTTCCATGGCTCTGCCCACAGAACTAAATTATTTAATGTCCACTCAGGATAATTGCAAAGTAGCTGAGGTTGAAATGCTTTTCAGAAAGTTTTATTCCTTCTCTCTCTTTCCTTCCTTTTGAATGTCTCTGGGTCAAGCAAAGGAAATTCATAGCCCTGTGTCTACTTTATATGCCAGGAATTTAAAGCAGGATAACTTTATTGCCCTGCATCTGCCTAGCAGTTCCTTGGATATATATTAGGTATGCAGTTGATAGATAAGGAAACAAGGCTCAGAGGGATGACACTTTTCCAGGTCACACAGTTATAAAGTGTAGGTCTGTTTGGTCCCAAAGCCAACCATTTCCATCCTGTTATGTTTCAGCCAGTCAGTCTAGGACCAAGGTTCATCTGGTAGGAAGATGGTCTGTGGCAGTGAGCACAGGGCAGCCTTAGACCTCAGGTAAAACGTGGTAGAATTGGGAACATCCAGGATGCAGTGCAGGACTGTATCCTTACCATCTTGCTCATCAAAACCTGTTCCAGCCCTCTCCTGGCTTGACCACGCACAGGTGGCATGTGGCTGTGATGGAGGTGAGGTGCTGGTGGAGCAAGTGTGACTCTAGCAGGAAAGCAACCTGACCCGTGTTGGGCCAGAGGATGCTCCACTAGAGCTGTAGCCTTGTGGGAAGTGAGGTCAGAGGCACTAGGCTGGCTGCACAGAGATGTACTGAACCTGGGAGCTAGCTGTAAAGGCCAGGCAGATGGACTGAACCTGGGAGCTAGCTGTAAAGGCCAGGCAGATGGACTGAACCTGGGAGCTAGCTGTAAAGGCCTGGCAGACAGAAGCTTTAGAGAGGCAGATCTATGCATGGCTCTGCAGTCTTTAATACACTGCAGTCTTCACTGCTCAAGTTAGTGTGGATGAGACTTCTGTTACTAACCCAGCAGTCTAACCCAGTCCCTCCAGATGTCCAATCAGTTCTGAACAGAATTCAGTCAATGGTGGGGCTTCCCCAGCACCTTCTGCTCCCCGAAAAACAACAGCCAGAGACTCAAGGTGTCTGCTGTCTGTCCTAGGTTAGGGAAGAGGCAGGAGCAGACTCAGCCATGTGGCTTGTGATTTATTTCAGCAGGAGCTGCATTGGAAGGGTCCTCCCCCATAAAGAACAATGGAATACATTCTTTTCCAGGTTTGCGTTTTCTCACCTTTGATTTATTTTCCACTGCTTTGAAAAGGCAAAAGACAGAAACCTACTAAAAACTAGTTCTGCCGGATTCTGCAGCCACTCCTCTCCGGGCCTGCACTCACTATGGGACGCAGCCCGTCCCACACTCTGTGGGCTGCCAGGATTGCAGAAGCAGGCCCAGAAGGAGCAATTGATACACTGGCTCTGGAGATAGCAACACTAACAGCTATTATTCAGGGTCTTACACTGGCCTTGAGCTGAGCAAGCTCTTCATCTAGGTAAATAAATCTTAGAGCTTCTACTCAGCAAAACAACACACTTTACTGCTCCTTCAGCACTGTATGCTTTCCCTCTTTTCTAGACAAGAAAGGTGAGTTTGAAGACTGAGTGACATTGTGACTAGAAAACACATGCAGTTAGCAACGAAGCCCGGAGTTCAAGCAAGGGCTTCCATGGTGGACTCAGAGATAAATGCCACTGACGTCTGGATACTGAGAGGCCAGACACCTAAAACTGATTCTCACATTGACTCTCTTTGCCAGCTTAGCCTAGAGATTTCAATTCTGTGCTCTACAAAAAGATTATCTTTGGGGTCATTTCCTGCCCAAGCCTAGAGAATAGTAAATATCAAGGGAGCAGGGATTGAGGGTGGCCACTCACCACAGGTGAAGATACCTAAAGATGGCAATAGAAAAGGAGATGTGTGGGTCTGTGGAGACAGCGAGATGCCATCAAAGCTCCATTGAGGGTTAGGGGTGCTGTTCACGGTAGAGGGGGCATGCAGCATGCATAAAACATTAGGTTCAGTTCTACACACACACACACACACACACACACACACACACACACGCACATGCACTCTCTCTCACACACACACTCACACACACACACACACACACTCACACTCACATACACCCACATACTCCAAACCCTATGAGGCATGACATTACTGACAGAGTTTTGTGGAGAGATTATGTTAGAAAGACTGTATCCTACCTTCTAGAAGTTTCCAATCATAACCATCTCACCAAGATCCATCAAATACACAGATGCAGTAGCCATGATTTGAACTGCTGACCCTACAATCTAAATGACACTCAAAGCTCACATCTTTAAAGTACTTCTATTGCTGAAGTAAAATCTTTTCTCCAGACACATGGTTTTGAATTATGGTGTAGAGCTTTTAAAAGGTTCTAATCAAACACAGATGAGAACGTGTAGACACCATCACTAAAACCTCAGTGTGAAAGAGTTTCTCAGAGAACACAATGTGAATTTGCAAAAAGGAGAATCAGGACCTAAGAAAATGTGAGTTGGAAGTGGGTGAGCAGTAGTGAGGGTGCAGCTTTAAATGGAGAAGGGGGGAGGTCAGAACAGAGAAGCTGAGAGCTACCTAGTTGTACCTTCTGGTAACTTGGGTGGCATGGGACAGGAGACGGACCCATGTGCTGAGGCACAAGAGACGACAGCAGGTTTTAGAACGCAGTTTATTGTATTGACAAGTTGGAGGGAGGATTTCCAAGATGCATCTGCTACTGAGGACTGGTAGACTCCACAGACCAGGTCATCATAGCCTTAATGCCCACTAAGATGTGTAATTCATTTGAATATGGAAGAAAATGGTAAGCTTTTAAGCTATATTAATGTTCTTGTATTACTATGATTGTTAGCATTCATTGTAAATTTGACAGAATCTAAAATCACCCAGGAATGGAGCCTCTGGCCATATCTATTAAAAGAGATTATTTAGATTAGGTTCCCTGTACCCTGGATGTGGGCAGCACCTTTCCACAGATTAGGGTCCTAGACTGAATAAAAAGGAGAAAGCAAGCTGAGCTCATTATGGTCTTTCTCGGCTTCGTGACCGTGAATACAGTCTAACCAGCTGGTTGCTAGGCTGCCATTTCTGCCTCACCATGACCGACTGTACCCTGAACTGTGAGCCAAAATGACCCCTTTACTTCAGCTGATTTTGCCATAGCAACAGCCTGTGCTGACTGCTTCTACACGGAGAGTCTGTTGAAAAGTGGCACTGGATCCTTCCAGCATGTAAGAAATTGGGAATCCTGGCATTATGATTACGTAGGAACAGCCAGATTACAGGGCACACCTATAATCCCAGCACGCTGGAGGCTGAGGCAATGAGACTCCTTTCTGAAGCAGAAGCTAGCAATGCCATGAAGCAGTGTGCCAGCCGGCACAGGCCACCTCGGCCAGCACTCGGCCTCTTGGCTGTTGACTTGCTGTTGTTGCCTTTTGGTCTTTACCATGTCTCTAGTCTACACTGTTCTAGACACAGTGTGCAGAGGCATCCAGGAAGAACGAGCAGTGGTGTGAAAATGCCCGGCATGTCCGGGGCGTGGGTAAGGCGAGGCTGCAGGGAGAGAATGGCGCCGTGATTGGTTAGAGGTTGATGGAGAAATCTCCACACGTCAGTCTTGAAGCTTCATTATAAGAGAGAGAAGAGACTAGAGGCCACTCCACCAGTGAGCGGATTTATTAACTACACAGAGAAAGCGCTAAGCCACATCCTCTGTTGTCGTTCAAGCCTTAAAGGAGATAATGCAAAGGGCACTTTGAATTTTTCACAAGAAATCCAAAATTGCTATGCTGGTGTGTGAGATGATGTACTGAGTACACCGTCTGGCTGGTCATCTGAAGGGCTTCTTTGTAGTTTGGTTAACACTTCACACAGGAATCCTGACTTTCTTCTGTTAAGATCCACTGGGCTGTGGCTCTTCACCCCCTTCCCCTTTCTCAGTCTTCTCTGAACATCCCCTTGCCTTTTGAGACATATGGTCTCTGCCGGGGTAGGCACAAGCCTGCTTAGGCTAGCTAAGTCTACAAGCAGTGACCTGTCATCCTTGGGGCTGCAGAGGTGGTACCAAGAACACTTATGGGGGACTGTGGCCCATCAGTAAACAGCTCTGTTTTACACAGCTGTACTTCACTCTTCCAAAGGCCTTGAAACATAAACTTCCTGGAGGGATTTGAAAGCGCCATGGTTGCACAATCCTCTGGTTTCTGTTTCTTCCCCTGCCCCCGTCCTTTTCCACAAACTAAATGTACTCTTTGTCTCCTGTGCTGCCTTAGAAACAAGCAATGCACCTCACAAAGGTAACAATTCATTCCGCAGGCCACAGTCCCCCAAGTAGATTCATGTCCCTCTCAACCAGGCATGCACGAAAGATTGAAATCTGTAGCTGCCTGGAGGTGTGTGTGTGTGTGTGTGTGTGTGTGTGTGTGTGTGTGTGTGTACCTGGATCCCACTGTGTGAGCTTTCCTTATTGCCCATTAGAGTTGTGGTTGTTGCTAGAAATTAGGGATGATCTAGAAAGAGACTAGCCCAAAAGATCACGCGTGACTTCTCATTGGTTACTACAGTGAAATGTTTGGGATTGTGGAATAATACATTTGAGCTCATCTCAACTCTCAAGGGGGAGTGCAATTCCTCCCTGGTTTACATTTCCTCTTGCAAGTGTCACTTCAAGCTTATCATCAGAAAAATCCTTAACTAAAGGAGAGAAGAAACTGGAGACTTGGGTCCTTTTCCAAAGATATTATAAAGCTCCCTTTCTTTTTTAGCCTTATAGAACGTGGACTTTTTGTCTCTTAATGTTGCTGGATTGCCTGTGTCCAACCTGATTGTAAGTTCTCTAAGCATGGCCTTGGGTCCAATGCTTCACTGCATATTACCTGCCTATGTACCTGCCTATGTACCTGCCTATGGACCTGCCTATGGACCTGCCTATATGGACCTGCCTATGGACCTGCCTATATGGACCTGCCTATGGACCTGCCATGATGCTGTGGCTGAACTGCTTTCTAAAATAGCCAATAGTGTCCATTAGCAAGAAGTCTGTAGCTGTGGGGATCTTTTTCATGCCCAACCCACATCCCACTAGCTTCCACATCAGTGTAAAGCCTTGAGAACTGGAGCCAAGAGGAAGATGAACATCATCAAAATGAGGCAAAACTGAAGGGGTGAGAATGTGGTGATGGGCTCAGGACAGTCGTATGCCTCTGTGCTGATCCCAATCTGGCACAAGAAGGCAGAAGCTCCTAGTGAGTGACTCTGTGCCAGGAGGGATGGTGCGGGAGCAGCAAGGCACACTTTCTGTGTGAGTTTAGACACAAACTTTCACTCCTTTAAGAAAAATTGTGGGGTTTGAGTTGGTTGAGGGCTTTGCTGCTGGTAGACCAGCTAGGGAAAATATACTAGATGTGTCTGGAAATTCTGTCCATAACTTTGGTCCTTAAGACTCAAGCTTCAAGAGATTTTTTCAACAAAATAACCATTCTTTATAAAACCCGAAATAAAAATGAAAATTCTTTATTTATTCTTAAGACAGGATTTTAGTATATACATATATACATACATACATATACACATATGTATCTGCATGTAAAAATATCATGAGACATTTTGAATGTTAACATTAAGATTAATTTAAAGATATTCAAAGTAGATATCTTTCCCATGTAGTCAACTACTACATTAAAGAGTGTCATTTCAGGTCTAGCCCATGATAATGTTATCCCAGCTTGTTCCAGTAGTCCCTGCCAGGACTTGCAGGAGCACTCAGAGATGGACCCGCTGTGTTGAACACAGAGAAGAACACAATATTCTATAAGGCCTGAAGGGAAAAAAGAATAACTGCTTTGTGCATGAAATACTTTATCCGTGACTCACTTTTTGCCCAAAATATATCGAAGTGAATCCAAAGTAAATGCTATGTCTAATATGCTGGCGCTACTCCTAAAACTCTGAATGTCCTTCTCAGCAGAATGCACAGTGCATTGCCATCATCAATCATGACAGTGCTCTCTCCCACTTCACTTGGAGGGTCCAGCTCCAAAGGGTTCTCTGGAAGGCTAACGGCATCCTGCTTTCCCTCGGAGTTTTTGGCTCTGCTATGATGGTTTTAGCACTTTCTGCCTTGTATTGTTCTTGGCAACTGGTTCAAGTATGTGAGTTTTTTTTTTTTTTTTTTTTTTTAAACTTCAGTATGATTTCAAAAGTCAACAGGAGACAAGCTTCTCATGGCTCCACTAACCCATCCCAGCTCTAGCCCAGGGAAATGCTCATTGACTAATTGGTGATTAGTGTTATTGGGCATCCAGTTGATCTGGGCACTTGGTAGTACATAGGGCACAGATGCTTCGCTGCCTAGGCTCATGAATGAGTCCTATCTTTGTAAGCATCACTGGCTGATGGCATTTCTTTCTTTCTTTCTTTCTTTCTTTCTTTCTTTCTTTCTTTCTTTCTTTCTTTCTTTCTTTCTTTTTTTTTTATTAGATGTCTTCTTCATTTACATTTCAGATGTTATCCCCTTTCCTAGTTTCCTCTCCGAAAATCCCCTATGCCCTCCCCCTGCTCCCCAATCCACCCACTTCCATTTCCTGGCCCTGGCATTCCCCTATACTGGGGCCTAGAATCTTCACAAGACCAAGGGCCTCTCCTCCCATTGATGGCTGATTAGGCCATCCTCTGCTACATATGCAGCTAGAGACAGGAGTTCTGGGGGTACTAAGAGACAAAGTTCGGAGCAGAGACTGAAGGAAGGATCATCCAGAGACTGCCCCACCCGGGGATCCATCCCATAAACAACCACCAAACTCAGACACTATTGCATATACCAACAAGGTTTTGCTGACAGTACCTTGATATAGCTGTCTCCTGTGAGGCTATGCCAGTGCCTGGCAAATACAGATGTGGATGCTCACAGTCATGTATTGGATGGAACACAGGGTCCCCAACGAAGGAGCTAGAGAAAGTACCCAAGGAACTGAAGAGGCCTGCAGCCCTGTAGGAGAAGCATTTCTTGTCCAGGTGTAGAGCTGTTACCTCCTATGGTACAGCTGAAAGGTTTTGGAGAAGAAGAGAAAGCACAGATGCTTCAAGAAGTTGCTGCTGTTTTCTGTGCTGGTGGGAGTTAGATTTGTTCCAAAATGTTGGTCAGTGTCTGCAAATGTATGGGGCAGAGAGAACCAGTATTGTCTGTTCCTTGTTTGGGGCTGAAGTATGGCTGTTGATGTATTCCATGTTTTCAAAGTGCAATGTCAAAGCCTCTCTCAGCTTTACCCCAGCCTTCTTCTACTGTTAGTGGCTTAGGGGACTTCAGTAAGTCTTAAAAGTCCTTCCCTTTCCAGTATCTGACTGTAAGTCACACGCCTCCTTTCAAATTTTCTCTGCTTTCAGAACATTCTGAGGCTCTGATCTTCTACCTCACATCTTCTTGACTTGTGTTGTCCACATAGTAACGTGTCCTGTTCAGACAAACATACAACCTTTGCCATCTCCCCTTTTCCTTCCCTCCCTTCCTCTTCCCCAGCTCACCCCCACCCTCCTTTGTAGTTTCTTTCTTCCCTGTCCCTTCCTCCCTCCATCTCTTTCTTTTTAATGCTGAGAACAGAAACAATCATTTCCGTTTCAGTGTCTATGCATCTGTCTCCTTCCCCTTGGCAGGCTCTCCCTCCCAGGACTCCCCTCTCTTGCCATAGCTTGCTCTCCTTGTCCTTTCATTTCTGTGGGTAGACCCAGCAGAGGTCTTTCTCACGACGGGTACGACTACTGTCTGTCCACAATTACTTGCCAGTTTCCTTTACAAAATTTATAATTTCAAGTAACTCGATTAATTAAGTTCCATTTTTAAAGTCTGATCTCCCATGTTATAAAATAACTTATAGGGAAAGGCTTAGAGGACATGGCTGTTTTTTTGACCAATGCATATTATCTTTAGTATGACTTGAAGAAATCTGCCAGAGTGAGGAGTGTTTAAAGCAAATAAAAAAATGCTTCTAAGAGACTTTGAGATGCTGAATGATATTCTGATGGTAGAAGGAACTGTCTTTTCCCTTAGCTCACATGTCATTATTTTCTCATTTTCCTGCACTGAAGGCATATTACCTAAAAGCAGATTAAAGTGGGCGGCCACCACATATCTCTGCCCTTGTTAACCACACCCCACATTCTTGGGTGAAAGGTTTTCAATCTAGAACATTCCCCTTAACCAGCCAGCTCCAGTAGACAGGATCAAGGCAGAGATCAAGGCAGACAGTGGGCTCAAACGGAGTGTTTTAACTACTTTTTAGCAACGGCCAATCAAAACAAGGGCTCTTCCTGCCCTACAGTCACAAGTTTGAAAGGAGAAATATGGCTGCTCGGGTGCTTTTGAAGAATGGACCACATAGGCTCCCGTATTTGAAAGCTTAGTTACCAGGGAGTGGACTAGGAGGTGTGACCTTGTTAAAGGAAATGTGTCACTTCTTTGAGGTTTCTTCAGCTCACGCCAGCCCCCCCTCCCCAATCAGGATGTAGCTCTTAGCTACTTCTCCAGCACTACATCTAAACTGCCACCCTGCTCCCTGGTGTGGTGATCATGGACTAAGCTCCTGAAACTGTAAACAAGGCACCAGTTAAATGCTTTCCTTTATAAGAGTTTCCTTGATCATGGCGTCTCTTCACAGCAATAGAACAGTGACTAAGACAGCTGGTCCCCTGTCTGTGTCTCCTAGGACAGTCATCCTAGTGACACACAGGAAGAGACAGAGAAAGCATGGCTCATCTGAAGGATGTAGGAGAATGGAACTGATTCAGAGGGCAAGCCAGGAAGAAGAGAGAGGACAGGCAGGGAAAGTCTCCAGCTTTCCAAGACCGGCTTCCAACACTTACGGGGATTCAGTGATATCCCTACACTTTACCTTTCCACGCTTGATCACAGACACACTTTATATCTTCTGTTCACTGGAGCCTTTTTAAGACAGCTTCTGCTGTGTAAACAAGCTACTTCCAACTAAAACAAGGATGAAAACAAGCTAATAATTGCATTCAAATTAAAATTTTTATAGAACAAATGAAAATGAAAAGCTAAGCACACACATTTATTTTGGTGTCCTTTTTAGTTTTCCAAGTTACCCCAGTTCTTCCACAGCCTTTCTGGAAGAGGAACACTCCTAATCAAGAATGAGACCTGTTTACCGAAGCAGAGACAGGACAGGCTCACTTCCTGTCGTCTTCACATGTCTGCATGGCTAGCCAAGGTAGGTCCCAAGATTACATCTCCACCATTCTCTCTTCAGTGCAAAAGAGCAGTCTGGAAATGAACCCTCTATGGGAGTCACGTTTGGACACCTGAGAATTGCAATATGCAAACTGGTTTGGACGCAATCACCTAGATACAAGAGCAGGAGGAGCCCTTTAGGACCCTGCAGGGTCCAG
Source organism: Mus pahari (assembly GCF_900095145.1). Lineage (NCBI taxonomy): Eukaryota > Metazoa > Chordata > Mammalia > Rodentia > Muridae > Mus > Mus pahari. The sequence continues at coordinate 9,078,994 of NC_034599.1, read as the reverse complement.
CTCATTAACTATATCACGTGAGAATGGTAAGTGGTGTTTAGAAGGCAGCTTGGCACAGTCTCTGAAAGCGCCAAACAGCGCCTTTGATGTTTCTTGGCACTGATGTTGTCACCCTTTTTAAACTTTGAGAGGAATGTTTTTCCTATAGCAGCTATATTCAAGTTCAGAGTAGAGTGTTGATGTTTTTTCTCTGTTCTGAACGTCAGTGTGAGGCTCTGTGAACCACAGGGACAGATGCTCGATGAAGACCTCGCTCTATAGTCTATGTCTCTTTTCACTTCAAAGACATGTCTGAGTGCGAATCACCTAATTGGTTCCGTCAAACAGGAAGAGGTTTACAAAGATATTTTGTTATAATTGAAACAAACAAAACCCCCAAATCAGTATTTTAGGCAAGTTAGGTCTTTTAGAACAGAAAATGAGACCTATGAACAGATAGAAAAGCCCCCTTGTTTTCCAAAAAATGCAAACTTTTTCTGGGAAAACTCCACGACTTGTCATGTGTTCATGGGAAGTATTTCTTGATCATTTAAATGGCATTCAATGTGGGACACCAAACCTCCAGACTGCCTGCAGAAGAGGTATTCTTTGAAACATTGTCTTACAGTAAGACAAATGCTCTAGCTTTGATGTAACCTGCTCAGCTTGGTAATTACAGGATGGAAGTTGATTTCTGTACCTGACAGAGTCTAGTTCTTCATGTGTGGCCAGCTTCTTTGAAGACGAAAGAAAAAAAAAATTAAAACCAACTATATTGAAAAATAAATCTTTTTAATGAGCAAAAAATGAAAACAATTTTCTGTGTCAAAGCAGTAAGCTGGGGGCATGAGGACTGCGAGGGTCGGCAGAGGCTGCTCAGGTGCCCGAACCTGTCTCCACACAAGGACACAGTACCGTGCTTCATGAAGGGCTCTGAGGGTGGACGTGCTCAAATCGCCCTATCTCACCCTTCATTCTGAGTCATTCCTTAAATCAAACTCTTCCCTGTGCCGCTTGGTCTGCTTACCCTATCGGGGTACAGCTTCAACTTGGGAGTCTTAGGATCCTCAGAGCCCCCCCAGCTGTTTACTGTATTTGACATTTAGATATGAGGCAGAAGGCAACCCCTCCTCCACCCCCGCCACCACACAAACACACCAGCTGCCACCTTGTGAACTGAGCACTAAGGCTACTGGGACTTAGGCTCCCACACCAGAACCACACACTTCTCCATTGTACCAGCTTTGCAGTTAACATCGTATCCACCGGCTGCATTTCTGGAGCATAAAATGACTCCCGGCTTGATCCCTGCACTGCCGTGTCTCTTTCCTTCATCAGATCAGAGTCCTGTTCTCTGATTGCTGGTTGGTTTGCTAGAATCCAACCCCAGCTCACAAGTCTCTCCTGGGTCGAGGAGATGCCCAGCAGAGAAGGGAGCTTGCACAAGCCTGAAGTCCCGAGTTTAAATCCCCAGCACCCGTTTAAAAAACCAGGTGCTGTGCACATCTGTAAACCCAGTGCTGTAAGGGGCCGAGGCAGGATGATTGTTTGGGATTTGCTGACTGCCAGATGAGCTAAAAAAAAATGAGAGGGGGGGGAGGGAGAGAGAGAGAGAAGATCCTGAGAGTGGGGAGTGGCAGCAGAGCAGGGCACGTGGACATGCACACCTGACACATGGGATGCACACACAACTCTCTCCCTACTAGAGTGGGCATGTGCTCACCATTCTGCTTTGCAGCCATTGTTTGACTTTCCTTGTGCATTTAATGAGCTTGTAGTCACACTTGCTATTGGGTCTTTTTCAGTCCCCCAGCAAGGATTAAAAGTATCATTTTGTATCTTCTAATGCCTCTGGAGGCGATTCATTGTTCTGGTTCAGAGCTCAAGCGAAGGTATCAGGGACTGGATTCAAGTTTTTATTCTACTTTCTACAACATTCACAACAGAGAGGCAACACTGGAATTTGCTTAATCCTTCTCTTCCTCAGTTTACCCTATTCATAACCAGGATAAAAATTTCAGCTCCGTAGATGTACTAACGTTTAACTGTGACAATGTCTATAAAATTTACAATTCAGACTGTGGCAAATAATAGAATATTAGTAAATATAAGTGTGACACTGTAATACAATATACAGCTAGTCCCCATCAAACCCCCAGGAGTAGGAGAGGAGCTGCAGGCTTGTATGTGCACAAGTGGCTAATTGTTTGATAATTACATATTCATAATGAAGTGTTCATAAATGCCAGACTGCCAGGATCTAGAGAGTATTCAGACAGCTAATACTGGGTGGTACCTAGAGGTGGGCATGTCCAGGGAAGGCTGGGGCTTTTCCCTCCCATTCTCTCTGAGAACAGCTTCTGTATCCTCAGCCTCTGTAACAGCTTCTATAATAGGTTGCTATATATGTCCGTTGGGTTCTAATGAGCTACTCTAGCAACCTAATCAAACTCTAGCTCAGAGTCGGGTCATCTCAAAACCTAGGACACAATTCAGTCTTGTGACTAGCATCTGAAGTGGGAGGTGGTCTTGTGGCTCTTCTCAGCCTGTGGTGACTGGTACCAGCTTCAAGTGGAGATTTGGTTGGTACCACGGTGATATCCTAAGGATTCTTGGGTTGGAAGCTTGGTAGGTAATGCTCTAGTGCATTAACGTGATAATGTACAATAATGGGATATTGAAGACATAACAGGTAGGGCTTGATCTGTAATAATTAGGTCAATGGGGCTTTTGCCTCCAGAAGATAGTAATGGGTAATCTTAGGAGGGGTTTGCGGTAGAAAGAGAGAGTCTGGCCTTTCCTGCTTGCGAAGTTCCACCTTACCTTGAATTTTCAGCCCCCAAAAGTGAGCTGTATAAACTTCATTTCTTTTTACATTACCCAGCCTTGATTGTTTTATTACAGCAGTGAAAAATAGAGAAATATAATCAGTGTATATGGAAAAAACTTCACACATCTGGTGTCCAAAGTATTCTGTGACCAGATTAGGGCAAACACTTTGGGTTTGTCCTAACCTCACCATTCAGCTATTGCCTGTATGTAGCCCTTGCGTGTCTTTCAGGGTTCTGAGGAGTGAGTGTACGGAGGAAAGGACAGTGGTACTCCACAAAAGCACATCTAGCTGTCTCACTGAATCAGGGCTCCCTTATCCATAGCACAACCTACGGTAAGTTCTCACAGTTCTCTACTTTGGTTTTCTCATCTTTAAAATGCATAGATGTGGTTCAGTGATAGAAAGTTGGACTAGCATGTTGAGATCCCAGGGTCAATGCCCAGGGTCTCCAATCATAGTTATCATAACCTTAATGCAAAAATTAAATGAATATATGTAATAAAGCTCTTAAATAGCCTTTGACACATAGAAATCCCCCAGTAACACCAACTACTGTTATGATTATAAGTTCCTTTTGGCAACCTTGAGAAACATATACATTTTATAGATTATAAAATATGATCCTCATAAAAGTTTCAGCAGGCATCAGGGAGATAGTTCCCTCAGCAAAGAGGTCACTCTGTGAGCCTGAGGACCAAGTTTAATCCACAGCATGGATGTGAAAAAGCTGGGCATGGTGGTACTAACTACGGATGCCCGCACTGTGGAGCGGAGAAGCCAAGTCTAATTAGCTCTGGCCAGTGAGATCCTGGAGCTGCGCCCGAGGCATTGCATGCTAGGTTTTCTTTTGGCCTCCACGTGCACAAGCACACATATGTATATGCATCTCTACCGTGCAGTGTGACACACACACACACACACACACACGCAAACGGGGGGAGGGGGAAGAGAATGAGAATCAATTAAGCCCAAATCCAGATACTGGATTAGTGCCTGGATAGAAGTTGGACTCATATACTTCGGAAAGGAATGCAGGGAAAGGATTGTGTTTCATGACTACGGTGGTGGGTGGCAGCCAGGCAAAGGATGGGCTCAAGTTCGGGCATGTTGAGTATAAGATGTTTGTGGGGTGTGGAAGTGGCAGTATCCCTTTGCTGGCAAAAGGTTCAGGATGGCTAGTCAGGAGAGAGACCTGGGTTCTTGATGAACTGAGTAGACTCACTGAAGGTTTGGCTGCTGCCAAGATGACAAATAGGAGGACTTAAGGAGTGATGCCGGTCGAGTGAGGTAGAAGAGATGAACAACAGAGAGCACCAAGGAAGAAGTGAGCATCCTCTTCCAGTAGTGCACTGTCACCTGTGGCGAGGCCAAGTCCTGTATGATGTGTATACTTTTGATTAGGGGCCTAATGGAAAAGCTTGACAGAAGGAGAGATGCACAGCAGTTGGAGGAACTTACAGGGGAAGATGCTGCCCGACCTTGCCTTTTTAAAACGTCCCATCTGGTTTTTGCACTCCTTGACATTTTGGAGATTACATAGTTAAAATGTTCAAGTCAGTGACCCCATTGTTCTGCCTAACTCCATCCCTTGATCTTAAGCTCCTCCCCTTCATCCCTGCTTACTTCCTCTTCTCTAGCACAGTAAGGGATGTGAGACACTGCAAGTCCTTCTTCAGACTCTAAGTAGAAGGCAAGGAGCTTGCCTCGATCTGGAGTACATTGGTGGGATGCCTGTATTAGCAACAGGAACTTGAACACCCATTAGAAACAGAAGAAACAGGCAAGAGGCCAAGCTATGAGAGATATGGACACCAAGAGTTACGGGTCCTGAGCTCAGACATTGGTTTTGGTCAGGCTTTACTCCTAAGTGAGTAAAGGTACACAGATAGCCAAATACTGTTTATGGGACAACAGCCCACCTCAGGAGAACCTTAAAGAGAAATGGATGCCATGGGAGACTTCAGTGAAAATTCCTACAGCACATAGCTCTTTCAGAAACCAAGGAATGAGAAAAACCTGTTTCAAATAGTATTGTACTTGATCATGAAAACCAAAGATAGTACAAAGCACCAGGATTGACTCCAATCATTTATTAAATTAAATAATTTGTTAAATTAGGTCACATATGGGAATTGCCTTTGACCTGACAGTATTATGCTACTGGATCAGAAAGACTAGTGAGGCTTGATCTGTGGATCAGAATGCAAAGCTATCATTTTCTCCATCAAAGACAACATAGTCAGAACTCAACACACACACACACACACACACACACACACACACACAGCCAGATGGAGGAACAATTTGACAACCCTTGATCCATTTTTGCATCAATTCAGATCACTCCTCATTATCTGAATTCACACAGTTAGCACTTATCAATTCAGTTCTTCCTTTTTATATTTTTAAACTCTCAATGTCATTTAGTAACATTTCCCCCCAGGAGAGCAAGTGTTACAGGTGCCGTTTTCCTCACTGCCTTTGGCAATAGAAAGAAGAAAGTTTTTTTTTTTTTTTCTCCAAATGACCTTTATCCATTCCTAGCAAATTCATAGCTTTATGACAGGTGCCAATATGGTCCTAGGCAGACTCGATTTATCTTTGTATGCGCTTCTCTGTGTGCACGTGTGTGTGAACGCTCCCCATTCCCATTGTCTGGCTTCTCTTAACTCCGCTCTGATCTTGCTAATCACAGTTTGGGAGAATTCACCTGAATCTTCCAGCTGAGGCAGCTGAAAAAGCTGACATCGAGTCACAGAGACTGAACTCTGCAGAGGAAATGGCAGTTTTCATTGGCACTCACTTGAAACGGGCTTGGATGTGAGTTTTTTTTTTTTTGTTTTTTTTCAAGATGCTGCATGCATGTGACCTCTGTGTGCTTGAGAATGGCACTGCCTCATATGCTGGCCATCTCCTCCATAATTAAAAGAAAGGCTTTGAAAAGGAATAGATGGCTTTGATTTTGAAAACGTTATTTTTGCAATTCGGAGCCCCCAGCTCTCTATGCCCAGTAGCCAAGGCATGGAAATTGTTCATACAAATCTTTCAGGAGGCTGAGGGGAGACTTTAGCTTTCCAGCCACATTTTTCTCTGAGGGAGAAAAATCTAATTTCTTACAATTTTTCTTATGTGTCCATCACAAGGTTAGGTTTTCTTTTTCTTAAAAAGTTTCTATAGCAACAATGGCCAATCATAGAGTTCTATTACTTGAGAATTTATAAATGCGGCTTATGAAACCGACAGGTCTCTCTGTCACACAGAGGGTGACAGGAAAGCACCAGTCTGTGGGTTGGAAAAGATGAGCAAATGGTGTCAATAAGTGATTTCTAAAACATGAAAAAGCATGCATGAAGCTGTCTTTCTTACATTTCCCAAAACAACTCAGAAAAAGAGAAAAGAGTTTGCTCAACTCCTGACTCCAGGTCACAGTTCCCCATTGAGGGAAGTCAAGGCAGAAAGACAAGCCAGCTTGCTATTCCACACACCATGACTTCCAGTGAAGGAATTCACTTCACAGTCAAAGGTGGCAAGAACCACAAGGATGCTGCTTGCTTTAAAGGGCTTGCCAGCCAGCTTACATGCAGCTTTCCCAGTTTTCAGCACCACTGCCTAGGGCTGGTGGTCCTGAATCACCTACAGACATCCCCAGGCAATCTGACCTGAGCAAGTTTTCAGCTGAGGGTCTCCTCTCAGATGATTCTAGGGTAGGGCAAGTTGACATTTAAAACTAACCAGCACAGAAGCCATGCAGTGATGAGGCCTACCCTAATCTAAATGGAGCAGTAAAGAGGAAATAGGGCCCTAGTGTTTCTAGATGTGGGCCTGCAGATCAGGCTTCTGCTTAGAACTCAGTTGCAGGGTGCACTATGTGGACCAGAGTCTGCCATCTTCAGGAAGTGGCCTTGAACTCTCCGGTCTTTGTCCCTGGAGTCTGTCTACTGCCCTGCTTTGCTGGAGGCAGCTGAACCAAAGAGCTGAGTGTGCTGCTTGTGTTCTTGTTCCCCCCAAATGTCACCAGGAATATTGTTTGAAGACCATGACATTTTATGAGATAAAGATGGTATCTTAGCTTTCTCCCTCCTTCTTTTGCCGTGATTAAATACTTTCAAAAAGCAGCTAGTGGGTACAACGCACCGTGGTGGGCAAGTAGAAGCAGCAGGACTCTAAGCAGTTCTTGACATTGCATCTCCAATCAGGAAGCAGAGAGAGACAAACGCATGCACGATTCCGTCTACCAGGATCTCCTGCCCAAGAAGTGTTCCCACCCACGGGTAAGATGGGTCTTCCCACGCTAGTTGATGTAGCAAAGATAATGAATGCCCCACAAGCATGCTCAGAGGTCCATCTAGAGTCTGTCAAATTGACCCTTACCACCAACGGTTATGGCTAGTGAAGGTGATGCAGTGTGACACCTAGAACCTAAGGAGGAGGCTGGAACCTCCTTCTGGCCTTCTCCTACTTCCTAAGCAGCAGGGATCTTCTGACTGTCACTTTGCTGCCCCCCCCCCATCCTCACATGTCCCACCTGCCTGTGCACTTGTCAGCCCCTCCTCCTGTAATCTTAGCGGACTAAGAGGATAACCTGCTATACATTCCCAAAGCTGCTCTGACTCATCGATTTTGGTAACATAAGGAACATCCCGGGCCTAATGGAAAGTGTTCTTTGACCAAAAACTAAGAGAGAGCCAAGAGCAAGTGTCAAAGCCAGTGGGTCGGCTGCTGTGGAAAGGCTGCCGTGTTCCTCTGTGGGTCTGTCAGCTGAGGGAAAGCTCTGTGCTCTGCACTGTGGGCCCACTCTGTGTCTGAGTCATGGAAAATCAGACAGCAGTGCACATAAAATGCAGAATATGTTTGTGCTCTTCTCGTATGAATAGCCTGGATCTTGGCTGCCTTTCTGTAAAATAAAGCACGGCGTTTCCAGAAGAAGGATGGGGATGTGGGGTGGGGGAGGGGAGGAGGCAGGAATGGGCAGCAGAACACAACGGAAAGTTCCTTAAAAGAAAAAAAAGAGCCTGAGGCTTGCTTCCTCAGCTCTCTCCCTAACAAGCCAGGGGTGCTCATGCTTGATCACGTGGTTTAGAGCAAACCTCACACTACAAGAATTCCACCACCTGCATCACTTTAGTTTAGATCACTAGTTACTTCTAGTCGGTACTTTAAAACAATTTCCTTGAATACCTAAACCTATACGAAGACAGACATATCAGCTTATTAACTATGAGAATCTCATTCTCTCCTATAAAACCCCAACTCTGATGAAATGCTCCCCTTCGATTCCAGCCTCTCACCAGCTTTCCGATGTGGCTTTGCTGCAGAGCCGGAGCCACTGAGTCCACAGAACAGCTCTGGTGCTGTTCCTAACGCGTCCTTCTCTACTGTAGTCCTTCCTCTTGTCTGAGTAAAAATCATGTGCCTGTCCATGAGTTTGTGTTTGAAATAGTTCCCAAAAGATGAAAACCAGGAGGATTAAGTCCTAAGGAGTACAGGTTCCTCAGCATTAGGGATGGCTCTCTGATGGCCTTGCAGTGTATGACGTGTATAAACTGTCGGAGGTCTTAAAACCACTAAAAGCCCACGAAGGCATCTCTGCAATTTAGCACACAACCTTCACCCATGTGTGGTTGGAAACATATACCTGGAAAATTAAAAATAAAAAAGAATTGGTTATGGGCTAAAGAGATGGCTCAATGGTCAGAGCTGTGATTGCTTCTGCAGAGGATCTGGGTTTGGTTCCCAGCACTTGCACATGCGGGTTCACAGCCATCTGTCACAGTTCCAGGGGATCTGACACCCTTCTCTGGCTTTCACAGGTACTAGGCAAACACAGATACACATACATACATGCACGCAACACTCTCATGTATAACATATACATCGGCAAGTCATGTTTTCTTTTCTTTTTGGGTTTTGGTTTTGGGTTTGGTGACAGGCTCTCTCTGTTGTCCTGGAGCTCCATGTATAGATCAGGCTGGCCTCTCACTGAGTTAACGAATCTAAGAAGTTGACAGACCATTTCAAGAGTTGTAATGTTTGAAAAAAAATAGATGAAATAGAATATTCTGTAGCAGATTATTCTTCCTCTGTTCAGACTTTGCTATGGGCCAAATGATTTTCCAGACCAAGACCTATTTGCCAATCTTGGTGAGGACTCAGGTTTTTAACTTCTGTCATCTGGAGTCATCTTTCAGTCTCATCTTTCCCTCGCTCTCTTTCTCTCCCCACCCACCTGACACTCACATCAACCAAGACGCTTTGCATCCATGAATCCAGTGCTTAGCACCCTGTCCCCTTAGGCTCATCACCCTGCACCCTCACAGGCCCTAACGCTCTGGCTGATTTCTATGGTTGCCTGCATTGATGGAAAAGCCCTAAGTATCTTTAAATATTCATTCCTTCAAAATTTGGTCTCATACATACAATACACTTTGAGCATATTCTCTTATCTTCTAGCCCACTCACCTCAAGGCCCCCTCTCTTCCCAACAATGTCTTTGTTAGTCTCTGCCTTTTCCATCTGTTTAGTGTGGCCCACTGCATTTCCCTAGGATTGCCTGCATAGGTGTGGGTGGTAGGACTATTCAGTTGGGCAAGGGCATCTCACCAGTGACTACGCCACTAAAGGATATGATCCCTGTCCCCACAGCAAGCACCAACTGCCTACATCTCCTCAGTGACAAGTGGGACCTTATGGGGAAAAACCCCCAAATATTCTTAGAAATCAAGAAGTAACTTCTAGAGTTTCACTATTCAGAAAAGCTCCTGTTTCTACTGGACTGTGCTGATGTCGAGGAACAGCTAAATGGCAGATATGGGGGTCCCATTCAATGTCCTTATCAGGAGACACAGGCTTAGGTTCTTCTCTTAACTAGTATAATAAGGCTGAAGCATACCAGGACAATACAGAGTCAGTGAGTCTGATCTTAAAAAGGAAAAGTAGCAGATGGAAGAGGGGAGCAGGCAGCAAAGTGGCACAAGAACCATAGATATTAGGATCCCAAGTGCATCAGAGGCAGATGTGCACAGAATTATGGGGAACCCCTGGCCTTCTATGAAGTTCTGGCTGGAGATCTAGAGGCAAGAAGGGGCCCATGGGCTCACAGGTAGGTCAAAGCTAAGCATTTTACTCAGGGGAGTGATAAGGTAGAGGTGGGGACATTTGCTTAACTATGAGCATCCTCCAAACTAGCATGGATCAAAATTAAATTAACCAGATGCATGTGCCACATGTTACCTTGGTGAAATCTGGCCAGCACAGGCATGCTGTAGACACTAGTATCTATGTGTTAGACTCTGTCCTATATGGAGAAGATTTTGTTCTCATAAACTGCAAGGCATAGTCATGGCATCTATGAAGTCACTGGCATTGAGTAGGACAGGATGACAATGGTGACTATAAAAATGCCTAGAAGTGATTGACTCTTGGGAAAAATGCACAGTGTATTAAGGGCCAAGTGTGCTAAGTTTAGTGGGGTGGTCAAGAAAGCCTTCCCAGAGGCTGGGGTGGGGGGCACAGATGCCAGCCTGCAAAAAGGGTAGCTACAAGTGAGGGCTCAGGGCCTAGGGAGATGGAACGGGGACCACTTGCTTTTCTTGCTGGAGGCTGACAGTGCTTTTTGTCTCTCTGTGTGCTGCTGTAAGAGCGAGGGAGAGGACATCTGCCTGTATTCTACATGCTTTTAATTCCTGGTCAGATTCTCACTATATGCGCATATCTCTTTTGACTGGGTAGGTTTCTGAAAGGCACTCAAGATACAACATATGCCGCCCTGCGGGGATGAAAAGCCAGAGACGGCAGGCACTCCTACTGAAGAGCCACATTGCAAAACACAATTCTTCTTCATTTAGCCTCCCCTGAACTGGAACAGGACCCTGCCAGCCAGCCTGTAGCACAGTGTACCTTTTCTGTGTTCCATGCTGCCCTAACAACATAGCAAGTAGGAGGTCCTGGCTTGTGTGTGTAATTTGGAGACAGGTTTTGTGCTCAGCTGCTAAGCCTTCTGGTGTTCAGCCATGGGGACATATGGCGCTGAACCCTCGGAATCTGTAGGATTGGGAGGAAGAAGGTGGAAAAATAAAATAGATTTCCAAATTGCTTTCACCCAACAACTGACTCCTTTAGTTTGAATGCATTCTGCTTGGTGGGGTGTGGTACTGATCCCTAGGTATGGCAAAGAGAAAAGGGTTTTGATTTTCAGCTTATCAGTACATCCACTCATTAATGGCTGTATCAAGGGCCTACTAAGTACAAAGTACTGTGGTATCATATAGGAGAAACACAGAAAAATAAACAATCAAAGAAGAACTAGTGAATTGTTTTTAAAGAGCAAAGGCGAAGTTGTCAGCAAGCAATTTGTGTGTAATAACAACGTATAGTGAACTGAACTGATAGTTGTTCATCAAGGTATCTGATATCTGAATGGATAGCATTGGACCCAGAGGGTAAGGGCTAACCTTGTATGTATGAGATCACACACAAACCATTTAGGGCAAGTTTGAAGTCAGACCAGATGTGAGAGCGGGGCCTTCCAAAGGAAGAGACTTCAGCGAAAATGAGGGGAAAAAGAAGAGCAAAAAAAACACGGATTCAAGGGAAGCTTTGCAAGTTCCCGGACCTGACTGGTGGCCGAGGACTTACCAATGACCTCAGAGCACCACACATCTTCAGCATGCGCCTGAGCAAGGGAAGGGAGTGGAGGAGTACAGGAAAACAAGGCACGTGATGAACAGTGGTCATATCTGTCTCACCACTGCCTTGACGTCACGTCACCCATATCTTAGAGAAGCTAAGACCCTTAGAAATTAAATGGTCTGAAAGCTTCCAGAATCTAACTACACCCTGTTGCCAAAATTACCTTTCACCAACAGTGAGTAAACTCTGTGACTGATGAACAACAAAAGTTACGAGTCTGGATAAGGCCAAGTTGGCTAGCCTAGGATATTAACTTTTGTCAGGTAAGTCCATCCATCCTGGAGAGACTCCCACTGTCTTCCAAAATTTCTACCAATCAAAGACTTCTCTACACTATCCTCACTATGCCAAGAAATAATGCTGATGGCTACGAACTGCCATTCTGTGTAATTCAACCAACAGGTGTGAAATCTACATTGTGATACAGTCTGTGTAATAGAGTTGAGTCACAGAGGATTTCCAGGGCAGGAGAAGGCAAGCAAGCATCCTGGGATGATGGACAAGGCTCTGAATAAAGAGGGCTCCAGGAGAGCACACTAAACTATGTGCTTCCGGGGACTGAAGACCGACTTCTCCAGCTTAAGGTCTGGGAGCCTAGAACACTGCCTAGTATATGGAATACCTTCTTTAAAAAGGTTTGTTGTACTGAGAAAAGCACAAAGGCTAGAAAGGAAATGGTGCAGAGGAGTGGGTTCACAATGAGCAGGGGCAGTGTCTATCACGGTATGAAATGATGATGTTAGGGTGATGCAGTCAAAAGTCCTTTCTCTCAAGTGCTCCTGCTTGGGGAGAAGTCTGTCTGATACATTCTTGTCGTTTTTCCAGATGGTTAGGCAGAACCAAAGAGAAGATTTTCTGTTTGCCCCTCCAAGTGGGACATTGTGTCCTCTCTTCTCTAATAGTTTCTCCCTTCCATAAGTCACAGAACTCTTCGCCACTCTAACTACTTTTTAAAAGATTAATCTTAAGTTATATGTACCTGTGTTTGTCTCTGTGGAGGCATGTGCCTATGGATACAGATGCCTGAGGGGGGTATCAAATTCCCTGGAGGTGGAGTTACAGGAAGCTTGAGTTGCCCGCAGCGGGTGCTGGGGATTGAACTTGGGCCCTCTCCATGAGCAGAATATGCTTTCAACTGCTGAATCCTCCTCCAGTCCTGCTATTGGCTCTCATGCCTCAACAAACCACTTTCATGCCTGTTAGCATGTGGATTCTTACAACTGTCCTATGCGGTGGGCATTTCTTAGGTTAGACATGGTGAATAAGATGGCTTAGCTGGAGGTGGAGGCCACAGGTGTGGCTTCCCTAAGGCTGCCCAAGATCAGCGTTTTTCCTGGTTTATCTGGGTAGAACTGATGAAATCACCAAGTCCTCAGGCATGAAAAGGGGCTGCACAGGAGGTAGTGAGTTGCGCTGGTTTTGAAGATGGCAGGGATGTAAGCCCAGAGAGGCACTCAGCCTGTGAGAGCAGGAAAAGACCTGGCAACAGAAGCCCTTCTCAATCCACCAGAAAGAACATGGGCTGCCAGCATGCTGCCTGCAACTCAGATACACAGCTCTGAGCTCATCGCTTCCTGAAAGCCGCACATCAACCAGTTAGCTAAGCTCCATTCAGCATCCAGGTACATTGGGCTGCTCGGCAGTCGGCGCTTTCTTGTTTTTCTTGTTTAATTAATTGGTTGTGACAGGGTTCTGCTATGCAGCATAGGGTTGTCTTGAATTCACAATCACCTCCTTCAAGACCTCCACAGTGCCAGGAACACAGGCAACTACCAGCATACCTAACTCAGATGTTTCTGGAAATTGAGTCTGTTTCTAACACACCTTCATCTCTGTTACAAGATGTGTGTAACCTTTGTGTGTGCCCTTCCAATTCGTTACAAGCTGTAGCAGCTTTATTTATCTATTAGTTACATCTGCTCCCACTGGAATACAGGTTCCTTCAGAAGACATAGGCCCTGAATTCACTCAACATGGAGTCCCTACTGCCTACAACACTGCCTGGCAAACACAAAGTGGTCCCATTTTCCAAAAGACTCACACCTTCTGCTGTGACTACACTGTAGCTGAGGGAAACCAGAGACCAAGATGATGGTCGAGTGTTCACGTAGATCTTAAAGACTTGAGGTAGGATGGAGAAGAAAGGACAGCACCAATCCCTGACACAGAGTCATCGTCCCCCCCTACCCCCTCCGCCCTCTCCCTCCCTTTCCTGTGAAGCAGGAAGCTCAGGTCCCTCACAGAATCCACCATGAAGCTGTCTGATTGCTCCATTCTCCTTTACAACAAGCCTGCCTCCCAGCCCCTTAAGCACTTTGTTTCCATCCTGTATCTAATTGCTTTTGGGTAATTATATCATTAACTCTTTGTAATGAATAATAAAAAATAAATCACATTTATGGAAAGCTGTGTAGCAAGGTGCCCGAGTGAGCAATTTTCAGCTCCTTTTCCTTCCTTCTTCGTCTTCACTCCCTGCCTTCTTGTAAACCTCAGAATTAGAATGCCAGCCAAGTGGGGACACAGAACACGGATACTTAAAGTGTCCCTGGGTGACGATGATCTGCCAGGTTTGGAAATCACTGACCTACAGGATCAGAGTCCTCAGAGACTAACAGGAAAACGAACTACAAAGCGTTCACATTGACTTACTTCTTGCCTCCGAATCTCTCCAGGGAGAGCTTTCCTTCTCAGTAATTCTAGGGCTGGGGCTGTGATTTGGACTCCACAGGATGGGAAGATGATGGGAAAGGACAATACCTGGAAGGTGCCCGCATTCGTCATGTTGAGTGAATACACATTTGAAGGCCACCTGAGTCAGGAGAGCGGGAAGGAGAGTGTGGGTGCCAATTCAGAGCTCAGGCCAGTTTCTACAAGGGGCAAGAAAGATCTCACGGTCTGTGTCATGATGTACCCAGAGCATAGGTCTCCTACACTAGCTCTGTAGAGATCCCGAGTCCTAGTTGGGGTCCTGAGAGAGCCTGACTTCCTAAATTGCTCCCAGATAATGAGGTCACGCCCACTGAGCATGGAGATGAGCCTCAGTGGTCTCAGATCTTGAAGAAATGAGTAGAGCAGACTTCTAGGGACATCAGAACATACACGTATGGTGTGTTTCTGATGACATGCAGGAAATGTTCAATACTCCAGCAATTATGAACTTTCTGCTACAAGGCAAGCCACCAAACAGGTTTCCTTTATTAATGGGAAGAAAATCCATGGGTTAGTCCAGAGTCTATTGCTAGCTGAAGGTAAAAGCATTTAACAGGCACATATGCACATGTGTTGTTGAACCAAAATGTCTGTGAATATGTTCCAAAGAAGCACTGCCTTATTATATTGTCTTACTTCAAGTCTAAATTTCAGCTTCTCACAGGTCACTTGTTAGTCACAGGATGCTTGTCTAGTATATAATTATGACTATGGTCTCCACTTTACACACTGAGGTATTCTTCAGAAAAGACTGCTAAAGAAAGAAGGGAAACTGGGGCACCCTTCATTTTGTGCTCAGTTCATATTCAAGTCTGAAAAGTATTTAACTGACTTGAAAATGGCCTATGAAGGGCTGGGCGGTGGTGGCATACACCTTTAATCCCAGCACTTGGGAGGCAGAGACAGGCAGATTTCTGAGTTCGAGGCCAGCCTGGTCTACAGAGTGAGTTCCAGGACAGCCAGGGCTACTCAGAGAAACCCTGTCTTGAACCCCCCCCCCCCCAAAAAAAAAAGAAAGTGGCCTATGTGCCGAGAATCCTGCCCTGGGTGCTGCTTGGACCAGCATTGTGTTTCTATGGACAGCCTTGCTTTGCCTCCAGACTCCCACATGTCTCTGAATTTTAAGATGTCTTTACTGAAATGGAAGACAATTTATGGGAAGAGAATCTACAGGTTTGTGCCCTTCCTTTTCTGCTCTCTGTGGCTCCGCAGGCAATGCTTAACTCTACCCAAGGGACCTCATTTTTAGAGAAGCAGCTCGAAAAGCAAGAGAAGCAAAGGAGACCAAGAAGAGAGTTAGTTGCCTAGGAAGGAGGTAGGTAAGATGCAGATCTTTGTGAATTGACAACTTTGAGTTTTGTTTTTTGTTTTGTTTCCAAAGAAAGTGTAAGCATTCAGTCCTAAGAACTCTATCTCCTAGGCTGCAGTAAACAATCACGTCTGTAGGCTCAGCTTCTCACAAAGAATCCTGCAAAATCCAAGGCAGTAAATTAGAATTCTGTTCAGCTCTGAGGAAAAGCACTCATGGGTGCCAGGGAGAAGGGAAGGATCGGTTCTCCTATTCTTTGCATGCCCAGTGTCATACCCAGTGAAATGTGACCTGAGACCTCAGCCAGGGCAGGGAAACCAAACCTGCAGACCTGCATTATGCACAGTGACATCCTCTGTGGCACCACAGCTGGCACGGCCGGTCTTACGGTCGCCCACTTGCCTAATGGGTGTGATGATCAAGAGCTTCTGAATGAGGTCACTCGGAGACCTGAGCTGACCCTCAGGCTAGCTGGATTCATCCATCCTTTCTAAACCACTCACTGCTAAGGAGCTTGCCTTCTATTCTTGGACACACTTGTGCACAAGGACAATCAAGGAAGATTCCGATGTCCAAGACGGTGAGTTAGATGCCCATTTCTGTCTGACTCTCATGATCTCTTACTGGCTGGAAGTAAACTCTCTCTGGGTTCTTGCCTCAATGTGCCAGTGACAATAGTTGCCCATCCCAGGAGGCAGGGACAGCTGCATTTTCCAAAGGCATTAAGAGAATTTTTGTGAGTGGTATATATGTTCAGGAGACACTGAAAGTCTTTTCCTAGTAACCGCACATCTGTCAGCATCTGCACATGATTGACATTCTCTTGGTCTGGATGTCCCCCCACGTCTTCAATACCTCATACATCGCCTGGTACCTAGTAAGAGTTTAGTGATGTTCTGTGAACCAGGAGCAGAACTCACCCCTTGCCTGGGACACTTTCAATACTCCACATCATCCTGGTTCTGTGGCCACCTGGGAAACTGTCCCATGTGCTAATGGCTTCCACCCTGTAGAGGGGAGACTGAATTCTAATACCATGTCAGTTTTAGAGCTTTTCTGAAGGGGGATAATGAATTGTCCTTAAATAACCCTAAAAAGTCATTGTTCACACCAATTTCTAGGCATACAGTCAAGGAAGCAACCAACCAGAGAGGAGCAGGGATGGGTCCAGACAGACTTCATGGTTATTTAAGCAAAAGCCCCTCATCTATGATCATTAGATGGTCTTAACTACACTACAGAGAGCCTGTGTGAAAATCACTCTACATCTCCAAATTTGCCTCTAGGGCATTGGTAGGGCAAGTGATGGGACAGATAAGAACTGGGTGGCTATGACTGGGGAAAAGGTCTACTATAACTAGACCAATGTATCCCTTTTCCAGGCCATGTCTGCAGATTGGAAGACGAGAGACAAGTTCTAAGGTCCTTGTCCTGGGTTATCATTCACATTAAAGAAATCTTAAGTGGATGGATAGTCTCTGCTTGCTCTCTATGGCAGGAGCAGTTTCGTTATTTATGACTCCCAGCAGCTCTTGAGATGTTACTAATGGTGAAATTTGAGGCAGTATGTGAAGGTCCTCCAGAGAGAGAGGCATAAAGTGCTCTCAATCATCTCTTCCCTTGCCTATACATAGATCAGAATGGGTTCTTGTATCATATTAGACCCAGAAATAATATGAGTCTAGCCTTGGGGCCAAAGAAGAAAGTAATGAGTCAAAGGCCTCTTTAAGGGACACCTACTTGTTAGGACTCAAAGAGCTTAGATCCTAGTTGTAACTTCCCCGAAGGCAGACTTAGAGTAAGAACTTTGGGTCATCAGATGTCTCCCCTCCATCCCCAAAGTGTACAGGGATTTCCAGTCTCACCATACAGAGGGAACATGGATTCCAGGCCTCCCACTGGGAAGCAGGAGGAGCCATCCTTCTGTTGCCATACCGACTCCAAAGCTCTGTGGAATGGCATCTGCAGTGTTCAAGGGTTCCTGCTGGGAGCTGGAAGACACCTAAGGTGCTGCTGTCTCTGGGTTCTTGGGATGTAGAGTCCAGTTGCAAAGAGAAACTAAGACGAGCAAGTTTGTTCATGACAGGAAACCCATGTTTTGGGAGGCTGAGACAGGAGGATTACTGTAAATCTAATTAATGCCAGCTGGGCTATTTGGCGAGTGAGTACTGAAATAGCCTGGACTATACACATTGAGACTATGTCTCAAGAATAAAAAGATGAAAAGTAAAATTGTTGTGATTTGAAAAATCACAGCAGCTGAGGGAACAGTAAGCAAGCAGAGCTTTCCAAAGGCAAGGGTTCTGGTTCTGTTGATGCAACCAACCCTGAGTTGAAAATACTCGAGAGCCAGGTGTGGTGGTGCACACTTGGAAGCCAAGCACTTGGGAGGCAGGCGAGTGCAGATCTGTGAGTCTGAGGCCAGCTTGTTCTACAGAACTAGCTCCAGGTTAGCCAAGGCTACTCAGGGAAACCTTATCTCACCAATACCCCAACAGAAAATAATTGAAAAGCTTTATAGACTGAAGAGATGTCTCAGTGGCTAAGAACACTGACTGATCTTCCAGAGGATCCAGGTTCAAACGCCCACATCCGCACGAAGGCTCACAACTATAACTCTAGTTCCAGGGGAGCTAATACCCTCTTCTGGTCTCCGTGGACCCTGAAAATATGACACAGATGAAGGCAGAACCTGAAACATAAAAACTGATAAATCATAAATGAAGAAAAAAAATCTTAGAAAAAGAAAATACTGGAAAAACTTTACATCAGTATTGAACAAGTACAGATTCCATTGTCACTGTTTCCCAGTCAGTGTTATGGTTTATATAGCATTAACACTGTATTACATACATGCAATCTGAAGATGACAAAATATACAGGAGGTTGCATAGGTTATGCATAAGTGATATGCAAATGCCATGCCCCTTTTGTCTAAGGAATTTGAGCACCTGTGGAGGTTGGTGCCCTTGCCTTGGAGGGAAGGTCTGGAACTAATGCTCTTTGCATGCTGAAGAAAGAGACTCCACTCCAACAGGGGTCAGATGACAAGGATTTTTAAAAAAGACTTTAAAGGTTTTGTTTATGTGTAAGTGTGTCTCTCTGTGAATGTGCATGTAAGTACAGTGGCCTGTGGAGGCCAGAAGAGGGCGCTGGGTCCCCTGGAGCTGGAGTCCTGGGTGGGTACAATGTACCCAGTGTGGGTGCTGAGACTGAAATTTGGGTCCTAGGCAAGAACAGTAGGTACTTTTACCCACCGGACCATCTCCGTAGCCTTGGGATTTTTGTTTTAGAATGAAAATTAAAGCTGGCTTCAGGCAGAATGTTATGCTTGAGTCAGACCTTGGAGATGAGAGGACAAGTATCTCAGACAGGCTAGATACAATCAATCTAAGTACATATTAATTCATTCAGTACCACAGAGCCTGTCTCACGGGCAGAGTAGCAAGGATGGAGTAGGGAAGACTGAACGAAGACAGTCCCTCCCCTTAAGAGCTGAGAGTCTCACTGTGGTCCGATTCAGTGTGTAACTAGCATCAGCAGAGTTATTACCCTCAGCGCTTGGGTAAACAGCCGAGCCTGTTGAGTAGGAAGAACATCCCAGCCGAGACACCATTCCAGTGGCACCTAAAGGATTCTAATACGAGAGAAGAGATGAACAGTAGATCGTGGTGAAGGATGGATGCCAGCAAACTCACAAAGGAGTGAAGGCACTGGGTGTATGTGGGGTCAGGGAGATGGATCACAGGGTGTGTGGTTCATCACCACAGGATGAGGTTGGCAGACCCAAATGCCATGTAGACATTTTGTGGAGGTTGGGAGCTGCTGATAAGCACCTGGGTTTCACAAGGGTTGCTGAGGGCGAGGGCTTGCCACTCTAGCAGGAGGTGGTTGGAAGGAAAAGGACGGAGCAGTACAGCCTGTTAGTCAGAGCAGGCCTGATGTACAGCCATCATACAGAGCTCAGTCTCCTGCAGGTTCTGTGTTCGCATCTGCAAAGGAGGGAATTAGAAGCACTGCTTGGTAACTATTCTAAGAAGTTAGCTCTGACAGGTACAAACATTAGGCAAAAAGGTCTGATTTGGGCCCATGATTTCTCTCTATCTGCTTAAAGTGGAGAGGGTTTTTGTTGCTGTTGGGTTTTTTTTTTGTTGTTGTTGTTTTTTTTTTTTTGTTTTTTTTTTTCAGACCAGAACATAGGACGTCATGCTAACAGGTCAGCCAGTATGTTCAGGCCATGGGTTTCCCTCTGAGGTGCCTTTTCAATGATTACCCTGTAAACAGAAAGTCTTTTCTAGGTTGAATTGCACAGTGCTGTTGAGCTGCTTATGAGAGGGGACTAACGGGCATTGTTTTCATTTGGAGTTTGCATAGCGTGTTCACAGCTGAGATGGAAAGTTGCCATAGTTACCTGTGAGAACTGCTAAACAGAGCAATCACTGCTAAAAATCTATCTATCAAGGTCAACTAGACATTTCCAATCGCTGCCAAATGATTTCTGCCCAGTGGAAGTTAATGAAATGACTAAAAGAAGTTGAAAATAAGGTTAATGTGGACACACTTTGAGTATATTTATGTAACCAGCCATTTGCAAGTGGATCTTCCCCGCTGGAAACTCCGCAGTATAACAAGGCATCTGGAGAGAAAGTTTAGAGTAACAACACATTTGGAGTTTGGCACCGATCACAGCCTTCAAATCCAGCCCATCGTTAACAGCTTCTGTAGAGTGTTGTTCCTCCTCCAGGGGCTATAAAAGCAGACCAAACCTTCCTCAATAGAAACTTCCTTTTTCGGTCAGCTGTTCTTGCTGACTTCCTATCCTAGGGGCCCACTGTTTTCACTGGCTGTGCTGACCTTGAGAACAGCACAGGCCACGTGCATTAGAGTGGCCCAGGAAGAGGAAGGGGAGACAGACACCATCACCTGACGTCATCCTTAGCTCAGTGCTTGTGAAATTGTTATGTGCATACATGTCACCTGGAGGTCTGGTTGACCCAGAGACAACAGTTGATTCAGAAGGTGTGGGGTGAGGCTACTGAGTCTGATTCTAAAACATTGCCATGAGCTTTCCAAACTGCTGGCTCCCGGATTATGTCTTAAACAGCCAGGCCAGGTTTCTCTCTTTATGCATCTATTGGAATCACATTCACTTTTCCTGGTACTTGGTGCACATTTGTCCTTTCTAATTCACATGTGTGTTACAGCTGGGAAAGACACTTCTTCCGCTCTCAGGCCTACCTATCAGTGTGCAGCATAAAGGCTTCCTCAGCATCTTTTTAAAGATCCATACTTTCATTTTACAAGACCACGCTGAACAAACAATAGATCAGCAAATAAGTGTTCAGGCTACATTTGGAATGAGTGACATATTTTTGTCCCATGGCAAAGTAGCTTTAATCTTTGGCCCATAGAAAATGCAGGACACGTCTTTGTTGAATGACATCATATGTTTTAGCTTCTAACATTCTTCTGATAAAACATCAGTGTATACTTTAAGATATGATAAATATTTTTTTGAAATCCATGCCTTTTTATTTATTATTATTTTCTTTATTTACATTTAAATGCTATCCCGAAAGTTCCCTATACCCCACTCCCGCCCCTGCTCCCTTACCCACCCACTCCCACTACTTGGCCCTGGCCTTCCCCTGTGCTGGGTCATATAAAGTTTACAAGACCAAGGGGCCTCTCTTCCCAATGAT
Organism: Mus pahari; assembly: GCF_900095145.1. Classification (NCBI taxonomy): domain Eukaryota; kingdom Metazoa; phylum Chordata; class Mammalia; order Rodentia; family Muridae; genus Mus; species Mus pahari. The sequence continues at coordinate 9,057,774 of NC_034599.1, read as the reverse complement.
GGCTGATTAGGTCAAGGATATAATAAATATTTAATTGCTTTGAAAAATCATACTTATTATATATTTGAAATCAACTGAACTTTTGTCCAAATATTATGACCTCCAGACTTTACTTGTCTGTAAAGTAATCTGTACTTATTCCCCTCCGATTCTATTTGACATGTCTGAGTACTTGATAGCATATACATTTTTATCACTCGATTCCTGTGAATGGCAGGTGCCTACTAACTCAGCCAGGGTTGTCTTTATTTCCTCTCACTAGGAGAGGTAAACGGAAATGGTTACTATGGAAAGTCATAAATATCACTGACTACTATTTTCTCCTAAGCCACTCAGGTATTTGGAGACTCAAGCATTCTTCTTAGTTGAATTTTAGACCTCTGCAGCCATTAGCTCCAGAGGTCACTAGTTAAATAACTGTGGACATCTATACAATGGCAAATATCTCACTGAAAAAATTATATACTTTATTTGATCACATCTTTGCATCTGTGCCTCTGAGTTAATTTGCATCACTACATTTTAAAGAGAATGGAATGGAGACTTAGTGATGTTTATGTTCTTAGCTACTAGGTTGCAAAGGTGAGTTCTTTTGCTATTTATTTTATTTTTAACTTCTTAAAACTGTGATTAGGGCTTTATGATATTTTTATGCTAGGGACAGAAATATAGCTGAAAAGCAGGAGATAACATAACACAATGTGCTTAATTAAGTGCAGCTCTACTTATAATTCCTGTAGCTTTTCCTCCCCTTTAGAATTGCCTTGCTTTCTTTTGTAACTCTGGACGAGTGACTTTTCCAGTACTCTGCTGAGTTCTTCATTCTTGACTGAGATAATAAGCTCCATGCCTTCAGCAACATGGCTTTCTTTGTCAACTGCTGGGAGCTGAGGCTGGGGAAGCAGGTGAGAATGTACATGGTTGTAACGGGGACTTTCTGACCCCAGTGCTTGAAAGGGAGTGACATTTTCCTGGCCTCTTCCACCATAGTGCCTTTGAGAATCAACCCACCTGGGATTTCTTGGCCATTTGTTTTTTCTAGACAGACTTTCACGTATCTCTCAGAGGGACCCTGGCCTGTATATGAGGTGGAGGATGAACTTGAACTTCTTATCTACCTTGCCTCCACCTCCTTGTATAGATTTACTGATGTGTTACCACACCCGAGTTATAGGGTGCTGAAGAGCAAATCCAGGGCTTCAGGCATAGAAAGCAAACAATGTCCTAACTGGCCCTTCGGCTAAATATCTCCTTTTGGATGTACCTGAAATCAAGTGGCCCCACTGGGTCAGGCAATGCAAAGCTTTAGTGGTTTTGTTGTTTTGTTTTATTTGTTTGAAGACATGATGTAGCTCTGGCTGAACTCACTGTGTAGACCAGGATGGACTCAAACTCTCAAGAGGTTTTTGTGTTGCCTTTTATCTATCTTTCCTTCTTTTGCTCTCAGAACAGAGGAACCATTTAACCAGAACAGCCACAGCCACACTGTCCAGATTACACTCAAGAAAACCATAGTACCCGAGCCTGAGTGTAGTCACGTTAGTAGATTTTTGTTGCCTAAATTATAAGGGAACTAAATTTTGGTACCTAATATAAAATGAGAACCAATATAGGACCAAGGCTTTACTGAATTCACTAAAATGGGGCATCTAAACACATTCCCAGAGTCAGCTTTCTGACCCAGCACAGGAAAGAGTCTAGGACTTATGGATGGTAGCATCTTTTAAAGGAATCCAAGATATGCTTACCTGGGAATCTGTAAGGCAAAGCATGCTTTTTCCTTTTCCTCACCAACAGATTCCCCCCTCTTTTCTCCTTGCAGAACGAGCCCTATAATTGCTTAATTCACCACTTCCTTCTGACAGATAGTTACATGTGTATATGCAATGCACACACATACATAAACATGAGTCAGCTAACAACTGACAAGAAATTAAATATTTAAAGATGTTGCTGGTCCTGTAGCTATCATAAATGTCTAGTTAGCATCTCATATTGGAAGGAAACCCCCTGACTAGCTCCTTTCTCCCTGCCCCCACTGCGCTCCTGATTATTTACATAAGGGCTTTAAGCACACAGTGTTATTTCTAGCTCTTACATCCAATGTTGGGGGAAAGCAGACCTTGGTGAATTTTAAAATTTCAGGGTTGATAGGATAATTCTGGAATGATAAGTATTTATTTAGCTTTTATGTAAGAAAATGCAGGAATTTGATTCTCTTCTGACACAGTTCATTTCTCCCCTCCCCTCCCCCATATTAGGGACATTTAAAAGTGCCCACTTTCTGCTTCATTTCCTGTAAATAACTACACTCACTTCAAAGCTGACCTTTCACCCAGTTCAAAATTCATGTTGCTAAGAACTTGTGGAGGGAGGAGTGAATCAGTGGAGGTGGGCATAAAATAACTGTATCGTGTTTTATTTACTTTGTCCTGAACACCTTTGAGGGTCTATAATTTCCGGGGATGCCCTGGCAGGCTGAGTGAAATGTCTGCCAAAACTCACATCAGACTAGTGCCCTGTTATTTTTTTCCACTGCTGTTTTAAAAAGCGCCATTGGGGAAGCTTAGTTACAATAATTCCCTCCCAGTATCGTCAGTTTTCCATGAGTTCAGGCAGGCCACAGCACAGATCTCAAATACACAGAAAATTCTACATGGAAACTGACTTTCAAGGAGAGGAAATTTACATCTACTTAATATCACAGAAAATCATACAAGTTAAGTATAAAATGCTAACTAGTGAGTTGTAGAATGAAATCAAGCTAGACCTATTTACTGGAAGCAGAATTAAAATTATCGTGCACTTCCTTGGTTACTGGAGGGAACAAGGAGCCTTTAAAAATAGACACTATTCTTCCTGGCTGTTGTTTAAAATTCTGATTCTCAACACTGAAATTTCTTACTATCTCTAACATGCCTAAACCCAAAAAAGCACATCCAAATGTTTTAGGAAAAGCTTTAGGGAAAATTTAATTCTCTTCCCTTTTTGGCAAAGCCTTTGAATAAAGGCCTAAGTTTACTTTAGTCAGTGTGTTTTGACTGACTAAAGACACATTTAGTGGGAGCCAGAAAGAGTTCCTTCACATATTCTAGGCTTTGGGATTCCTTTGTTTCTTGCTTCTCAAATGAGAGAAGATTAACAAGTATTGTGTTGTAACAGAATCGACGGTCATTCAGGCTCCATTTTAACGTACCCTGAAAGAACAACACAGTGTGTGTATGGGTGGGGGATAGAGGGGGACAGAAGAAGAGTTGGGGAATAGGACGTGTGGACATTTGTGGCCAATGTTAATCACCTAGATGCGGAATATCTTTGTAAACAATTTATAAAATTTCAAGGCTGGCAAGATGACTCATCAGTAAAGAACACATGCTGCTTATCTAGAGGACCTGAGTTCCATTCCGAGCACCCACCTGATGTCTCATAACTGACTATAACACAAATTCCAGGGATCCAGGAATCCAGGGATCCAGGGATCCAGGGATTCTGGCCTCTGAGTGTACCAGACATACCTACGTGCAGACATTCACATGTACAGAAAACACAAAACAAACAAACCTTTAATGAAAGAATTGAGCTAAATCTGAAAATACTAAATCCACTGGTCTTTAGTATTTGACAGACATCTTTTTTTTTTTTTTTAAATAAAAACTAAAATCAAAAGAATCAAAATGCAATCTCTCCTTATGAAATTAACATTGTCTTAGCTTAGCTCCCAGAATTACAATTCATGAAAAATAGTGTCTTTATGACTGTCAGGCTGTTGGTTTTCTGACCTCTTATTTTAAACAGAATGGTTAGGAAATGGTTGTGGCAACTATGGTCCAACCTGAAAATACTAACATCCGTCTCTACTAATAGAACGAAGGAGTCTTCCTGTCGTGTCACTTCAGAACATTTACTCTCATCAAACAGGGCACATCCTAAGAGGTAAAGTAAAGGGAAGAGCGTAGAAAAAGACAGTGTATATCGTTGAATACCAAGGGTATCTGTGTTTCTGAAGCCCATGGAAATGTATTCCTCCGTCAACCTGTATAAGCTTTGGTTCCCACGCAGCCACCTGAGCTCATTAGGGTCTCTGCACTGGGTGTTGTGTTTCTGCTGAAGGGCTGTGGTCAAGGACGTTATTTATGGGCTCTGTAGAAGGGGCTCACAATGATTGTTCTTTATCTTGTGTTCCACCAGGCTGCTCAGGAAATTTATGAAAAATCCATTGTAGAATGCTCCGCTTTAATAGTTGCTAATGGGAGATGTGATTGCTGTCCCCACTATTGCCCTACACCTAAGTGGGCTAGCTAGCATCCAGGAGAAGATGAGTCCAGGGGGACTGGTGGAGAGAATTTGCTAGATGACCTGCCAGAGTTTGGATTCATAATGTACAGTCACTTGGAAACACATGAGCCAAAAGAACCTCTGGTCCACTGTCCAAGGATGATCTCAAAAAGGATTTTCTGGTGGAAACCAAAAAGGTGTATAAACCCCTCAAACATGAATCTATCTGAAATTAAAAAAACAAAACTATTTATTTATTTATTTATTTATTTATTTATTTATTTATTTAATGTGTATATGTGTCTGTTTACGTATGCATACTATTTGCATGCTGATATACTCAGATATTAGAAGAAGGCATAGGATTTCCTGGACCTGGCTGTTGTGTGGCATGAATGGTGATGTTGGGAATTGAACCTGAGTCTTTTGCCACGGCAGCAAGTATTCTTAACTGCTGAGCTATCTTTCCAGCCCTTTCTTAGAATCTTCATCCAAAGTTAGTGCTCCGTTTGTCTGACCATGACCCTGACCTTTACATAGGCCTGCTCTCAAAAAGCCTGAAGCAAGAAGAATACTGTTCTTGGCCACAAAATGCTTCTAAGCAAGAGGTCACAACACATTCTAAAAGACAAACTTTCTTCAGTCTTTGAAAAATGTGACAGCTACACCATTTTATATGGTGACTTCCAATAGTTTTGAAAATGGTTCTTCAAAAAAAAAAAATTGCAACTTTCAGATTCTAGGATGTTGCTTCATGTTCAGCTTCTCACAAGGTACAAAGCCATGTGCTAACAAAACTCTTCTCCAGGAACGATCTAGCTTCCTTCCTGGCTCTTCGATAAAACACTCTGACTCAAAGCAACTTAGGCAAAAAAAGTGTTCCTTTAATCCTACAGGTTACGATTCCTGAGGAAAGTTACGGCAGGCCTACTTGCTATTCCACACAGTATTACTGCTGAACAAGGAACTTATTCACAGACCAAGAGCTATGTAGCAGGAATCATGAGGGATGTGTGCTGGCTTGTTGGAAGAGAAGTTTATACTCAGGTAGCTTCCTTATGCAGCTCAGAAAAACCTGCCTGCTTCTGTCATCATTTACAGTGTGCTAGGCCCTCCTATATTAGTTAATGATCAAGACACCCCCAGCCCCAGACACTGCTACAGTTAAACAGTTCCTCTTGAAATATGCTATATAAATGGTTCTCAACTTGTGGGTCACCACTCCTTGGGGGTCTAATGACCTTTTCATCAGGGTTATGTATCACATATCCTACATATATTTATAATCACAATTCATAACACTAGCAAAATTACAGTTATGAAATAGAAACAAATTAATTTTATGGTTGGGGTCACTGCAACATTAGAAGCTGTATTAAAGGGTCACAGCAGAAAGTTGAGAACCACTGCGCTAGGCTCTGTCTGTTAAAGCTAAAATGATAATATGTGCGTTTTCTGTCAACAACATAACTTTATACAGACATCATATTTATTAGACCCCATGTGCTCAGATAATTCTTCTGACAGTTATCAATACTATAAATACTGGATTCAAAGTATTATCTTTCTCTTGGTGTACATATAGATCAAAACAAAACAAAACAAAACAAAACAAAACAAAAGTCTCTCCAACCACATTATACTCTCTGTCAAGAGTTGTAAGACTCTTACATTTTTTCCTGATACTACCTCTTCTTCCTTTTATTACCACATAATATTTACTGTTTTGTTTTTATTAGAAGACAGCACAGAAGCCTTTTCAGACCTACTCCAGATGATGGCAGGGGCTAAAACGGTAGCAACTGCTGATGCAGACAAGCACGAAGGCCCTTGTAGGTCTCATCTATGTTGTGTATTCCCACCCACACCCACTCTGCGATGCAATGAAGACCTGGGTATGCGGGCAGGTAATGGATAAATAATTCTATAATTTCAAAAATGAAAACCCATTGAACTAAGGAAGCTGCAGAAAGTCAGGAAGACTTACTGAAAATCTTTGCAAACAATAAGTTCCTGGACCTCATTCAGTTGCTCTGAGGCCTCTCATGGGGGATGTGTCGCTTCTTTATGTGCTTAATTGCTTCCTGATTCCATGGAAGACACCATCCCCCTTGATTTCCTTTGGTTTTGTTACAAGTGCCTGGGCATTGGCATGGCTTATCTGGGGGCTCCATTAGGCTCCTGGTAAGTGAGAAAGCCAGTATGGAGACGAGAGAAGTGGTAGCCTAGCCGAGCCTGTTCATGACAATCAATTTCCACGTTCTTGCCTTGGGCTAATTTTGTTAATTATTTTTTTACATCTGCATTGGTGTTTTGCCCACATCATGTCTGCGTGAAGGTGTTGGATCCCTTGGAATTGGAGTTAAAGGCAGTTGTAATCTGCCATGTGCACACTGGGAACTGAACCTGGGTCCTCTGAAAGAGCAGTCAGTGATCTTAACCACTGAGCCATCTCTCCAGACCTGCCTTGGGCTAATTTTGCCAATATTGAGAAATTATATTTTTCTTCTTAGCCATTCAGTCCTCAGAAAGCTTAAAGTCAGCCCAGGTAAATAAGGGACAAATTGTGCTGGAAACCATGAATCTTGCTTAGAGTGAGGAGCCGGCTGAGGTGAACCTAAGCCATTCGCTATGAGGAGATGCCTAGCAGAAGACAAGAGCTTTGGTTTCCCTGGAATCTCTCTCTCTCTCTCTCTCTCTCTCTCTCTCTCTCTCTCTCTGTGTGTGTGTGTGTGTCTGTCTGTCTGTCTGTCTCTCTCCTTCCTTCTTTCCTTCCTTCTTTCCTTTTTTTTTTTTTTAATGAGACAGAGTTTCATTCATTATGTAACCCATCTGACCCAAACCTGCAATTCTCCTGTGCCCTGTTGCTGGTGCTAGAGTAACACTACAGTAGCTGTGTTTCCTCTCTGGTGGCTGACCTTATACTCCAGACCCACATATGGTCATATGCAGAGTCCAGAACCTGATGACATAGTGATTGTCAGATCTGGTCAAACCTGTGGGCTCAAGAGGTCAAAGGAACTTGACTGGCTCCATCTAGTCCATGAAAGGCAACTCTAGGGATAACAACTGCAGGGACACACTGTTTAGGACTTCTGACTCAGAATTAGTTGGTACAGAGTGCCCAGTAAAATCTGAATTTCAGAGAAATGAATCAAGCAACATTGGCCCAATTTTTCTGCACTATTGGTTTGTATTTTTATGGCTAGGTACTCAAGAGTTGAAACTAATGCTAGTATGTGGAAATATAGGGTAATAACAACAGCATTTTTGCCTACTGGGTACTTGGTTTGGGGTTAATATATTATGTTTTTAAAATATAATTATGTACCACGAAGTAATTGGGACATTTACACCCTAATAACACCACTACCAAATCTTGGTTATTTCTAAGGTCGAGTATAATGGTGTGTCCTGGTTTTATTTGGACAATCCTGCCGGTAGTCTAAGCAGTTTGCTGGAAGCACAAGGTTATAAATTTGTCCGTGAGCAGACAGGTTCCCCTTACCCCACCCATCCTGCATGAGTAGCTCTTGATAGAATTTTGATTGTGCTTCTCCTCAGAATGGGGCAGACTTAACTAAACAAGATAAGCTAGAGGAAGCCAATGACTATCCACTTAAAACAGGAGCCAAACATCAGTCTGAGACGACTCTTGTACCTTGAAAGGAGGGCCAGGGTACAGTCTGAGCCACTAAGGTAGAGAAAGGAAAACAGAGTAGAGTGACCTTTGGCCTTCATTCTGTCATCTTCTGTCTAAGACACACCCAATTCAGAGTGAGGAGATAGACCAAGGTCACTAGGGATAAAATAAGCAAATAAACATTGGAACTTGGGGCTTCAGCAGGGAGCCTGGGAGCCTCTTGACATTAGTGGGTACAATAGTATCACCAACAGTGCTGCCCATGAAGGTGCAGGCAGGTACCACTATCACAACACCCTCCTGTAGGACTTGAGGAAGCTGGCCAACATGATGGGGGAACCGAGGCAGCTAGCCTGACGAGACTTATGGTGTTAGCATGCCTTGTGTTAGGCATGGCAAATGCTACAGTGAGAAGACCCAACACTGCATTATATATCTCATGATCTACACAGGAGACTAACAAATATGTAAACACAGTGTGATGCCATTGGAATTCAAGCACACAGGATGGGTACCTGCCTCTTCTTTGGCATGCTGGGGTAGGTTTCTTGGAGAAATGACTTCTGAACTACAAAAAACCCATAAGATAATCCAGAGGTAAAGGCCTGTCCTAGTATCATTTCTGTTGCTGTGATAAAAATGCTTGGACAACAAGCAGTTAACCATTTCTGAGAAGTCACAGCATCAGGGACTTAATATAGCTTATCACATCACATTTAGAGTCAAGGAGGGGAGAGATGAATGCATACATGTTCACTCTCTTGCTTGCTTGTGCTCAGTTCAAATGTCTGCACTCTGATATGGGTCAAGACCCTCTGCCTTGGGAATGGTGCAGCCCATACAGATGGATCTTTCCATACAAAGGTACTCAGTTAAGACAACCTCTCACACACATGCCCACAACCAAGTCAATCCCTAGTTGAGACTCCACCCCAATGATTCTAGGTTGTGTCAAGTTGGAAATGTTAGCCATCATATATGAAATTCTCCTAGATAATTTCTTTCTTAATTAATAAGTTAAATTATTTTATGTGTATCAACATTGTTTTGTCTGTCTGTATGCCTGTGTATCACATATGTGCCTGGTCTCTGAAGAGGGTAGAAGAAGGCATGGGATTCCTTGGGACTGGGGCTACAGATGGCTGTGACCTGCCATGTGGGTGCTAGTGCTCAAAGCCAGGTCCTCCACAAGAGCAACAAGTACTCTTGATGTCTGAGCCATCTCTCCAGCCCCATGCCCTAGAGGATTTCTAGTTTTCCCGGGTGAATTCTGAAGAGGCTGGAGTGTTCACTACTGTGTATGATGAGACTATTAGGGAAGCCTGGGTCCATGAAGGTCATTTCCATGTGCTGCTGCCCGCTTGGCCATTTGTTGGTGTGACTGGAGCAATGTCCACCACTTGCTTCAGCGTACGTTTATAAACCACAGTGAGAAGACACAGGTTAAGCTTGAGCTACAGGGAGCTGCCAGATTTTAGAGCATCCAGCTCCAAGCTACTCCAGCCTTGGGGTGTACATAGCTGGCATTATAAAGCAGAAGCATACTTTCCCTTTCAAAGCCCTCTCAGAACAAAGCAGGAACTGCAAACATGAAAGATGTGCAGGCCCATCTCCATCTCCTCTTCTCCACGTCCTACGGAAGAGCAACCCAGTCAGTGCAGAGGCGGCTCTGATGCTCCTCTCAGAGCATCTCTAGGTCAGGTTTTGTGTAGATTTCTCTTCCCCTGGTCAGCATAGCCTCAAAATAATAGGTTTCGAACAAGAAAACAACAATTTTTTCTGTTTAATCTTAATAATAGGGTACTTCAGGTTTGTCTAATGAAAGCCAGACACTGATGATCTAATGTAATCAAACACTAGTTTTGTGCAGAAAGAAATAGTAAAATAACGTAGGGCCATGTCTAAATAGGACTCATACATGATGGCAGCTAAGTGGGAAAAAATAGCAGTAACCTTTTAAAACATTAATTTAAACTTTTATTGGAATGCAAAGGGTCTCTAGTGTTTGAAAGGAGCCATTGTCACCCTCTTTTATTTCAATAGAGCCATGTCTTGAATAAAAATCAGCAGGGTGTGTAGTTTCTAAAGTCTGGCCATTAGCAGAGTGCTCACCACCATTTGCCAATAAGCCTTTATTTGGCAAAGTTTGAAACTGCTGACAAATGGGATTCTTCCTGTAGCCTGATAATACGGTTCAGCTAAATATGCCTAATTGGAACAAGCTTCCAGGGCAGTCAAGAAGGGAAGAGCCTGATGGTCAGTCCTCCAACAAGAAACAGAACCACATGCCGATCCGCGGTCATCTCTCTCAACAAATATCATTACGGGTTTTAGGTTGAAGAGACTGAGAATATTCATAATGATATATGGCTTTCTCCAAAGGTCCAAATTTTTTCACTTTTTATCTGGGGAAACTTGAGTGTTAGTGGGAAGGTTACTGCTCAAAATTCTAATATTTGGGGGCTGAGGAGGGGCTTCGTAGGCGTGGTGCTTAATCTGCAAGGGTTCAGATTCTCAGCACCAATGTAGAAAGCCTGCTGTGACAGTTTGTGCCTGTAATCTCTGAGCGAGAGTCAGGCTCAGGAGGATCCTAGGGCTCACAGGCCAGCCCCAGGTTCAGTGGGGGACCCTGTCTCAAAAAGCAAGATGGGACAGTGATTGAGAGAGACACCTGACATGAATCTTGGTGTTTCCCATGCACAAATACACATGCAAGTGCGAGAGTGTGAGAGTGTGTGTGTGCGCGCGCACACACACACACGCACACACACTTTCTTGTACACATTTTGTACTTTTTAGACTCAAACAATGAGCATATTGATCACTTTCAAATTGTCCTGTCATTTAATCAGAATTTCCAGCTCCCTGTTGCTCCTCTGAAAACCATGCTTCTCTTGAATTACATTTTTTAGGGGTTGAGTGGGGTATTCTGTGAGTCTTGCTGGAAGGAGGCAGCTTTCTATACCTTACTGATAATTTTTTTTTCAAACACCTAACTGCACAACTGTACTGAGTGGCATTCTGGACTTCTTGTGAAGGAAGAAGACAGTGACTGAAGTGATGGGCTCCTGAGGCCTGAGTCATTTCATGACTGAAGGACTGTTAAAACGTATGTGTGCTGCCAGTCTCAGTGCTACAACCCATTACCAACCTCGTGAAGGAACTAGTTTTAGAAAGTACGCTGTTGGGCGAATGCTGAGGAACATCACTCAAGGTCTCAAATTACATCCAATGATTGTACACACACAGAGACAAAACCTCATAGCATCATGCAGGACCCTTACTAAGAAGGAGAGAATCAGTGTCCACTGTGCGTGGATGCATACGTAGTGAGTGTTGGATGAGCCTCCAGTAAGTCAAGAACAACGAATGAGAAAGAGCAGGACGTGGGCTGGAAAGTAAGGACTCAGACAGTGGATGCCAGTCAGCGATTTGTGCAAGAATTAATCAAGTCATCTCCATAGATTTAAGGTCCTATATGTCTCCACCATTCCGCAGGTATCCATCCGATAAGATCTCGAGAGTCTCTGGACCTGGGAGTGAACTTAGTAGTATATTACCCAGCATGAAAAAAGTCCTAGACTCTCACAAAACCACACACACCTGATCTTGAGTGTCCTCAAAGGCACATGTGTTATAAGTCTGCTCCCCGATTACTGGGAGGTGATAGAACCTAGCAGGAGATACTTGGCTTTTGTCTCTGAGATGTCCTCCGAGGGAGCTGTGTGGTCCCTGTCTCCTCCATCTCTTGCTTCTGCAACCACAAGGTGCACAGTCTAGCAGCACCACCCAGTACACTTGCTATACGACTGAAAGTCCCCATCCTGACCAAAACATCTCAAACCCCTTTCTTAATAAAAAAAATGGATCAGCTCAGTTATTTGTTACAGCAATGGAAAGATGACAACAGTCTCTGCTCCCTTCCATGTACCCGACTTTAGGAGAGGAAACCCAGTACTTAGTAACTGATGAATATTAGTCATTTTCATTGCGAATGGTAAGCACGGAATAATAAACTGGTTCTCAGTACCAAGAACATGTATCATGCTATTTGGATCATCCGACAGGCTCATGGGAGGAAGGTTTCTTCCCTAAACGTTTGCAAGAGAAACTATGTGTGTTTCAAGCAGTGCTTTGGATGTGAAATTTACCCCCAGGCTCAGGTATTTGAACACTTGCTCTCCAGCTGGTGGTGGTGTTGGAGAAGGCTGTAGAATCCTTAGGAGGCAGGGCTTCTCTGCAGGAAATGGGTCACAGGGGAAAGGCCTTGTAACTCAGCCCCACTTCCTATTCACTTCTGCTTCCTGAGTGTGGCTGCATGGTGACTAGCCAGCCTCTTACTCCTACCTCTGCACCTCTGCTGCCAGCTGCTCTGTCCTCCCTGCCAGGGTAGACGGTGTCCTCTGGAGCTGGAAATAACCCACATCTCCCTCCCTCCAGTTGTTTTTGTCAGGGTATTTTCTGTAGCGACAAGAAAGTAACTATGGCAGCCTGTTGCCCAGGTTCATTCCATTCTTCCTCGAGCCTGTGCAATGTGTTGCTTTCTCCTAAAGTGCATGGTGGCACACACCTCTGATGCCAGCACCTCGGAGGTGATGCCAGCCTTGTTTTACAGAATGAGACCCAACTCAGAAAAACAAGAAAAGCAAATACAAAAGAGGAGCTCTGTCTCCTGTTTTTCTTTTTCTTCTAGAGATTGGTGTGGAAAAGCAAAGTGCAATTCGGAGCGAAGGCTGCCCTTGTGGCTTTCAGCAGAAGGCAGTCTTTTAAACCGTCATTCTTGGTGCTCCATTAACCACATTAGTAACAGCCCTGTATATATGCTTGTGCCATTTGATACAAACGATTTTCAAGAAATGCGAACATTTATTCCTTCACTGGACTCTTAAAGCAGGTCTGAGACTAGGGGTAAGTGGTAGTTACTAGCCTTCTTAGCAAGCTGCAGTGGAGTGTGGAGAAGACATGTCCTGTCCAGGGCCAGGACAGGAATCCAGCTTTGGCCAGAACAAGGCCCTGTTTCCTGTTTTGTCCCTCGAGACCTTGAGTTCAAGGAGGAGCAGCCAGCCAGCTACCATCTCACTGCTAAACCCTGCACCAACTTGTGGACAATAGGCTCGTTAATTGCTCAAGATCTTAGGATGGGAAGCAAGTTGTATCCTATCTCTGCAAAATCAACATCTCTGAAGAAACATTTTTTTATCTCTCTCCTCCTCCTCGCGCACATATGGAGATATTGACAGTGACAGGCCAGATAGCATCATGCTGTCTTGTGTGGTTTTTTAAGGGAAGAGATGAGAAGCATCTGATAAGGCTGAGAATTTTCAACTGCCTGGCACAGTGGAAGGAACACTTGTCTAGGAGTCAGGACATGTAGGCTCTGGTAGTGACTTCCATCTGTTACCTGCATAACCTGTCTCTTGTAACTTTCAACCCTACAACACCTAGTCTTTTAGCAAATCAATGGGACTAGCATGATGAAATCACGATGTGTAAGAGTTTTTAAAACTATATACTTTCATGGAGATGAGAAAGACTGCCACTGGGGTGGGCAGTCTGTCAGACACAGATATGATGATATACCGTTGAATCACATGAGCTTTCAGTCCATTCTCTTAACCTCATTGTGAGGGGAAAGGTATGGAAGTGTTAGAGACTGCTTTTTATAAAGCTATGTATGATAGGAATTCTATCACACTGAAGTCTGTAGGAAATCTATATGTTGTAGTTCAGCCTGGGCTTTAAAGTAAGACCCTGTCTCCAAAAGAAAAAAAATGTAGAAAATTTATTTAAGATTTATCATATTCATTATAGTATCATATAATTTCAGCTCACAGTGTTTGTCTCATTGTAAATATAAAACTTAAAGACTATTGCAATAACTGTTGACATTTACAACCGAAGAAAAGACAGAATTCATACTATAAAACTAACCCTTTTTTTTTTTTTTTTTTTTTTTGTACTTTCTGTCCTATAAACGTTCTGTGAAATCATTATCCCCAGGTACTTTCAAATCTCAGAATGTCTATTTATGGATTTATTTTCCATGGCAGAAGATATAAGCAGTCCTCAGAGAACTGTAGTGTGGAGAAATAAAAGTTGACTGCATGACCTTATGTATTTATTTTTACAATTCTTACTCTTAACAGTTCTTTCCTTCTTTACCCCAAATTCATAGTGGCCTCAGGAAATGATTTATGAATTCATTGACTCCTTTAGTCAGGTTTGTATAAACTGTATTGTTAGTCTCTTTCAAAAATGGTCTATCTTATTTTAAATTATGTGCACATGTGTGTCTATGTGTGGGTATGTCAGAGTGCAGTGACCTTGGAAACCAAAAGAGGGCACCAGATACCTTGGAAGTGGAGATAAAGAAGGTTGTGAGCCACGTGACGTGAGTGCTAGGAACCTACCTCAGCATCTGAAGGCAGCCAGTTATGCATTTCATAGTTGATGTAAGGACCTTTTGAGTTCAACTTCTCCATTAGCAAAGACTGAGGTTGAAACATTATATCTTTTCCAGATCAGAGGAGAAAAGCTAGTTCAGATTTGGTCTCCTGCTCCTTGGATTTTACTCAAACCATCATTGTTATAAATATTGTAAACAGGCTGCCAGGAGGAGCACAGGAGCTTGGGGACTGAAGTAGGGTTTTGCACTCTGGTCTCATTGCCAAATCTATCAGGCATGCATTCTGGGGGTGTTGCCAGTTAGGAGTAAAACGAGGTGCTTGTATGTTATGTCTTGAAGAGAGGGCTGCCTTTGCTGAAGGACCTAGAGAAGAAGGGCCTGTGGCACTTTCTCATATCACTTGCCACTCACAGACAACTGGGAAGGGCTCAAAGCACAAGGCAAAGGCAGAGTAAAGTGCTGGGTGTTTATCTCCAGCATTCCAGAGAGCAAGCTCTCCTCTCACAGGGCTGCTGCACATTCATCTCTACAGCACAGCCATGATGAGCAGCGCTCATCTGTCATGCTCAGACACGTTAAAAGGAACGCTCTTCTCCTGCTCCTTTCTCCCCTAAATATGTAATTATGAAGAACAAGCCATGTTCCTGTTACTTTTTTCTCTCAGTCTTATTAGGCTTGGGCTGTCTGTCTCCCACGAACATAAAGAATGGCTCTATTCATTCATATCAAGGATTTTCTTGGGGCGGTTGTTACAGATAAAACAGAGGGGCTGGTTTTGTTAGGAATGCAGCTCTGAGAATTTCTGAGTATTTTGGGGCAATCATCCTCTGAAGTAAATGTAGAAACCCCAACAGGAGCCTGCGGCAAGATACCAATGCCTGATCACACACTTTCTGAAGGTCCTGTCGGTGCCAGCTCCTACTGTGATTTCAAGGTGTGAGGCTGTACTTGAACAGTTCTTGCTGTTTAATATACTGTTCTCAATAGTACAGGGATTACATTTGAAATAGAAAATTCCTTCTTGTCTAAGAAGTATTACAATTCTTTAGACATGAGGGCACCAGGTTGGAAAAGGTGGAAAACTGTGTGTCTGTGTATGTGATTCTGTCTGTCCATCTGTCTGTCTATGTATATTCACACATGCATCAGTGAGACAAGATACATTATTTTATGAAGTGGTGTAGAAAATAAAGGCTGACAGAGTTGCAACCAACCTTTAAGTGCACCTCTATTTTTATGAATGGGAGTCTCTTCCTGGGCTAGAAGCACAGAGCCCAGGCCTGTGGAGCATGTATATGAAGCTGAGTTTTAGTTCAGATCTTATATGGGGCCTAACTTTCAGAGCAGAGCATCTCAGATTTCTTCCCTTTAGGGTCTTCCTCTTGAAGGCTCCAATGGGTTCACCATGACACTGTGATATTGTTTTGACAATGGTATCCCAGGAGACCTTTAACATAGAAGGACAGTGTTTTCCTCCGTGTGGTTTTTGCGTGCATTAGTTCTCTGTAACCTTCTTGTGAATCTGCATCTCTGCTGCTCTCTCCCCTTGTGTCATCTTTGCTTTGCCTGTCTTTATCTCAGTCTTTATCTGTCCCTTGGCCATGGCTTTAACTATTACCTTTATGCAAACAATTCTCCATGCATTGCATTATAGGGCTGTGTTCTAAGTTGTTTAACACTTGCCTGACTCCTTCACAAGGATATTTTGCTCCTTCACACTACCACACACCAAATGCAATTAAGGCCTTGTCCAAACATCTTTCTGCTTTGCTATGTCATCAGCAATGAAGAAATGAACGTCACTAGTTTCATAGCAGATAGTCGCCTGTCTTTCTCACCATTCAGCATTCACTCAGGTTATTGTCTAGTTTTTTTTTTTTCTATGTGGTGACAGTAGAGTCTAAAACGTATAAAATAAAATCCTTTCAGGAAGCTCAGAGACAATTCTAGGTACCCAGGGATTGGACCATACCATACCATGCTATCATAGGAGACCTTACAAGGCATTACTAGAGCATATGGAAAGGATGCTTAACCCAGGTCAGCAGCAGCAGGTGGTGCTCACAGGCACTAGAAGAGATTTCTGGCAAAACACAGCACTCAACCTGGGATCTGAAAATTGTGTGGATGGCATTTGGTCAGTGGAAGGGCAACAGTGTCGATATTCATGCAGAATCACCAGCAAAACACAGATCGGGATAGACAGCTTGGAAAACAAGGACCAGCCCAGGACGACAGCAACACAGTTAGGGTGTGCACATGCTTCCAGTAGCTACACCCAGAGCCGAAAGGTCTCATAATCATTCACAACAGGCCATACCCCTCATCGTGTACAAGCCATTTCAAGCCAGGAAATGTAACTGTCAGATGGCCCTCAGCTCCCCTCACAGCTGCTCCCCAAGTTCAGACCCGTTCTATGCTTGGTAGGCCTCTAGGTAACTCTGCCTCCCGTTTCCAGGCTCTCTCACACTCCAATTTATTCTGTCTCAGGTTGTAAAGCATTCTGAAAGCTTTGCTGCTCACTGACATCCTCCGTAAGCAGCTGAGAAATGGGGGTTCTTGGGCCCCTTCTTAGGCCGATGGCATTCCCCAAGGCACCGTGTGTTACAGGCCTCATCCCCCAGGATGCGAGCTTTGAGAGGGAGTTGGAACCCTTAGGAGGTGAGGGCTACTAGGAGTGTCTCAGGTCATTGGGTGTGTGCCCCTGAAACGAGACTGTGGGCCCACTACCCCCCCTACCCCAAATCTGATATGCCACCATAGTCCAAACCAACAGACCCCACTGGTCATGGACTGGAACGTCCAAACTGTAAGGCAAAATTAATCTTTTCTGCTCTCAAGTTGATTACCTCAGGGGTTGGCTACAGCACCAGAAAGCAGACTAACAAAACACTGGTGCCTTAGAAGTGGGTTCTCTGTTGTTGGTATTTATTTACCTGGCAGTGCAAAGAAGCCTTTGGGGTTGACTTAAAAGAAGAATTTGGAAGAAGTATGTGGA
The DNA here is from genome assembly GCF_900095145.1 of Mus pahari. Lineage (NCBI taxonomy): Eukaryota > Metazoa > Chordata > Mammalia > Rodentia > Muridae > Mus > Mus pahari. The sequence goes on along the minus strand of NC_034599.1, from coordinate 9,040,452 downwards.
AGCTGATTAGAAAACTTGTAGAATGTTGTCTGTAGAACATAACTGTGATTCTGGTCCTCACAAGACCAGAATACTGATAGGAATGGAGATACTTGAAGTCCTCCCATTGCTGTTTCATAAGGAAAAGAGACGTCTTTCAGGATTCTCACTGGAACCTACACTTGGTACTTCATGTCGAAGTCTGCATGAGTTCTGTCCTTACTCTGAGATGTTGTGAGAGGCTGAGCTTACGTAGAATAGATGAGTTTATCTGATGAAGGGCATTCAAGACAGAGAACCACTCAGACATGGCATGGGCATCGCTGACTGCTTTAAGCCAAGTTTACTACAGGGAGAATCAGGAACATAAAGAAGCAGTACAGAAAAGTCTGAAAAGCTCTGCATCTTCACTAGAAAAGGAGCTTGCATGGAGCTTCAGCAAAGAATGGTGGTATTTCCAAAAAGCCAACTGACCCATAATGGCCCAAAGGTACAAAACCACAAATTTCTTTCAGATTTGAAGATTCAAGCAGAGAGTCCTGGCCAGACGAAGTGGTGCAAGTTTCAATCCTAGCACTTGGAGGCAGAAGTAGGCGGATCTCTGTGAATTCGAGAATAGCCTGGTCTACATTCCAGGACAACCAGGACTACATAGTGAGACCTGGTCTCAAACCAAACCAAACCAAACCAAACCAAACCAAACCAAACCAAACCAAACCAAACCAAACCAAACCAAACCCAGAAGAAAGTGCAGAGGTGGTGTCCTGCTTACCCATGGTCACTTAGGTCAGGCTCTTCACATTCAGCTGACAAGGTAGGCCAAGGTCAGTGATTCACGCGTGCCCTGGGGACTGCTTAGGCTTGTGGCAGACCTTGGCATCAAACACATGGTTTTTACAGTCATGCAGAATGCAAGTGTTACGAAGTTAGGGAAGGAAACCAGAGGAGACCTGGTGAAGTGCTGTGGGATGAAAGGCCCCATGAGCGACCACTGACAGGGCAACACATGGAGCGCTGAGGGTGAAGTCGAATCCAGAGTGGGCCTTGGGGAGTTCCTGATGGCAACAAAGGATCTGCCAGGAAGAGCTGCAGGCATCACGTGAATCCCACCCACCAACAGCCTGCGTGGTGGCAAAGGTGAAAGATGGGTCTGCCCCCAGAGCCCACCTTCTGCCTCAGTGGGTCCCAGATGCAGAAATGGAGTATTAGGGTGTACCAAATCTGCCCTGCTTCCTCACTGTTTGGTGATGCCTGCATCTTGGACACCCTGTGCCTATCCATCCTGGTACCCTGCTGAACTTAGAGTTTTGAGCAGCATTGACACAGTTATGGCTCTGGGCACTCTTGGGAATGCACTGAACACAGTTTGGGTATTGGCATCTTGAGGACAAGGGGCTGAACACGATGCTTTGGTTTGAGTGTCCCCAGGAGTCCTGTTGCAGCCCTCAGCAGTGATAGGCTCTTAAAAGGTAAACTTAGTGAAAAGCCTGTAGGTCACTGGGGATGTGGCCTTGGTGGACACTGGGGACCCTATCTCTACTCTTTTTGTTCTTTTGCTTTCAATTCCTGGTCATTGTTTTCTCTCCCTCTGGGCTGCTGTAACAGACACCGGTCCAAAGTAACAGGAAACAAAACTAGAAAGAATATGAGCATAAACTTTTCTTTCTGTAAGGTGAGCTCAGGTATTTATCACAGTAATGGCAAGCTGATTGACTAAATCGGTGTCTGAATTTTACAAGCCTTTGGTGATTTGAGTTCAGATGAGAGTCTCAAAATGATGGTTTCCAAGCTGAGCTTTGGGTTTGCCCCATCTGTGCCAGTCACAGAGCTGCCACTGGTTCTTTCAGGCCCAGCACATAGATACCGAAACTGCCATTCTTTCCAGCCTAACAGAACACTTTTCTGTTTTACAGCATGCTTAGCTCTCTGACTTTGCCTTGTGTGGGCCATTTGTTCTGTCTGCCTTTATCTTAGCAGTCTGCTGGGCTGACCTGAAATGCTGAAATGTATCTATCCTCCCTTGAGAACCTTAAATATTCCCACAATTTCATTTTAGGTGGAAGAAAAACCCAGGGTATTGTTGTCAGTAGTGGAAGCCGCTGGGCAGAGCAGCCCACAGCTCTTCTCCCAGGCATAGGTGTCTGTCTGTGCTCTCAAGGCCAGCATGGTCTTCACAGCGAGTTTTAGGCCAGAGCTGTATAAAAAGATTTGTTACTGGCCCCAGATGTATGAAGTGAGGATGTGACCACTCCTAGGTGTGGCTGAGAAGGTTTTTACTGTACACAGGAGGAAGAGCACAGCTGGAGGCAGCTGGAAGAGTCCAGAGCAGGGAAAGTCGTGGACTAACTAACATGGCCACTAGAGTGGACCTGGCCATGTGGGGAGGGGAGAATGCGAGAAGAAAGGGAGAGGAGGAAGACAAATGAGAGAGAGAGAGAGAGAGAGAGAGAGAGAGAGAGAGAGAGAGAGAGAGAGAAGGGAAGGGAAGGG